>NW_028136116.1:0-551485 GCF_964662115.1 Mustela nivalis | reverse complement strand
GCATGTTGTCCAACGTTCAGTGTAGTTGAAACAAGCGTGGCCCATGAGGCCCAGCCCATGCTTGCAGGCCACATTGGTCACAAACACACATTGTGATCCTCAGCCTGAGCCCAGTCCCCTGTAAGGCCTCTCAGGGCCTATATGAAGAGACAGCATATTGGGCTTGGATGCCCCTAGGCCCCAATTTTTAAACATAGTTCGGGGTGTCCCTTCACTCTTCCCCAGGGCTCTGCTTTGGAATTCCTCTTTTGGTGGACACCTGAGGTAACAAACTGAAAGGAGTCCTCCCATCCCACAGATTGACAAAAAACAATTGGGATCGGGCCAAATCCACAGAGAGGGGGATTCGTCCATGGCCCATGAGACCTCCCCAACATTCCACGGCCATCGCTGAAACAAAATCCAGAGAAAAAAGCCTGAGCAAGCGTCTCAGACTCGCTCATTCTTCATATCCTGAAGAGTTCTTCTCATGGTTTGTAGATCGGGCGTGCCATACCTACGTCCCCATACATAAGCTGAGTTTGTGTTTTCAGTCTTCTGTCCTCAAAGCCCTGGGCCACACTCCCTCCAGGATGGGGCCTCTGGAGCCACTAATTAGGACTACCCCCACCCAATACATGGGAATTCTGCCCATTCCATTGTCAAATATCGTACAAATTAGGAGAACCCTCCAAAGTCCCTGAGGCCATCCCAATAGTGTAGGTCGCCCGGGACAAAAAACGGCGGTTGATACCGGCTGAGCATCTACCTCCACTCATCTACCTCACTCATACCAAGAAGATTAAACCAGACAGGAGCCGAGGCCATTATCGGATCCATTGCTTTGGTTTACAGGCATGTCTCCTCAAAAGCCTGCATTCCAATACCAGCAGAGGGGATTTCCTGAGGCACCCTTCAGAACAAATCTCGTCTCCACAAGGAAACTTGTGCATGGGAGCTATGCCAAAGCTTAGGAGAAAACTTCAGGGTCCCGGTGCCACCTCCCCATTCCAAGGCCCTCATGGACACAAACACACGTTAGGACCCATCCTCTGGAAAGTGCATTTCAACTCAGCCACCCCGGGTGCTCCCGCAGATCCATTAGATCTAAACTGTCTTGTTGCTAGGAGACAATTGGAAGGCGAGGCGGACTTCCCAGGCATCCATCCTCGAACGGTGCTCTGGAGTCATTCCATATGGGATGTCCTGGAGCTGTCCAACAGGTCTCAATTGTCCCGCAGAAGGAATCCTTGAAGGGGGCATCCCACATCTCCCAACGTGGAAAACCTCCATGGCCTCGAGATTCCGCTCCCTTCATGAAGGGGCCGTCATGCACAGAAACTCCAAACTGAGCCAAAGTGGGATCCTCGCCCTGACTTCAGATGCATGAGATATTGGTTCAGATCTGCAGGGGGTACCTGCCGTGCCCTCACCCTGAATCCGAAGTCTAGCTTGTGTTCTCAGACTTCCGTCCTCACTCTCCTGGCTTTGAAGCCCTCAAGTTTGGCAATTGCGGACCGACAATGAAGCACTCTGCCTGCCCTCTAGAAAAAATATATTGCCTAATGAGCAGCCCAGGCAGCTTAAATGAGGATAAACCTACACGGCACTCGAAGGTACCCAAATTATATAGTCTAACCTGGGCACTAATGCACTGTCTGACACAACCTGAGCCCGGACCTGCTGACCAACACCCAGACAGCTGACCGCACGCTGAGCACATCAGACCTGCCATGGCCTTAGGTCATCATCTCTTCCCTACCTCAGTTATCAGGCTTCAGAACCTAGACCTTATCTCCAATCACTGCCCACGGGTGACTGTGATGCAGAAATCAGAACTCTTCCTGACCCATGGCAAGAAACCTTGTGGTTGGCATGTTGTCCAACGTTCAGTGTAGGAGAAACCAGCATTCACCCTGAGGCCCCGCCCATTCTTGCGTGCGACGAGAGCATAAACACGCATTGTGACCTCAGCGTGAGTCCTGTCCTCTAGTAAGTCCTCTCAGTGGCTGGACCATTAGATGTCATAATGGGCTTGACATGTCCCTAGTCCCCAATTTTTAACCAAATTTCTGGTTGTCCAGTCGCCCCACCCCAGGGCTCTACTCTGGAATCCCTCATTTGGTGGGACATCTGAGGTTGAAAAACAAAATGAAACAAATCGACAACAACAACAAAAAACGGACTTCTTCCATCCCCAGAATGACCCCAAACTCTTTGGACGGGACCGAACCCCCAGAGAGTAAGACTCGTCCATTTCCCATGAAGTCACCCGGCAATTTCACGACCATGAGTGACACGATATCCAGAGACAAAAATTTGAGCAAGAGCCTCACACTCGCCCTTTTTTCATATCCCGAAGTGTTCTCCTCAGGTCTGTAGATCAGTCCTGCCATACCTATGACCCAAAACATAAGCCGAGTTTGTGTTTTCAGACAACTGTCCAAACAGCTCTGGCCTACACACCCTACAGGCTCAGGGCCCTGGAGCCAAACCTGAGGACTGTACTTGCCCTCTCCAAGGGAATTGTATGTGCCCATTCCAATGGCCACAACCCTACTAGTAGGATAACCTCCAAAGTCCCTGAGGCCATCCCAATAGTTGTGGCTTCCCAGGACAAACAGGGGCAATCTGAGCCCATCTGAGCACCTACCTGCACTCAGACCCGTAGACTGATGTCCCCAGAGGTAAAAAGGAATGAACAGGCCCCTAGGCACTAATCGGATCCATTGCTTTGGTTTCCAGGCATCTCTCCTCAGAGGCCTGGATTTCAATACCAGCATATGGCTGTTTCTTGACTCACCCATCAGAACAAATCTCATCTACACATGGGAAACATGCACGTTGGAGCTGTGTCAAAGCCTCTGTTTACGAGAACCCTTCTGGGCCCCAGGGCCACCGCTTCGTTCCAAGGTCTCCATAGACACAAAAACATATTAGGACACATCCACAGGAGAGTCCATTTCAACTCAGCCTCCTCGGTTGCCCCCCACATCCAGCAGATCTAACCTGTCTTGTTGCTTGGAGACAATTGGAATGCGAGGTGGGCTACCCAGCCATCCATCCTTAGAACCCTGCTCGGAATCGTTGGCCTGGAGCCAACCAACAGGTCTCAATTGTCCTGCAGAAGAATCTTTGCAGTTTGGAGCTTCTCACAACTCCCATCGTGGGAAAACCCCCATGTCCTCGTGATCCAACCCCCTTCAAGAAAGGGCCATCAGGGCAGAAAGTCCAACCTGAGCGATCGTCTGATCCTTGCCCTGACTTCAGATGCACGAGATCTCGATTGAGGTCTGTAGATTGTGCCTGATATCCTCACCCAGACACCTAGGCCTAGCTTGGGTTCTCAGACTCCGTCCTCAGACTACTGGCCCACAAGCCCTCCAGTTGAGCAATCCAGAACTACAATGCCGCACTCTGCCTGCCCTACAGAAGTAAAACATTGCCCTCAGGGCTACCCCGAAACCGCAAATGAGGATCAACCTGCACGCCATTCGGCTGTACCCCAAACATATAGGTTGACCTGGGCACTATTTCCCCTTCTGACCCAGCCTGAGCCTGGACCTCCTGGTCCCACCCAGACAGCTGGCCGCACACTGAGCACATCGGACCTGCCATGGCCTTAGGTCGTCATCTCTTCCCAACTGCGGTTTTCAGGCTCCAGAACCTAGACCTTATCTCCAACCACTGCCCAGGGTTGAAAATGATGCAGAAATCAGAACTCTTTCTCCATGGCAAGAAACTTTATGGTTGGCATGTTGTCCAACGTTTAGTGTAGTTGAAACAAGCGTGGCCCATGAGGCCCAGCCCATGCTTGCGGGCCACATTGGTCACAAACACACATTGTGACCCTCAGCCTGAGCCCAGTCCTCCAGTAAGGCCTCTCAGGGCCTATATGAAGAGAAAGCATATTGGGCTTGGATGCCCCTAGGCCCCAATTTTTAACCATAGTTCGGGGTGTCCCTTCACTCTTCCCCAGGGCTCTGCTTTGGAATTCCTCTTTTGGTGGGACACCTGAGGTAACAAACCTGAAAGGAGTCCTCCCATCCCACAGATTGACAAAAAACAATTGGGATCGGGCCAAATCCACAGAGAGGAAGATTCGTCCATGGCCCATGAGACCTCCCCAACATTCCACGGCCATCGCTGAAACAAAATCCAGAGACAAAAGCCTGAGCAAGCGCCTCAGACTCGCACTTTCTTCATATCCTGAAGAGTACTTCTCATGGTTTGTAGATCGGGCTTGCCATACCTATGTCCCCATACATAAGCTGAGTTTGTGTTTTCAGTCTTCTGTCCTCAAAGCCCTGAACCACACTCCCTCCAGGCTGGGGCCCCTGGAGCCACACATTAGGACTACCCCCACCCAATACATGGGAATTCTGCCCATTTCATTGTCAAAAATCGTACAAATTAGGAGAACCCTCTAAAGTCCCTGAGGCCATCCTAATAGTGTAGGTGCCCGGGACAAAAAAGGGCGGTTGATACCGGCTGAGCATCTACCTCCACTCATCTACCTCCACTCATACCAAGAAGATTGAACCAGACAGGACCCGAGGCCATTATCGGATCCATTGCTTTGGTTTACAGGCATGTCTCCTCAAAAGCCTGGATTCCAATACCAGCAGAGGGGATTTCCTGAGGCACCCTTCACAACAAATCTCGTCTCCACAAGGAAACTTGTGCATGGGAGCTATGCCAAAGCTTAGGAGAAAACTTCAGGGTCCCGGTGCCACCTCCCCATTCCAAGGCCCTCATGGACACAAACACACGTTAGGACCCATCCTCTGGAAAGTGCATTTGAACTCAGCCACCCCGGGTGCTCCCGCAGATCCATTAGGTCTAAACTGTCTTGTTGCTAGGAGACAATTGGAAGGCGAGGCGGACTTTCCAGGCATCCATCCTCGAACGGTGCTCTGGAGTCATTCCATATGGGATGTCCTGGAGCTGTCCAACAGGTCTCAATTGTCCCGCAGAAGGAATCCTTGAAGGGGGCATCCCACATCTCCCAACGTGGAAAACCTCCATGGCCTCGAGATTCCGCTCCCTTCATGAAGGGGCCGTCATGCACAGAAACTCCAACCTGAGCCAACGTCGGATCCTCGCCCTGACTTCAGATGCATGAGATATTGGTTCAGATCTGCAGGGGGTACCTGCCGTGCCCTCACCGTGAATCCGAAGTCTAGCTTGTGTTCTCAGACTTCCGTCCTCACTCTCCTGGCCCCGAAGCCCTCAAGTTTGGCAATTCCGGACCGACAATGAAGCACTCTGCCTGCCCTCTAGAAAAAATATATTGCCTAATGAGCAGCCCAGGCAGCTTAAATGAGGATATACCTACACGGCACTCGAATGTACCCAAATTATATAGTCTAACCTGGGCACTAATGCACTGTCTGACACAACCTGAGCCCGGACCTGCTGACCAACACCCAGACAGCTGACCGCACGCTGAGCATATCAGACCCGCCATGGCCTTAGGTCATCATCTCTTTCCTACCTCAGTTTTCAGGCCACAGAACCTAGACCTTATCTCCAATCACTGCCCACGGGTGACTGTGATGCAGAAATCAGAACTCTTCCTGACCCATGGCAAGAAACCTTGTGGTTGGCATGTTGTCCAACGTTCAGTGTAGGAGAAACCAGCATTCACCCTGAGGCCCCGCCCATTCTTGCGTGCGACGAGAGCATAAACACGCCTTGTGACCTCAGCGTGAGTCCTGTCCTCTAGTAAGTCCTCTCAGTGGCTGGACCATTAGATGTCATAATGGGCTTGACATGTCCCTAGTCCCCAATTTTTAACCAGATTTCTGGTTGTCCTGTCGCCCCACCCCAGGGCTCTACTCTGGAATCCCTCATTTGGTGGGACATCTGAGGTTGAAAAACAAAATGAAACAAATCGACAACAACAACAAAAAAACGGACTTCTTCCATCCCCAGAATGACCCCAAATTCTTTGGATGGGACCGAACCCCCAGAGAGTAAGACTCGTCCATTTCCCATGAAGTCTCCCGGCAATTTCACGACCATGAGTGACACGATATCCAGAGACAAAAACTTGAGCAAGAGCCTCACACTCGCCCTTTTTTCATATCCCGAAGTGTTCTCCTCATGGTCTGTAGATCAGTCCTTCCATACCTATGACCCAAAACATAAGCCGAGTTTGTGTTTTCAGACAACTGTCCAAACAGCTCTGGCCTACACACCCTACAGGCTCAGGGCCCTGGAGCCAAACCTGAGGACTGTACTTGCCCTCTCCAAGGGAATTGTATGTGCCCATTCCAATGGCCACAACCCTACTAGTAGGATAACCTCCAAAGTCCCTGAGGCCATCCCAATAGTTGTGGCTTCCCAGGACAAACAGGGGCAATCTGAGCCCATCTGAGCACCTACCTGCACTCAGACCCGTAGACTGATGTCCCCAGAGGTAAAAAGGAACGAACAGGCCCCTAGGCACTAATCGGATCCATTGCTTTGGTTTCCAGGCAACTCTCCTCAGAGGCCTGGATTTCAATACCAGCATATGGCTGTTTCTTGACTCACCCATCAGAAGAAATCTCATCTACACATGGGAAACATGCACGTTGCAGCTGTGTCAAAGCCTCTGTTTAGGAGAACCCTTCAGGGCCCCAGGGCCACTGCTTCATTCCAAGGTCTCCATAGACACAAAAACATATTAGGACACATCCACAGGAGAGTCCATTTCAACTCAGCCTCCTCGGTTGCCCCCCACATCCAGCAGATCTAACCTGTCTTGTTGCTTGGAGACCATTGGAATGCGAGGTGGGCTACCCCGCCATCCATCCTTAGAACCCTGCTCGGAATCGTTGGCCTGGAGCCAACCAATAGGTCTCAATTGTCCTGCAGAAGAATCTTTGCAGTTTGGAGCTTCTCACAAATCCCATCGTGGGAAAACCCCCATGTCCTCGTGATCAAACCCCCTTCAAGAATTGGCCATCAGGGCAGAAAGTCCAACCTGAGCGATCGTCTGATCCTTGCCCTGACTTCAGATGCATGAGATCTAGATTGAGGTCTGTAGATTGTGCCTGCCATATCCTCACCCAGAAACCTAGGCCTAGCTTGGGTTCTCAGACTCCGTCCTCAGACTACTGGCCCACAAGCCCTCCAGTTGGGCAATCCAGAACTGCAATGCCACACTCTGCCTGCCCTACAGAAGTAAAACATTGCCCTCAGGGCTACCCCGAAACCGCAAATGAGGATCAACCTGCACGCCATTCGGCTGTACCCCAAACATATAGGCTGACCTGGGCACTATTTCCCCTTCTGACCCAGCCTGAGCCTGGACCTCCTGGTCCCACCCAGACAGCTGGCCGCACACTGAGCACATCGGACCCGCCATGGCCTTAGGTCGTCATCTCTTCCCAACTGCGGTTTTCAGGCTCCAGAACCTAGACCTTATCTCCAACCACTGCCCAGGGTTGAAAATGATGCAGAAATCAGAACTCTTTCCCCATGGCAAGAAACCTTGTGGTTGGCATGTTGTCCAATGTTCAGTGTAGTTGAAACAAGCGTGGCGTGGCCCATGAGGCCCAGCCCATGCTTGCGGCCAGATTGGTCACAAACACACATTGTGACCCTCAGCCTGAAGCCCAGTCCTCAGGTAAGGCCTCTCAGGGCCTATATGAAGAGACAGCATATTGGGCTTGCCATGCCCCTAGGCCCCAATTTTTAACCATAGTTCGGGTTGTCCCTTCACTCTTCCCCAGGGCTCTGCTTTGGAATTCCTCTTTTGGTGGGACACCTGAGGTAACAAACCTGAAAGGAGTCCTCCCATCCCACAGATTGACGAAAAACAATTGGGATCGGGCCAAATCCACAGAGAGGAAGATTCGTCCATGGCCCATGAGACCTCCCCAACATTCCACGGCCATCGCTGAAACAAAAGTCAGAGACAAAAGCCTGAGCAAGCGCCTCAGACTCGCTCATTCTTCATATCCTGAAGAGTTCTTCTCATGGTTTGTAGATCGGGCGTGCCATACCTACGTCCCCAAACATAAGCTGAGTTTGTGTTTTCAGTCTTCTGTCCTCAAAGTCCTGGGCCACACTCCCTCCAGGCTGGGGCCCCTGGAGCCACACATTAGGACTGCCCCCACCCAATCCATGGGAATTCTGCCCATTCCATTGTCAAAAATCGTACAAATTATGAGAACCCTCCAAAGTCCCTGAGGCCATCCCAATAGTGTAGGTGCCCGGGACAAAAAAGGGCGGTTGATACCGGCTGAGCATCTACCTCCACTCATCTACCTCCACTCATACCAAGAAGATTAAACCAGACAGGACCCGAGGCCATTATCGGATCCATTGCTTTGGTTTACAGGCATGTCTCCTCAAAAGCCTGCATTCCAATACCAGCAGAGGGGATTTCCTGAGGCACCCATCAGAACAAATCTCGTCTCCACAAGGAAACTTGTGCATGGGAGCTATGCCAAAGCTTAGGAGAATACTTCAGGGTCCCGGTGCCACCTCCCCATTCCAAGGCCCTATGGACACAAACACACGTTAGGACCCATCCTCTGGAAAGTGCATTTCAACTCAGCCACCCCGGTTGCTCCCGCAGATCCATTAGATCTAAACTGTCTTGTTGCTAGGAGACAATTGGAAGGCGAGGCCGACTTCCCAGGCATCCATCCTGGAACGGTGCTCTGGAGTCATTCCATAAGGGATGAACTGGAGCTGTCCAACAGGTCTCAATTGTCCCGCAGAAGGAATCCTTGAAGGGGGCATCCCACATCTCCCAACGTGGAAAACCTCCATGGCCTCGAGATTCCGCTCCCTTCATGAAGGGGCCGTCATGCACAGAAACTCCAACCTGAGCCAACGTCGGATCCTCGCCCTGACTTCAGATGCATGAGATATTGGTTCAGATCTGCAGGGGGTACCTGCCGTGCCCTCACCGTGAATCCGAAGTCTAGCTTGTGTTCTCAGACTTCCGTCCTCACTCTCCTGGCCCCGAAGCCCTCAAGTTTGGCAATTGCGGACCGACAATGAAGCACTCTGCCTGCCCTCTAGAAAAAATATATTGCCTAATGAGCAGCCCAGGCAGCTTAAATGAGGATATACCTACACAGCACTCGAATGTACCCAAATTATATAGTCTAACCTGGGCACTAATGCACTGTCTGACACAACCTGAGCCCGGACCTGCTGACCAACACACAGACAGCTGACCGCACGCTGAGCACATCAGACCCGCCATGGCCTTAGGTCATCATCTCTTCCCTACCTCAGTTTTCAGGCTTCAGAACCTAGACCTTATCTCCAATCACTGCCCACGGGTGACTGTGATGCAGAAATCAGAACTCTTCCTGACCCATGGCAAGAAACCTTGTGGTTGGCATGTTGTCCAACGTTCAGTGTAGGAGAAACCAGCATTCACCCTGAGGCCCCGCCCATTCTTGCCTGCGACGAGAGCATAAGCACGCATTGTGACCTCAGCGTGAGTCCTGTCCTCTAGTAAGTCCTCTCAGTGGCTGGACCATTAGATGTCATAATGGGCTTGACATGTCCCTAGTCCCCAATTTTTAACCAGATTTCTGGTTGTCCAGTCGCCCCACCCCAGGGCTCTACTCTGGAATCCCTCATTTGGTGGGACATCTGAGGTTGAAAAACAAAATGAAACAAATCGACAACAACAACAAAAAAACGGACTTCTTCCATCCCCAGAATGACCCCAAACTCTTTGGACGGGACCGAACCCCCAGAGAGTAAGACTCGTCCATTTCCCATGAAGTCACCCGGCAATTTCACGACCATGAGTGACACGATATCCAGAGACAAAAACTTGAGCAAGAGCCTCACACTCGCCCTTTTTTCATATCCCGAAGTGTTCTCCTCATGGTCTGTAGATCAGTCCTGCCATACCTATGACCCAAAACATAAGCCGAGTTTGTGTTTTCAGACAACTGTCCAAACAGCTCTGGCCTACACACCCTACAGGCTCAGGGCCCTGGAGCCAAACCTGAGGACTGTACTTGCCCTCTCCAAGGGAATTGTATGTGCCCATTCCAATGGCCACAACCCTACTAGTAGGATAACCTCCAAAGTCCCTGAGGCCATCCCAATAGTTGTGGCTTCCCAGGACAAACAGGGGCAATCTGAGCCCATCTGAGCACCTACCTGCACTCAGACCCGTAGACTGATGTCCCCAGAGGTAAAAAGGAACGAACAGACCCCTAGGCACTAATCGGATCCATTGCTTTGGTTTCCAGGCATCTCTCCTCAGAGGCCTGGATTTCAATACCAGCATATGGCTGTTTCTTGACTCACCCATCAGAACAAATCTCATCTACACATGGGAAACATGCACGTTGGAGCTGTGTCAAAGCCTCTGTTTAGGAGAACCCTTCAGGGCCCCAGGGCCACCGCTTCATTCCAAGGTCTCCATAGACACAAAAACATATTAGGACACATCCACAGGAGAGTCCATTTCAACTCAGCCTCCTCGGTTGCCCCCCACATCCAGCAGATCTAACCTGTATTGTTGCTTGGAGACAATTGGAATGCGAGGTGGGCTACCCAGCCATCCATCCTTAGAACCCTGCTCGGAATCGTTGGCCTGGAGCCAACCAACAGGTCTCAATTGTCCTGCAGAAGAATCTTTGCAGTTTGGAGCTTCTCACAACTCCCATCGTGGGAAAACCCCCATGTCCTCGTGATCCAACCCCCTTCAAGAATGGGCCATCAGGGCAGAAAGTCCAACCTGAGCGATCGTCTGATCCTTGCCCTGACTTCAGATGCATGAGATCTAGATTGAGGTCTGTAGATTGTGCCTGCCATATCCTCACCCAGAAACCTAGGCCTAGCTTGGGTTCTCAGACTCCGTCCTCAGACTACTGGCCCACAAGCCCTCCAGTTGGGCAATCCAGAACTACAATGCCGCACTCTGCCTGCCCTACAGACGTAAAACATTGCCCTCAGGGCTACCCCGAAACCGCAAATGAGGATCAACCTGCAGGCCATTCGGCTGTACCCCAAACATATAGGCTGACCTGGGCACTATTTCCCCTTCTGACCCAGCCTGAGCCTGGACCTCCTGGTCCCACCCAGACAGCTGGCCGCACACTGAGCACATCGGACCCGCCATGGCCTTAGGTCGTCATCTCTTCCCAACTGCGGTTTTCAGGCTCCAGAACCTAGACCTTATCTCCAACCACTGCCCAGGGTTGAAAATGATGCAGAAATCAGAACTCTTTCCCCATGGCAAGAAACCTTGTGGTTGGCATGTTGTCCAACGTTCAGTGTAGTTGAAACAAGCGTGGCCCATGAGGCCCAGCCCATGCTTGCGGCCACATTGTTCACAAACACACATTGTGACCCTCAGCCTGAAGCCCATTCCTCAGGTAAGGCCTCTCAGGGCCTATATGAAGAGACAGCATATTGGGCGTGCCATGATCCTAGGCCGCAATTTTTAACCATAGTTCGGGTTGTCCCTTCACTCTTCCCCAAGGCTCTGGTTTGGAATTCCTCTTTTGGTGGGACACCTGAGGTAACAAACCTGAATTGAGTCCTCCCATCCCACAGATTGACGAAAAACAATTGGGATCGGGCCAAATCCACAGAGAGGAAGATTCGTCCATGGCCCATGAGACCTCCCCAACATTCCACGGCCATCGCTGAAACAAAAGTCAGAGACAAAAGCCTGAGCAAGCGCCTCAGACTCGCTCATTCTTCATATCCTGAAGAGTTCTTCTCATGGTTTGTAGATCGGGCGTGCCATACCTACGTCCCCAAACATAAGCTGAGTTTGTGTTTTCAGTCTTCTGTCCTCAAAGTCCTGGGCCACACTCCCTCCAGGCTGGGGCCCCTGGAGCCACACATTAGGACTGCCCCCACCCAATCCATGGGAATTCTGCCCATTCCATTGTCAAAAATCGTACAAATTAGGAGAACCCTCCAAAGTCCCTGAGGCCATCCCAATAGTGTAGGTGCCTGGGACAAAAAAGGGCGGTTGATACCGCCTGAACATCTACCTCCACTCATCTACCTCCACTCATACCAAGAAGATTGAACCAGACAGGACCCGAGGCCATTATCGGATCCATTGCTTTGGTTTACAGGCATGTCTCCTCAAAAGCCTGGATTCCAATACCAGCAGAGGGGATTTCCTGAGGCACCCATCAGAACAAATCTCGTCTCCACAAGGAAACTTGTGCATGGGAGCTATGCCAAAGCTTAGGAGAATACTTCAGGGTCCCGGTTCCACCTCCCCATTCCAAGGCCCTCATGGACACAAACACACGTTAGGACCCATTCTCTGGAAAGTGCATTTCAACTCAGCCACCCCGGTTGCTCCCGCAGATCCATTAGATCTAAACTGTCTTGTTGCTAGGAGACAATTGGAAGGCGAGGCCGACTTCCCAGGCATCCATCCTGGAACGGTGCTCTGGAGTCATTCCATAAGGGATGAACTGGAGCTGTCCAACAGGTCTCAATTGTCCCGCAGAAGGAATCCTTGAAGGGGGCATCCCACATCTCCCAACGTGGAAAACCTCCATGGCCTCGAGATTCCGCTCCCTTCATGAAGGGGCCGTCATGCACAGAAACTCCAACCTGAGCCAACGTCGGATCCTCGCCCTGACTTCAGATGCATGAGATATTGGTTCAGATCTGCAGGGGGTACCTGCCGTGCCCTCACCCTGAATCCGAAGTCTAGCTTGTGTTCTCAGACTTCCGTCCTCACTCTCCTGGCCCCGAAGCCCTCAAGTTTGGCAATTCCGGACCGACAATGAAGCACTCTGCCTGCCCTCTAGAAAAAATATATTGCCTAATGAGCAGCCCAGGCAGCTTAAATGAGGATATACCTACACGGCACTCGAATGTACCCAAATTATATAGTCTAACCTGGGCACTAATGCACTGTCTGACACAACCTGAGCCCGGACCTGCTGACCAACACCCAGACAGCTGACTGCACGCTGAGCATATCAGACCCGCCATGGCCTTAGCTCATCATCTCTTCCCTACCTCAGTTTTCAGGCTTCAGAACCTAGACCTTATCTCCAATCACTGCCCACGGGTGACTGTGATGCAGAAATCAGAACTCTTCCTGACCCATGGCAAGAAACCTTGTGGTTGGCATGTTGTCCAACGTTCAGTGTAGGAGAAACCAGCATTCACCCTGAGGCCCCGCCCATTCTTGCGTGCGACGAGAGCATAAACACGCATTGTGACCTCAGCGTGAGTCCTGTCCTCTAGTAAGTCCTCTCAGTGGCTGGACCATTAGATGTCATAATGGGCTTGACATGTCCCTAGTCCCCAATTTTTAACCAGATTTCTGGTTGTCCAGTCGCCCCACCCCAGGGCTCTACTCTGGAATCCCTCATTTGGTGGGACATCTGAGGTTGAAAAACAAAATGAAACAAATCGACAACAACAACAAAAAAACGGACTTCTTCCATCCCCAGAATGACCCCAAACTCTTTGGACGGGACCGAACCCCCAGAGAGTAAGACTCGTCCATTTCCCATGAAGTCACCCGGCAATTTCACGACCATGAGTGACACGATATCCAGAGACAAAAACTTGAGCAAGAGCCTCACACTCGCCCTTTTTTCATATCCCGAAGTGTTCTCCTCATGGTCTGTAGATCAGTCCTGCCATACCTATGACCCAAAACATAAGCCGAGTTTGTGTGTTCAGACAACTGTCCAAACAGCTCTGGCCTACACACCCTACAGGCTCAGGGCCCTGGAGCCAAACCTGAGGACTGTACTTGCCCTCTCCAAGGGAATTGTATGTGCCCATTCCAATGGCCACAACCCTACTAGTAGGATAACCTCCAAAGTCCCTGAGGCCATCCCAATAGTTGTGGCTTCCCAGGACAAACAGGGGCAATCTGAGCCCATCTGAGCACCTACCTGCACTCAGACCCGTAGACTGATGTCCCCAGCGGTAAAAAGGAACGAACAGGCCCCTAGGCACTAATCGGATCCATTGCTTTGGTTTCCAGGCATCTCTCCTCAGAGGCCTGGATTTCAATACCAGCATATGGCTGTTTCTTGACTCACCCATCAGAACAAATCTCATCTACACATGGGAAACATGCACGTTGGAGCTGTGTCAAAGCCTCTGTTTAGGAGAACCCTTCAGGGCCCCAGGGCCACCGCTTCATTCCAAGGTCTCCATAGACACAAAAACATATTAGGACACATCCACAGGAGAGTCCATTTCAACTCAGCCTCCTCGGTTGCCCCCCACATCCAGCAGATCTAACCTGTCTTGTTGCTTGGAGACCATTGGAATGCGAGGTGGGCTACCCAGCCATCCATCCTTAGAACCCTGCTCGGAATCGTTGGCCTGGAGCCAACCAACAGGTCTCAATTGTCCTGCAGAAGAATCTTTGCAGTTTGGAGCTTCTCACAACTCCCATCGTGGGAAAACCCCCATGTCCTCGTGATCCAACCCCCTTCAAGAATGGGCCATCAGGGCAGAAAGTCCAACCTGAGCGATCGTCTGATCCTTGCCCTGACTTCAGATGCATGAGATCTAGATTGAGGTCTGTAGATTGTGCCTGCCATATCCTCACCCAGAAACCTAGGCCTAGCTTGGGTTCTCAGACTCCGTCCTCAGACTACTGGCCCACAAGCCCTCCAGTTGGGCAATCCAGAACTACAATGCCGCACTCTGCCTGCCCTACAGAAGTAAAACATTGCCCTCAGGGCTACCCCGAAACCGCAAATGAGGATCAACCTGCAGGCCATTCGGCTGTACCCCAAACATATAGGCTGACCTGGGCACTATTTCCCCTTCTGACCCAGCCTGAGCCTGGACCTCCTGGTCCCACCCAGACAGCTGGGCGCACACTGAGCACATCGGACCCGCCATGGCCTTAGGTCGTCATCTCTTCCCAACTGCGGTTTTCAGGCTCCAGAACCTAGACCTTATCTCCAACCACTGCCCAGGGTTGAAAATGATGCAGAAATCAGAACTCTTTCCCCATGGCAAGAAACCTTGTGGTTGGCATGTTGTCCAACGTTCAGTGTAGTTGAAACAAGCGTGGCCCATGAGGCCCAGCCCATGCTTGCGGCCACATTGTTCACAAACACACATTGTGACCCTCAGCCTGAAGCCCAGTCCTCAGGTAAGGCCTCTCAGGGCCTATATGAAGAGACAGCATATTGGGCTTGCCATGCCCCTAGGCCCCAATTTTTAACCATAGTTCGGGTTGTCCCTTCACTCTTCCCCAGGGCTCTGCTTTGGAATTCCTCTTTTGGTGGGACACCTGAGGTAACAAACCTGAAAGGAGTCCTCCCATCCCACAGATTGACGAAAAACAATTGGGATCGGGCCAAATCCACAGAGAGGAAGATTCGTCCATGGCCCATGAGACCTCCCCAACATTCCACGGCCATCGCTGAAACAAAAGTCAGTGACAAAAGCCTGACCAAGCGCCTCAGACTCGCTCATTCTTCATATCCTGAAGAGTTCTTCTCATGGTTTGTAGATCGGGCGTGGCATACCTACGTCCCCAAACATAAGCTGAGTTTGTGTTTTCAGTCTTCTGTCCTCAAAGTCCTGGGCCACACTCCCTCCAGGCTGGGGCCCCTGGAGCAACACATTAGGACTGCCCCCACCCAATCCATGGGAATTCTGCCCATTCCATTGTCAAAAATCGTACAAATTAGGAGAACCCTCCAAAGTCCCTGAGGCCATCCCAATAGTGTAGGTGCCCGGGACAAAAAAGGGCGGTTGATACCGGCTGAGCATCTACCTCCACTCATCTACCTCCACTCATACCAAGAAGATTGAACCAGACAGGACCCGAGGCCATTATCGGATCCATTGCTTTGGTTTACAGGCATGTCTCCTCAAAAGCCTGGATTCCAATACCAGCAGAGGGGATTTCCTGAGGCAACCATCAGAACAAATCTCGTCTCCACAAGGAAACTTGTGCATGGGAGCTATGCCAAAGCTTAGGAGAATACTTCAGGGTCCCGGTGCCACCTCCCCATTCCAAGGCCCTCATGGACACAAACACACGTTAGGACCCATCCTCCGGAAAGTGCATTTCAACTCAGCCACCCCGGTTGCTCCCGCAGATCCATTAGATCTAAACTGTCTTGTTGCTAGGAGACAATTGGAAGGCGAGGCCGACTTCCCAGGCATCCATCCTGGAACGGTGCTCTGGAGTCATTCCATAAGGGATGAACTGGAGCTGTCCAACAGGTCTCAGTTATCCCGCAGAAGGAATCCTTGAAGGGGGCATCCCACATCTCCCAACGTGGAAAACCTCCATGGCCTCGAGATTCCGCTCCCTTCATGAAGGGGCCGTCATGCACAGAAACTCCAACCTGAGCCAACGTCGGATCCTCGCCCTGACTTCAGATGCATGAGATATTGGTTCAGATCTGCAGGGGGTACCTGCCGTGCCCTCACCCTGAATCCGAAGTCTAGCTTGTGTTCTCAGACTTCCGTCCTCACTCTCCTGGCCCCGAAGCCCTCAAGTTTGGCAATTGCGGACCGACAATGAAGCACTCTGCCTGCCCTATAGAAAAAATATATTGCCTAATGAGCAGCCCAGGCAGCTTAAATGAGGATAAACCTACACGGCACTCGAATGTACCCAAATTATATAGTCTAACCTGGGCACTAATGCACTGTCTGACACAACCTGAGCCCGGACCTGCTGACCAACACCCAGACAGCTGACCGCACGCTGAGCATATCAGACCCGCCATGGCCTTAGCTCATCATCTCTTCCCTACCTCAGTTTTCAGGCTTCAGAACCTAGACCTTATCTCCAATCACTGCCCACGGGTGACTGTGATGCAGAAATCAGAACTCTTCCTGACCCATGGCAAGAAACCTTGTGGTTGGCATGTTGTCCAACGTTCAGTGTAGGAGAAACCAGCATTCACCCTGAGGCCCCGCCCATTCTTGCGTGCGACGAGAGCATAAACACGCATTGTGACCTCAGCGTGAGTCCTGTCCTCTAGTAAGTCCTCTCAGTGGCTGGACCATTAGATGTCATAATGGGCTTGACATGTCCCTAGTCCCCAATTTTTAACCAGATTTCTGGTTGTCCAGTCGCCCCACCCCAGGGCTCTACTCTGGAATCCCTCATTTGGTGGGACATCTGAGGTTGAAAAACAAAATGAAACAAATCGACAACAACAACAAAAAAAAACGGACTTCTTCCATCCCCAGAATGACCCCAAACTCTTTGGACGGGACCGAACCCCCAGAGAGTAAGACTCGTCCATTTCCCATGAAGTCACCCGGCAATTTCACGACCATGAGTGACACGATATCCAGAGACAAAAACTTGAGCAAGAGCCTCACACTCGCCCTTTTTTCATATCCCGAAGTGTTCTCCTCATGGTCTGTAGATCAGTCCTGCCATACCTATGACCCAAAACATAAGCCGAGTTTGTGTTTTCAGACAACTGTCCAAACAGCTCTGGCCTACACACCCTACAGGCTCAGGGCCCTGGAGCCAAACCTGAGGACTGTACTTGCCCTCTCCAAGGGAATTGTATGTGCCCATTCCAATGGCCACAACACTACTAGTAGGATAACCTCCAAAGTCCCTGAGGCCATCCCAATAGTTGTGGCTTCCCAGGACAAACAGGGGCAATCTGAGCCCATCTGAGCACCTACATGCACTCAGACCCGTAGACTGATGTCCCCAGAGGTAAAAAGGAACGAACAGGCCCCTAGGCACTAATCCGATCCATTGCTTTGGTTTCCAGGCATCTCTCCTCAGAGGCCTGGATTTCAATACCAGCATATGGCTGTTTCTTGACTCACCCATCAGAACAAATCTCATCTACACATGGGAAACATGCACGTTGGAGCTGTGTCAAAGCCTCTGTTTAGGAGAACCCTTCAGGGCCCCAGGGCCACCGCTTCATTCCAAGGTCTCCATAGACACAAAAACATATTAGGACACATCCACAGGAGAGTCCATTTCAACTCAGCCTCCTCGGTTGCCCCCCACATCCAGCAGATCTAACCTGTCTTGTTGCTTGGAGACCATTGGAATGCGAGGTGGGCTACCCAGCCATCCATCCTTAGAACCCTGCTCGGAATCGTTGGCCTGGAGCCAACCAACAGGTCTCAATTGTCCTGCAGAAGAATCTTTGCAGTTTGGAGCTTCTCACAACTCCCATCGTGGGAAAACCCCCATGTCCTCGTGATCCAACCCCCTTCAAGAATGGGCCATCAGGGCAGAAAGTCCAACCTGAGCGATCGTCTGATCCTTGCCCTGACTTCAGATGCATGAGATCTAGATTGAGGTCTGTAGATTGTGCCTGCCATATCCTCACCCAGAAACCTAGGCCTAGCTTGGGTTCTCAGACTCCGTCCTCAGACTACTGGCCCACAAGCCCTCCAGTTGGGCAATCCAGAACTACAATGCCGCACTCTGCCTGCCCTACAGACGTAAAACATTGCCCTCAGGGCTACCCCGATACCGCAAATGAGGATCAACCTGCACGCCATTCGGCTGTACCCCAAACATATAGGCTGACCTGGGCACTATTTCCCCTTCTGACCCAGCCTGAGCCTGGACCTCCTGGTCCCACCCAGACAGCTGGCCGCACACTGAGCACATCGGACCCGCCATGGCCTTAGGTCGTCATCTGTTCCCAACTGCGGTTTTCAGGCTCCAGAACCTAGACCTTATCTCCAACCACTGCCCAGGGTTGAAAATGATGCAGAAATCAGAACTCTTTCCCCATGGCAAGAAACCTTGTGGTTGGCATGTTGTCCAACGTTCAGTGTAGTTGAAACAAGCGTGGCCCATGAGGCCCAGCCCATGCTTGCGGCCACATTGGTCACAAACACACATTGTGACCCTCAGCCTGAAGCCCAGTCCTCAGGTAAGGCCTCTCAGGGCCTATATGAAGAGACAGCATATTGGGCTTGCCATGCCCCTAGGCCCCAATTTTTAACCATAGTTCGGGTTGTCCCTTCACTCTTCCCCAGGGCTCTGCTTTGGAATTCCTCTTTTGGTGGGACACCTGAGGTAACAAACCTGAAAGGAGTCCTCCCATCCCACAGATTGACGAGAAACAATTGGGATCGGGCCAAATCCACAGAGAGGAAGATTCGTCCATGGCCCATGAGACCTCCCCAACATTCCACGGCCATCGCTGAAACAAAAGTCAGAGACAAAAGCCTGACCAAGCGCCTCAGACTCGCTCATTCTTCATATCCTGAAGAGTTCTACTCATGGTTTGTAGATCGGGCGTGGCATACCTATGTCCCCAAACATAAGCTGAGTTTGTGTTTTCAGTCTTCTGTCCTCAAAGTCCTGGGCCACACTCCCTCCAGGCTGGGGCCCCTGGAGCCACACATTAGGACTGCCCCCACCCAATCCATGGGAATTCTGCCCATTCCATTGTCAAAAATCGTACAAATTAGGAGAACCCTCCAAAGTCCCTGAGGCCATCCCAATAGTGTAGGTGCCCGGGACAAAAAAGGGCGGTTGATACCGGCTGAGCATCTACCTCCACTCATCTACCTCCACTCATACCAAGAAGATTGAACCAGACAGGACCCGAGGCCATTATCGGATCCATTGCTTTGGTTTACAGGCATGTCTCCTCAAAATCCTGGTTTGCAATACCAGCAGAGGGGATTTCCTGAGGCACCCATCAGAACAAATCTCGTCTCCACAAGGAAACTTGTGCATGGGAGCTATGCCAAAGCTTAGGAGAATACTTCAGGGTCCCGGTTCCACCTCCCCATTCCAAGGCCCTCATGGACACAAACACACATTAGGACCCATCCTCTGGAAAGTGCATTTCAACTCAGCCACCCCGGTTGCTCCCGCAGATCCATTAGATCTAAACTGTCTTGTTGCTAGGAGACAATTGGAAGGCGAGGCCGACTTCCCAGGCATCCATCCTGGAACGGTGCTCTGGAGTCATTCCATAAGGGATGAACTGGAGCTGTCCAACAGGTCTCAATTGTCCCGCAGAAGGTATCCTTGAAGGGGGCATCCCACATCTCCCAACGTGGAAAACCTCCATGGCCTCGAGATTCTGCTCCCTTCATGAAGGGGCCGTCATGCACAGAAACTCCAACCTGAGCCAACGTCGGATCCTCGCCCTGACTTCAGATGCATGAGATATTGGTTCAGATCTGCAGGGGGTACCTGCCGTGCCCTCACCCTGAATCCGAAGTCTAGCTTGTGTTCTCAGACTTCCGTCCTCACTCTCCTGGCCCCGAAGCCCTCAAGTTTGGCAATTGCGGACCGACAATGAAGCACTCTGCCTGCCCTCTAGAAAAAATATATTGCCTAATGAGCAGCCCAGGCAGCTTAAATGAGGATATACCTACACGGCACTCGAATGTACCCAAATTATATAGTCTAACCTGGGCACTAATGCACTGTCTGACACAACCTGAGCCCGGACCTGCTGACCAACACCCAGACAGCTGACCGCACGCTGAGCATATCAGACCCGCCATGGCCTTAGGTCATCATCTCTTCCCTACCTCAGTTTTCAGGCTTCAGAACCTAGACCTTATCTCCAATCACTGCCCACGGGTGACTGTGATGCAGAAATCAGAACTCTTCCTGACCCATGGCAAGAAACCTTGTGGTTGGCATGTTGTCCAACGTTCAGTGTAGGAGAAACCAGCATTCACCCTGAGGCCCCGCCCATTCTTGCGTGCGACGAGAGCATAAACACGCATTGTGACCTCAGCGTGAGTCCTGTCCTCTAGTAAGTCCTCTCAGTGGCTGGACCATTAGATGTCATAATGGGCTTGACATGTCCCTAGTCCCCAATTTTTAACCAGATCTCTGGTTGTCCAGTCGCCCCACCCCAGGGCTCTACTCTGGAATCCCTCATTTGGTGGGACATCTGAGGTTGAAAAACAAAATGAAACAAATCGACAACAACAACAAAAAAACGGACTTCTTCCATCCCCAGAATGACCCCAAACTCTTTGGACGGGACCGAACCCCCAGAGAGTAAGACTCGTCCATTTCCCATGAAGTCACCCGGCAATTTCGCGACCATGAGTGACACGATATCCAGAGACAAAAACTTGAGCAAGAGCCTCACACTCGCCCTTTTTTCATATCCCGAAGTGTTCTCCTCATGGTCTGTAGATCAGTCCTGCCATACCTATGACCCAAAACATAAGCCGAGTTTGTGTTTTCAGACAACTGTCCAAACAGCTCTGGCCTACACACCCTACAGGCTCAGGGCCCTGGAGCCAAACCTGAGGACTGTACTTGCCCTCTCCAAGGGAATTGTATGTGCCCATTCCAATGGCCACAACCCTACTAGTAGGATAACCTCCAAAGTCCCTGAGGCCATCCCAATAGTTGTGGCTTCCCAGGACAAACAGGGGCAATCTGAGCCCATCTGAGCACCTACCTGCACTCAGACCCGTAGACTGATGTCCCCAGAGGTAAAAAGGAACGAACAGGCCCCTAGGCACTAATCGGATCCATTGCTTTGGTTTCCAGGCATCTCTCCTCAGAGGCCTGGATTTCAATACCAGCATATGGCTGTTTCTTGACTCACCCATCAGAACAAATCTCATCTACACATGGGAAACATGCACGTTGGAGCTGTGTCAAAGCCTCTGTTTAGGAGAACCCTTCAGGGCCCCAGGGCCACCGCTTCATTCCAAGGTCTCCATAGACACAAAAACATATTAGGACACATCCACAGGAGAGTCCATTTCAACTCAGCCTCCTCGGTTGCCCCCCACATCCAGCAGATCTAACCTGTCTTGTTGCTTGGAGACCATTGGAATGCGAGGTGGGCTACCCAGCCAACCATCCTTAGAACCCTGCTCGGAATCGTTGGCCTGGAGCCAACCAATAGGTCTCAATTGTCCTGCAGAAGAATCTTTGCAGTTTGGAGCTTCTCACAACTCCCATCGTGGGAAAACCCCCATGTCCTCGTGATCCAACCCCCTTCAAGAAAGGGCCATCAGGGCAGAAAGTCCAACTTGAGCGATCGTCTGATCCTTGCCCTGACTTCAGATGCACGAGATCTCTATTGAGGTCTGTAGATTGTGCCTGCCATATCCTCACCCAGAAACCTAGGCCTAGCTTGGGTTCTCAGACTCCGTCCTCAGACTACTGGCCCACAAGCCCTCCAGTTGGGCAATCCAGAACTACAATGCCGCACTCTGCCTGCCCTACAGAAGTAAAATATTGCCCTCAGGGCTACCCCGAAACCGCAAATGAGGATCAACCTGCACGCCATTCGGCTGTACCCCAAACATATAGGCTGACCTGGGCACTATTTCCCCTTCTGACCCAGCCTGAGCCTGGACCTCCTGGTCCCACCCAGACAGCTGGCCGCACACTGAGCACATCGGACCCGCCATGGCCTTAGGTCGTCATCTCTTCCCAACTGCGGTTTTCAGGCTCCAGAACCTAGACCTTATCTCCAACCACTGCCCAGGGTTGAAAATGATGCAGAAATCAGAACTCTTTCCCCATGGCAAGAAACCTTGTGGTTGGCATGTTGTCCAACGTTCAGTGTAGTTGAAACAAGCGTGGCCCATGAGGCCCAGCCCATGCTTGCGGCCACATTGGTCACAAACACACATTGTGACCCTCAGCCTGAAGCCCAGTCCTCAGGTAAGGCCTCTCAGGGCCTATATGAAGAGACAGCATATTGGGCTTGCCATGCCCCTAGGCCCCAATTTTTAACCATAGTTCGGGTTGTCCCTTCACTCTTCCCCAGGGCTCTGCTTTGGAATTCCTCTTTTGGTGGGACACCTGAGGTAACAAACCTGAAAGGAGTCCTCCCATCCCACAGATTAACGAAAAACAATTGGGATCGGGCCAAATCCACAGAGAGGAAGATTCGTCCATGGCCCATGAGACCTCCCCAACATTCCACGGCCATCGCTGAAACAAAAGTCAGAGACAAAAGCCTGACCAAGCGCCTCAGACTCGCTCATTCTTCATATCCTGAAGAGTTCTTCTCATGGTTTGTAGATCGGGCGTGCCATACCTACGTCCCCAAACTTAAGCTGAGTTTGTGTTTTCAGTCTTCTGTCCTCAAAGTCCTGGGCCACACTCCCTCCAGGCTGGGGCCCCTGGAGCCACACATTAGGACTGCCCCCACCCAATCCATGGGAATTCTGCCCATTCCATTGTCAAAAATCGTACAAATTAGGAGAACCCTCCAAAGTCCCTGAGGCCATCCCAATAGTGTAGGTGCCCGGGACAAAAAAGGGCGGTTGATACCGGCTGAGCATCTACCTCCACTCATCTACCTCCACTCATACCAAGAAGATTGAACCAGACAGGACCCGAGGCCATTATCGGATCCATTGCTTTGGTTTACAGGCATGTCTCCTCAAAAGCCTGGATTCCAATACCAGCAGAGGGGATTTCCTGAGGCACCCATCAGAACAAATCTCGTCTCCACAAGGAAACTTGTGCATGGGAGCTATGCCAAAGCTTAGGAGAATACTTCAGGGTCCCGGTGCCACCTCCCCATTCCAAGGCCCTCATGGACACAAACACACGTTAGGACCCATCCTCTGGAAAGTGCATTTCAACTCAGCCACCCCGGTTGCTCCCGCAGATCCATTAGATCTAAACTGTCTTGTTGCTAGGAGACAATTGGAAGGCGAGGCCGACTTCCCAGGCATCCATCCTGGAACGGTGCTCTGGAGTCATTCCATAAGGGATGAACTGGAGCTGTCCAACAGGTCTCAATTGTCCCGCAGAAGGAATCCTTGAAGGGGGCATCCCACATCTCCCAACGTGGAAAACCTCCATGGCCTCGAGATTCCGCTCCCTTCATGAAGGGGCCGTCATGCACAGAAACTCCAACCTGAGCCAACGTCGGATCCTCGCCCTGACTTCAGATGCATGAGATATTGGTTCAATTCTGCAGGGGGTACCTGCCGTGCCCTCACCCTGAATCCGAAGTCTAGCTTGTGTTCTCAGACTTCCGTCCTCACTCTCCTGGCCCCGAAGCCCTCAAGTTTGGCAATTGCGGACCGACAATGAAGCACTCTGCCTGCCCTCTAGAAAAAATATATTGCCTAATGAGCAGCCCAGGCAGCTTAAATGAGGATATACCTACACGGCACTCGAATGTACCCAAATTATATAGTCTAACCTGGGCACTAATGCACTGTCTGACACAACCTGAGCCCGGACCTGCTGACCAACACCCAGACAGCTGACCGCACGCTGAGCATATCAGACCCGCCATGGCCTTAGGTCATCATCTCTTCCCTACCTCAGTTTTCAGGCTTCAGAACCTAGACCTTATCTCCAATCACTGCCCACGGGTGACTGTGATGCAGAAATCAGAACTCTTCCTGACCCATGGCAAGAAACCTTGTGGTTGGCATGTTGTCCAACGTTCAGTGTAGGAGAAACCAGCATTCACCCTGAGGCCCCGCCCATTCTTGCGTGCGACGAGAGCATAAACACGCATTGTGACCTCAGCGTGAGTCCTGTCCTCTAGTAAGTCCTCTCAGTGGCTGGACCATTAGATGTCATAATGGGCTTGACATGTCCCTAGTCCCCAATTTTTAACCAGATTTCTGGTTGTCCAGTCGCCCCACCCCAGGGCTCTACTCTGGAATCCCTCATTTGGTGGGACATCTGAGGTTGAAAAACAAAATGAAACAAATCGACAACAACAACAAAAAAACGGACTTCTTCCATCCCCAGAATGACCCCAAACTCTTTGGACGGGACCGAACCCCCAGAGAGTAAGACTCGTCCATTTCCCATGAAGTCACCCGGCAATTTCACGACCATGAGTGACACGATATCCAGAGACAAAAACTTGAGCAAGAGCCTCACACTCGCCCTTTTTTCATATCCCGAAGTGTTCTCCTCATGGTCTGTAGATCAGTCCTGCCATACCTATGACCCAAAACATAAGCCGAGTTTGTGTTTTCAGACAACTGTCCAAACAGCTCTGGCCTACACACCCTACAGGCTCAGGGCCCTGGAGCCAAACCTGAGGACTGTACTTGCCCTCTCCAAGGGAATTGTATGTGCCCATTCCAATGGCCACAACCCTACTAGTAGGATAACCTCCAAAGTCCCTGAGGCCATCCCAATAGTTGTGGCTTCCCAGGACAAACAGGGGCAATCTGAGCCCATCTGAGCACCTACCTGCACTCAGACCCGAAGACTGATGTCCCCAGCGGTAAAAAGGAACGAACAGGCCCCTAGGCACTAATCGGATCCATTGCTTTGGTTTCCAGGCATCTCTCCTCAGAGGCCTGGATTTCAATACCAGCATATGGCTGTTTCTTGACTCACCCATCAGAACAAATCTCATCTACACATGGGAAACATGCACGTTGGAGCTGTGTCAAAGCCTCTGTTTAGGAGAACCCTTCAGGGCCCCAGGGCCACCGCTTCATTCCAAGGTCTCCATAGACACAAAAACATATTAGGACACATCCACAGGAGAGTCCATTTCAACTCAGCCTCCTCGGTTGCCCCCCACATCCAGCAGATCTAACCTGTCTTGTTGCTTGGAGACCATTGGAATGCGAGGTGGGCTACCCAGCCATCCATCCTTAGAACCCTGCTCGGAATCGTTGGCCTGGAGCCAACCAACAGGTCTCAATTGTCCTGCAGAAGAATCTTTGCAGTTTGGAGCTTCTCACAACTCCCATCGTGGGAAAACCCCCATGTCCTCGTGATCCAACCCCCTTCAAGAATGGGCCATCAGGGCAGAAAGTCCAACTTGAGCGATCGTCTGATCCTTGCCCTGACTTCAGATGCATGAGATCTAGATTGAAGTCTGTAGATTGTGCCTGCCATATCCTCACCCAGAAACCTAGGCCTAGCTTGGGTTCTCAGACTCCGTCCTCAGACTACTGGCCCACAAGCCCTCCAGTTGGGCAATCCAGAACTACAATGCCGCACTCTGCCTGCACTACAGACGTAAAACATTGCCCTCAGGGCTACCCCGAAACCGCAAATGAGGATCAACCTGCACGCCATTCGGCTGTACACCAAACATATAGGCTGACCTGGGCACTATTTCCCCTTCTGACCCAGCCTGAGCCTGGACCTCCTGGTCCCACCCAGTCAGCTGGCCGCACACTGAGCACATCGGACCCGCCATGGCCTTAGGTCATCATCTCTTCCCAACTGCGGTTTTCAGGCTCCAGAACCTAGACCTTATCTCCAACCACTGCCCAGGGCTGAAAATGATGCAGAAATCAGAACTCTTTCCCCATGGCAAGAAACCTTGTGGTTGGCATGTTGTCCAACGTTCAGTGTAGTTGAAACAAGCGTGGCCCATGAGGCCCAGCCCATGCTTGCGGCCACATTGGTCACAAACACACATTGTGACCCTCAGCCTGAAGCCCAGTCCTCAGGTAAGGCCTCTCAGGGCCTATATGAAGAGACAGCATATTGGGCTTGCCATGCTTCTTGGCCCCAATTTTTAACCATAGTTTGGGTTGTCCCTTCACTCTTCCCCAGGGCTCTGCTTTGGAATTCCTCTTTTGGTGGGACACCTGAGGTAACAAACCTGAAAGGAGTCCTCCCATCCCACAGATTGACGAAAAACAATTGGGATCGGGCCAAATCCACAGAGAGGAAGATTCGTCCATGGCCCATGAGACCTCCCCAACATTCCACGGCCATCGCTGAAACAAAAGTCAGAGACAATAGCCTGACCAAGCACCTCAGACTCGCTCATTCTTCATATCCTGAAGAGTTCTTCTCATGGTTTGTAGATCGGGCGTGCCATACCTACGTCCCCAAACTTAAGCTGAGTTTGTGTTCAATCTTCTGTCCTCAAAGTCCTGGGCCACACTCCCTCCATGCTGGGGCCCCTGGAGCCACACATTAGGACTGCCCCCACCCAATCCATGGGAATTCTGCCCATTCCATTGTCAAAAATCGTACAAATTAGGAGAACCCTCCAAAGTCCCTGAGGCCATCCCAATAGTGTAGGTCGCCCGGGACTAAAAAGGGCGGTTGATACCGGCTGCATCTACCTCCACTCATCTACCTCCACTCATACCAAGAAGATTGAACCAGACAGGACCCAAGGCCATTATCGGATCCATTGCTTTGGTTTACAGCATGTCTCCTCAAAAGCCTGCATTCCAATACTAGCAGAGGGGATTTCCTGAGGCACCCATCAGAACAAATCTCGTCTCCACAAGGAAACTTGTGCATGGGAGCTATGCCAAAGCTTAGGAGAATACTTCAGGGTCCCGGTGCCACCTCCCCATTCCAAGGCCCTCATGGACACAAACACACGTTAGGACCCATCCTCTGGAAAGTGCATTTCAACACAGCCACCCCGGTTGCTCCCGCAGATCCATTAGATCTAAACTGTCTTGTTGCAAGGAGAGAATTGGAAGGCGAGGCGGACGTCCCAGGCATCCATCCTGGAATGGTGCTCTGGAGTCATTCCATATGGGATGTCCTGGAGCTGTCCAACAGGACTCAATTGTCCCGCAGAAGGAATCCTTGAAGGGGGCATCCCACATCTCCCAACGTGGAAAACCTCCATGGCCTCGAGATTCCGCTCCCTTCATGAAGGGGCCGTCATGCACAGAAACTCCAACCTGAGCCAAAGTCGGATCCTCGCCCTGACTTCAGATGCATGAGATATTGGTTCAGATCTGCAGGGGGTACCTGCCGTGCCCTCACCGTGAATCCGAATTATAGCTTGTGTTATCAGACTTCCGTCCTCACTCTCCTGGCCCCGAAGCCCTCAAGTTGGCAATTGCGGACCGACAATGAAGCACTCTGCCTGACCTCTAGAAAAAATATATTGCCTAATGAGCAGCCCAGGCAGCTTAAATGAGGATATACCTACACAGCACTCGAATGTACCCAAATTATATAGTCTAACCTGGGCACTAATGCACTGTCTGACACAACCTGAGCCCGGACCTGCTGACCAACACCCAGACAGCTGACCGCACGCTGAGCATATCAGACCCGCCATGGCCTTAGGTCATCATCTCTTCCCTACCTCAGTTTTCAGGCTTCAGAACCTAGACCTTATCTCCAATCACTGCCCACGGGTGACTGTGATGCAGAAATCAGAACTCTTCCTGACCCATGGCAAGAAACCTTGTGGTTGGCATGTTGTCCAACGTTCAGTGTAGGAGAAACCAGCATTCACCCTGAGGCCCCGCCCATTCTTGCGTGCGACAAGAGCATAAACACGCATTGTGACCTCAGCGTGAGTCCTGTCCTCTAGTAAGTCCTCTCAGTGGCTGGACCATTAGAAGTCATAATGGGCTTGACATGTCCCTAGTCCCCAATTTTTAACCAGATTTCTGGTTGTCCAGTCGCCCCACCCCAGGGCTCTACTCTGGAATCCCTCATTTGGTGGGACATCTGAGGTTGAAAAACAAAATGAAACAAATCGACAACAACAACAAAAAAAACGGACTTCTTCCATCCCCAGAATGACCCCAAACTCTTTGGACGGGACCGAACCCCCAGAGAGTAAGACTCGTCCATTTCCCATGAAGTCACCCGGCAATTTCACGACCATGAGTGACACGATATCCAGAGACAAAAACTTGAGCAAGAGCCTCACACTCGCCCTTTTTTCATATCCCGAAGTGTTCTCCTCATGGTCTGTAGATCAGTCCTGCCATACCTATGACCCAAAACATAAGCCGAGTTTGTGTTTTCAGACAACTGTCCAAACAGCTCTGGCCTACACACCCTACAGGCTCAGGGCCCTGAAGCCAAACCTGAGGACTGTACTTGCCCTCTCCAAGGGAATTGTATGTGCCCATTCCAATGGCCACAACCCTACTAGTAGGATAACCTCCAAAGTCCCTGAGGCCATCCCAATAGTTGTGGCTTCCCAGGACAAACAGGGGCAATCTGAGCCCATCTGAGCACCTACATGCACTCAGACCCGTAGACTGATGTCCCCAGAGGTAAAAAGGAACGAACAGGCCCCTAGGCACTAATCGGATCCATTGCTTTGGTTTCCAGGCATCTCTCCTCAGAGGCCTGGATTTCAATACCAGCATATGGCTGTTTCTTGACTCACCCATCAGAACAAATCTCATCTACACATGGGAAACATGCACGTTGGAGCTGTGTCAAAGCCTCTGTTTAGGAGAACCCTTCAGGGCCCCAGGGCCACCGCTTCATTCCAAGGTCTCCATAGACACAAAAACATATTAGGACACATTCACAGGAGAGTCCATTTCAACTCAGCCTCCTCGGTTGCCCCCCACATCCAGCAGATCTAACCTGTCTTGTTGCTTGGAGACCATTGGAATGCGAGGTGGGCTACCCAGCCAACCATCCTTA
Organism: Mustela nivalis; assembly: GCF_964662115.1. Classification (NCBI taxonomy): domain Eukaryota; kingdom Metazoa; phylum Chordata; class Mammalia; order Carnivora; family Mustelidae; genus Mustela; species Mustela nivalis. The sequence goes on along the minus strand of NW_028136116.1, from coordinate 522,258 downwards.
GAACCCTGCTCGGAATCGTTGGCCTGGAGCCAACCAATAGGTCTCAATTGTCCTGCAGAAGAATCTTTGCAGTTTGGAGCTTCTCACAACTCCCATCGTGGGAAAACCCCCATGTCCTCGTGATCCAACCCCCTTCAAGAATGGGCCATCAGCAGAAAGTCCAACCTGAGCGATCGTCTGATCCTTGCCCTGACTTCAGATGCACGAGATCTCGATTGAGGTCTGTAGATTGTGCCTGCCATATCCTCACCCAGAAACCTAGGCCTAGCTTGGGTTCTCAGACTCCGTCCTCAGACTACTGGCCCACAAGCCCTCCAGTTGGGCAATCCAGAACTACAATGCCGCACTCTGCCTGCCCTACAGACGTAAAACATTGCCCTCAGGGCTACCCCGAAACCGCAAATGAGGATCAACCTGCACGCCATTCGGCTGTACCCCAAACATATAGGCTGACCTGGGCACTATTTCCCCTTCTGACCCAGCCTGAGCCTGGACGTCCTGGTCCCACCCAGACAGCTGGCCGCACACTGAGCACATCGGACCCGCATGTTCTTAGGTCGTCATCTCTTCCCAACTGCGGTTTTCAGGCTCCAGAACCTAGACCTTATCTCCAACCACTGCCCAGGGTTGAAAATGATGCAGAAATCAGAACTCTTTCCCCATGGCAAGAAACCTTGTGGTTGGCATGTTGTCCAACGTTCAGTGTAGTTGAAACAAGCGTGGCCCATGAGGCCCAGCCCATGCTTGCGGCCACATTGGTCACAAACACACATTGTGACCCTCAGCCTGAAGCCCAGTCCTCAGGTAAGGCCTCTCAGGGCCTATATGAAGAGACAGCATATTGGGCTTGCCATGCCCCTAGGCCCCAATTTTTAACCATAGTTCGGGTTGTCCCTTCACTCTTCCCCAGGGCTCTGCTTTGGAATTCCTCTTTTGGTGGGACACCTGAGGTAACAAACCTGAAAGGAGTCCTCCCATCCCACAGATTGACAAAAAACAATTGGGATCGGGCCAAATCCACAGAGAGGAAGATTCGTCCATGGCCCATGAGACCTCCCCAACATTCCACGGCCATCGCTGAAACAAAAGTCAGAGACAAAAGCCTGACCAAGCGCCTCAGACTCGCTCATTCTTCATATCCTGAAGAGTTCTTCTCATGGTTTGTAGATCGGGCGTGCCATACCTACGTCCCCAAACATAAGCTGAGTTTGTGTTTTCAGTCTTCTGTCCTCAAAGTCCTGGGCCACACTCCCTCCAGGCTGGGGCCCCTGGAGCCACACATTAGGACTGCCCCCACCCAATCCATGGGAATTCTGCCCATTCCATTGTCAAAAATCGTACAAATTAGGAGAACCCTCCAAAGTCCCTGAGGCCATCCCAATAGTGTAGGTGCTCGGGACAAAAAAGGGCGGTTGATACCGGCTGAGCATCTACCTCCACTCATCTACCTCCACTCATACCAAGAAGATTGAACCAGACAGGACCCGAGGCCATTATCGGATCCATTGCTTTGGTTTACAGGCATGTCTCCTCAAAAGCCTGGATTCCAATACCAGCAGAGGGGATTTCCTGAGGCACCCATCAGAACAAATCTCTTCTCCACAAGGAAACTTGTGCATGGGAGCTATGCCAAAGCTTAGGAGAATACTTCAGGGTCCCGGTGCCACCTCCCCATTCCAAGGCCCTCATGGACACAAACACACGTTAGGACCCATCCTCTGGAAAGTGCATTTCAACTCAGCCACCCCGGTTGCTCCCGCAGATCCATTAGATCTAAACTGTCTTATTGCTAGGAGACAATTGGAAGGCGAGGCCGACATCCCAGGCATCCATCCTGGAACGGTGCTCTGGAGTCATTCCATAAGGTATGAACTGGAGCTGTCCAACAGGTCTCAATTGTCCCGCAGAAGGAATCCTTGAAGGGGGCATCCCACATCTCCCAACGTGGAAAACCTCCATGGCCTCGAGATTCCGCTCCCTTCATGAAAGGGCCGTCATGCACAGAAGCTCCAACCTGAGCCAACGTCGGATCCTCGCCCTGACTTCAGATGCATGAGATATTGGTTCAGATCTGCAGGGGGTACCTGCCGTGCCCTCACCCTGAATCCGAAGTCTAGCTTGTGTTCTCAGACTTCCGTCCTCACTCCCTGGCCCCGAAGCCCTCAAGTTTGGCAATTGCGGACCGACAATGAAGCACTCTGCCTGCCCTCTAGAAAAAATATATTGCCTAATGAGCAGCCCAGGCAGCTTAAATGAGGATATACCTACACGGCACTCGAATGTACCCAAATTATATAGTCTAACCTGGGCACTAATGCACTATCTGACACAACCTGAGCCCGGACCTGCTGACCAACACCCAGACAGCTGACCGCACGCTGAGCATATCAGACCCGCCATGGCCTTAGGTCATCATCTCTTCCCTACCTCAGTTTTCAGGCTTCAGAACCTAGACCTTATCTCCAATCACTGCCCACGGGTGACTGTGATGCAGAAAACAGAACTCTTCCTGACCCATGGCAAGAAACCTTGTGGTTGGCATGTTGTCCAACGTTCAGTGTAGGAGAAACCAGCATTCACCCTGAGGCCCCGCCCATTCTTGCGTGCGACGAGAGCATAAACACGCATTGTGACCTCAGCGTGAGTCCTGTCCTCTAGTAAGTCCTCTCAGTGGCTGGACCATTAGATGTCATAATGGGCTTGACATGTCCCTAGTCCCCAATTTTTAACCAGATTTCTGGTTGTCCAGTCGCCCCACCCCAGGGCTCTACTCTGGAATCCCTCATTTGGTGGGACATCTGAGGTTGAAAAACAAAATGAAACAAATCGACAACAACAACAAAAAAACTGAATTCTTCCATCCCCAGAATGACCCCAAACTCTTTGGACGGGACCGAACCCCCAGAGAGTAAGACTCGTCCATTTCCCATGAAGTCACCCGGCAATTTCACGACCATGAGTGACACGATATCCAGAGACAAAAACTTGAGCAAGAGCCTCACACTCGCCCTTTTTTCATATCCCGAAGTGTACTCCTCATGGTCTGTAGATCAGTCCTGCCATACCTATGACCCAAAACATAAGCCGAGTTTGTGTTTTCAGACAACTGTCCAAACAGCTCTGGCCTACACACCCTACAGGCTCAGGGCCCTGGAGCCAAACCTGAGGACTGTACTTGCCCTCTCCAAGGGAATTGTATGTGCCCATTCCAATGGCCACAACCCTACTAGTAGGATAACCTCCAAAGTCCCTGAGGCCATCCCAATAGTTGTGGCTTCCCAGGACAAACAGGGGCAATCTGAGCCCATCTGAGCACCTACCTGCACTCAGACCCGTAGACTGATGTCCCCAGAGGTAAAAAGGAACGAACAGGCCCCTAGGCACTAATCGGATCCATTGCTTTGGTTTCCAGGCATCTCTCCTCAGAGGCCTGGATTTCAATACCAGCATATGGCTGTTTCTTGACTCACCCATCAGAACAAATCTCATCTACACATGGGAAACATGCACGTTGGAGCTGTGTCAAAGCCTCTGTTTAGGAGAACCCTTCAGGGCCCCAGGGCCACCGCTTCATTCCAAGGTCTCCATAGACACAAAAACATATTAGGACACATCCACAGGAGAGTCCATTTCAACTCAGCCTCCTCGGTTGCCCCCCACATCCAGCAGATCTAACCTGTCTTGTTGCTTGGAGACCATTGGAATGCGAGGTGGGCTACCCAGCCATCCATCCTTAGAACCCTGCTCGGAATCGTTGGCCTGGAGCCAACCAACAGGTCTCAATTGTCCTGCAGAAGAATCTTTGCAGTTTGGAGCTTCTCACAACTCCCATCGTGGGAAAACCCCCATGTCCTCGTGATCCAACCCCCTTCAAGAATGGGCCATCAGGGCAGAAAGTCCAACCTGAGCGATCGTCTGATCCTTGCCCTGACTTCAGATGCATGAGATCTAGATTGAGGTCTGTAGATTGTGCCTGCCATATCCTCACCCAGAAACCTAGGCCTAGCTTGGGTTCTCAGACTCCGTCCTCAGACTACTGGCCCACAAGCCCTCCAGTTGGGCAATCAAGAACTACAATGCCGCACTCTGCCTGCCCTACAGACGTAAAACATTGCCCTCAGGGCTACCCCGAAACCGCAAATGAGGATCAACCTGCACGCCATTCGGCTGTACCCCAAACATATAGGCTGACCTGGGCACTATTTCCCCTTCTGACCCAGCCTGAGCCTGGACCTCCTGGTCCCACCCAGACAGCTGGGTGCACACTGAGCACATCGGACCCGCCATGGCCTTAGGTTGTCATCTCTTCCCAACTGCGGTTTTCAGGCTCCAGAACCTAGACCTTATCTCCAACCACTGCCCAGGGTTGAAAATGATGCAGAAATCAGAACTCTTTCCCCATGGCAAGAAACCTTGTGGTTGGCATGTTGTCCAACGTTCAGTGTAGTTGAAACAAGCGTGGCCCATGAGGCCCAGCCCATGCTTGCGGCCACATTGGTCACAAACACACATTGTGACCCTCAGCCTGAAGCCCAGTCCTCAGGTAAGGCCTCTCAGGGCCTATATGAAGAGACAGCATATTGGGCTTGCCATGCCCCTAGGCCCCAATTTTTAACCATAGTTCGGGTTGTCCCTTCACTCTTCCCCAGGGCTCTGCTTTGGAATTCCTCTTTTGGTGGGACACCTGAGGTAACAAACCTGAAAGGAGTCCTCCCATCCCACAGATTGACGAAAAACAATTGGGATCGGGCCAAATCCACAGAGAGGAAGATTCGTCCATGGCCCATGAGACCTCCCCAACATTCCACGGCCATCGCTGAAACAAAAGTCAGAGACAATAGCCTGACCAAGCGCCTCAGACTCGCTCATTCTTCATATCCTGAAGAGTTCTTCTCATGGTTTGTAGATCGGGCGTGCCATACCTACGTCCCCAAACTTAAGCTGAGTTTGTGTTTTCAATCTTCTGTCCTCAAAGTCCTGGGCCACACTCCCTCCAGGCTGGGGCCCCTGGAGCCACACATTAGGACTGCCCCCACCCAATCCATGGGAATTCTGCCCATTCCATTGTCAAAAATCGTACAAATTAGGAGAACCCTCCAAAGTCCCTGAGGCCATCCCAATAGTGTAGGTCGCCCGGGACTAAAAAGGGCGGTTGATACCGGCTGCATCTACCTCCACTCATCTACCTCCACTCATACCAAGAAGATTGAACCAGACAGGACCCAAGGCCATTATCGGATCCATTGCTTTGGTTTACAGCATGTCTCCTCAAAAGCCTGCATTCCAATACCAGCAGAGGGGATTTCCTGAGGCACCCATCAGAACAAATCTCGTCTCCACAAGGAAACTTGTGCATGGGAGCTATGCCAAAGCTTAGGAGAATACTTCAGGGTCCCGGTGCCACCTCCCCATTCCAAGGCCCTCATGGACACAAACACACGTTAGGACCCATCCTCTGGAAAGTGCATTTCAACACAGCCACCCCGGTTGCTCCCGCAGATCCATTAGATCTAAACTGTCTTGTTGCAAGGAGAGAATTGGAAGGCGAGGCGGACGTCCCAGGCATCCATCCTGGAATGGTGCTCTGGAGTCATTCCATATGGGATGTCCTGGAGCTGTCCAACAGGACTCAATTGTCCCGCAGAAGGAATCCTTGAAGGGGGCATCCCACATCTCCCAACGTGGAAAACCTCCATGGCCTCGAGATTCCGCTCCCTTCATGAAGGGGCCGTCATGCACAGAAACTCCAACCTGAGCAAACGTCGGATCCTCGCCCTGACTTCAGATGCATGAGATATTGGTTCAGATCTGCAGGTGGTACCTGCCGTGCCCTCACCGTGAATCCGAATTATAGCTTGTGTTATCAGACTTCCGTCCTCACTCTCCTGGCCCCGAAGCCCTCAAGTTTGGCAATTGCGGACCGACAATGAAGCACTCTGCCTGCCCTCTAGAAAAAATATATTGCCTAATGAGCAGCCCAGGCAGCTTAAATGAGGATATACCTACACAGCACTCGAATGTACCCAAATTATATAGTCTAACCTGGGCACTAATGCACTGTCTGACACAACCTGAGCCCGGACCTGCTGACCAACACCCAGACAGCTGACCGCACGCTGAGCATATCAGACCCGCCATGGCCTTAGGTCATCATCTCTTCCCTACCTCAGTTTTCAGGCTTCAGAACCTAGACCTTATCTCCAATCACTGCCCACGGGTGACTGTGATGCAGAAATCAGAACTCTTCCTGACCCATGGCAAGAAACCTTGTGGTTGGCATGTTGTCCAACGTTCAGTGTAGGAGAAACCAGCATTCACCCTGAGGCCCCGCCCATTCTTGCGTGCGACAAGAGCATAAACACGCATTGTGACCTCAGCGTGAGTCCTGTCCTCTAGTAAGTCCTCTCAGTGGCTGGACCATTAGAAGTCATAATGGGCTTGACATGTCCCTAGTCCCCAATTTTTAACCAGATTTCTGGTTGTCCAGTCGCCCCACCCCAGGGCTCTACTCTGGAATCCCTCATTTGGTGGGACATCTGAGGTTGAAAAACAAAATGAAACAAATCGACAACAACAACAAAAAAAACGGACTTCTTCCATCCCCAGAATGACCCCAAACTCTTTGGACGGGACCGAACTCCCAGAGAGTAAGACTCGTCCATTTCCCATGAAGTCACCCGGCAATTTCACGACCATGAGTGACACGATATCCAGAGACAAAAACTTGAGCAAGAGCCTCACACTCGCCCTTTTTTCATATCCCGAAGTGTTCTCCTCATGGTCTGTAGATCAGTCCTGCCATACCTATGACCCAAAACATAAGCCGAGTTTGTGTTTTCAGACAACTGTCCAAACAGCTCTGGCCTACACACCCTACAGGCTCAGGGCCCTGAAGCCAAACCTGAGGACTGTACTTGCCCTCTCCAAGGGAATTGTATGTGCCCATTCCAATGGCCACAACCCTACTAGTAGGATAACCTCCAAAGTCCCTGAGGCCATCCCAATAGTTGTGGCTTCCCAGGACAAACAGGGGCAATCTGAGCCCATCTGAGCACCTACCTGCACTCAGACCCGTAGACTGATGTCCCCAGAGGTAAAAAGGAACGAACAGGCCCCTAGGCACTAATCGGATCCATTGCTTTGGTTTCCAGGCATCTCTCCTCAGAGGCCTGGATTTCAATACCAGCATATGGCTGTTTCTTGACTCACCCATCAGAACAAATCTCATCTACACATGGGAAACATGCACGTTGGAGCTGTGTCAAAGCCTCTGTTTAGGAGAACCCTTCAGGGCCCCAGGGCCACCGCTTCATTCCAAGGTCTCCATAGACACAAAAACATATTAGGACACATCCACAGGAGAGTCCATTTCAACTCAGCCTCCTCGGTTGCCCCCCACATCCAGCAGATCTAACCTGTCTTGTTGCTTGGAGACCATTGGAATGCGAGGTGGGCTACCCAGCCAACCATCCTTAGAACCCTGCTCGGAATCGTTGGCCTGGAGCCAACCAATAGATCTCAATTGTCCTGCAGAAGAATCTTTGCAGTTTGGAGCTTCTCACAACTCCCATCGTGGGAAAACCCCCATGTCCTCGTGATCCAACCCCCTTCAAGAATGGGCCATCAGCAGAAAGTCCAACCTGAGCGATCGTCTGATCCTTGCCCTGACTTCAGATGCACGAGATCTCGATTGAGGTCTGTAGATTGTGCCTGCCATATCCTCACCCAGAAACCTAGGCCTAGCTTGGGTTCTCAGACTCCGTCCTCAGACTACTGGCCCACAAGCCCTCCAGTTGGGCAATCCAGAACTACAATGCCGCACTCTGCCTCCCCTACAGACGTAAAACATTGCCCTCAGGGCTACCCCGAAACCGCAAATGAGGATCAACCTGCACGCCATTCGGCTGTACCCCAAACATATAGGCTGACCTGGGCACTATTTCCCCTTCTGACCCAGCCTGAGCCTGGACCTCCTGGTCCCACCCAGACAGCTGGCCGCACACTGAGCACATCGGACCCGCCATGGCCTTAGGTCGTCATCTCTTCCCAACTGCGGTTTTCAGGCTCCAGAACCTAGACCTTATCTCCAACCACTGCCCAGGGTTGAAAATGATGCAGAAATCAGAACTCTTTCCCCATGGCAAGAAACCTTGTGGTTGGCATGTTGTCCAACGTTCAGTGTAGTTGAAACAAGCGTGGCCCATGAGGCCCAGCCCATGCTTGCGGCCACATTGGTCACAAACACACATTGTGACCCTCAGCCTGAAGCCCAGTCCTCAGGTAAGGCCTCTCAGGGCCTATATGAAGAGACAGCATATTGGGCTTGCCATGCCCCTAGGCCCCAATTTTTAACCATAGTTCGGGTTGTCCCTTCACTCTTCCACAGGGCTCTGCTTTGGAATTCCTCTTTTGGTGGGACACCTGAGGTAACAAACCTGAAAGGAGTCCTCCCATCCCACAGATTGACGAAAACCAATTGGGATCGGGCCAAATCCACAGAGAGGAAGATTCGTCCATGGCCCATGAGACCTCCCCAACATTCCACGGCCATCGCTGAAACAAAAGTCAGAGACAAAAGCCTGACCAAGCGCCTCAGACTCGCTCATTCTTCATATCCTGAAGAGTTCTTCTCATGGTTTGTAGATCGGGCGTGCCATACCTACGTCCCCAAACATAAGCTGAGTTTGTGTTTTCAGTCTTCTGTCCTCAAAGTCCTGGGCCACACTCCCTCCAGGCTGGGGCCCCTGGAGCCACACATTAGGACTGCCCCCACCCAATCCATGGGAATTCTGCCCATTCCATTGTCAAAAATCGTACAAATTAGGAGAACCCTCCAAAGTCCCTGAGGCCATCCCAATAGTGTAGGTGCCCGGGACAAAAAAGGGCGGTTGATACCGGCTGAGCATCTACCTCCACTCATCTACCTCCACTCATACCAAGAAGATTGAACCAGACAGGACCCGAGGCCATTATCGGATCCATTGCTTTGGTTTACAGGCATGTCTCCTCAAAAGCCTGGATTCCAATACCAGCAGAGGGGATTTCCTGAGGCACCCATCAGAACAAATCTCGTCTCCACAAGGAAACTTGTGCATGGGAGCTATGCCAAAGCTTAGGAGAATACTTCAGGGTCCCGGTGCCACCTCCCCATTCCAAGGCCCTCATGGACACAAACACACGTTAGGACCCATCCTCTGGAAAGTGCATTTCAACTCAGCCACCCCGGTTGCTCCCGCAGATCCATTAGATCTAAACTGTCTTGTTGCTAGGAGACAATTGGAAGGCGAGGCCGACTTCCCAGGCATCCATCCTGGAACGGTGCTCTGGAGTCATTCCATAAGGGATGAACTGGAGCTGTCCAACAGGTCTCAATTGTCCCGCAGAAGGAATCCTTGTAGGGGGCATCCCACATCTCCCAACGTGGAAAACCTCCATGGCCTCGAGATTCCGCTCCCTTCATGAAGGGGCCGTCATGCACAGAAACTCCAACCTGAGCCAACGTCGGATCCTCGCCCTGACTTCAGATGCATGAGATATTGGTTCAATTCTGCAGGGGGTACCTGCCGTGCCCTCACCCTGAATCCGAAGTCTAGCTTGTGTTCTCAGACTTCCGTCCTCACTCTCCTGGCCCCGAAGCCCTCAAGTTTGGCAATTGCGGACCGACAATGAAGCACTCTGCCTGCCCTCTAGAAAAAATATATTGCCTAATGAGCAGCCCAGGCAGCTTAAATGAGGATATACCTACACGGCACTCGAATGTACCCAAATTATATAGTCTAACCTGGGCACTAATGCACTGTCTGACACAACCTGAGCCCGGACCTGCTGACCAACACCCAGACAGCTGACCGCACGCTGAGCCTATCAGACCCGCCATGGCCTTAGGTCATCATCTCTTCCCTACCTCAGTTTTCAGGCTTCAGAACCTAGACCTTATCTCCAATCACTGCCCACGGGTGACTGTGATGCAGAAATCAGAACTCTTCCTGACCCATGGCAAGAAACCTTGTGGTTGGCATGTTGTCCAACGTTCAGTGTAGGAGAAACCAGCATTCACCCTGAGGCCCCGCCCATTCTTGCGTGCGACGAGAGCATAAACACGCATTGTGACCTCAGCGTGAGTCCTGTCCTCTAGTAAGTCCTCTCAGTGGCTGGACCATTAGATGTCATAATGGGCTTGACATGTCCCTAGTCCCCAATTTTTAACCAGATTTCTGGTTGTCCAGTCGCGCCACCCCAGGGCTCTACTCTGGAATCCCTCATTTGGTGGGACATCTGAGGTTGAAAAACAAAATGAAACAAATCGACAACAACAACAAAAAAACGGACTTCTTCCATCCCGAGAATGACCCCAAACTCTTTGGACGGGACCGAACCCCCAGAGAGTAAGACTCGTCCATTTCCCATGAAGTCACCCGGCAATTTCACGACCATGAGTGACACGATATCCAGAGAAAAAAACTTGAGCAAGAGCCTCACACTCGCCCTTTTTTCATATCCCGAAGTGTTCTCCTCATGGTCTGTAGCTCAGTCCTGCCATACCTATGACCCAAAACATAAGCCGAGTTTGTGTTTTCAGACAACTGTCCAAACAGCTCTGGCCTACACACCCTACAGGCTCAGGGCCCTGGAGCCAAACCTGAGGACTGTACTAGCCCTCTCCTAGGGAATTGTATGTGCCCATTCCAATGGCCACAACCCTACTAGTAGGATAACCTCCAAAGTCCCTGAGGCCATCCCAATAGTTGTGGCTTCCCAGGACAAACAGGGGCAATCTGAGCCCATCTGAGCACCTACCTGCACTCAGACCCGTAGACTGATGTCCCCAGAGGTAAAAAGGAACGAACAGGCCCCTAGGCACTAATCGGATCCATTGCTTTGGTTTCCAGGCATCTCTCCTCAGAGGCCTGGATTTCAATACCAGCATATGGCTGTTTCTTGACTCACCCATCAGAACAAATCTCATCTACACATGGGAAACATGCACGTTGGAGCTGTGTCAAAGCCTCTGTTTAGGAGAACCCTTCAGGGCCCCAGGGCCACCGCTTCATTCCAAGGTCTCCATAGACACAAAAACATATTAGGACACATCCACAGGAGAGTCCATTTCAACTCAGCCTCCTCGGTTGCCCCCCACATCCAGCAGATCTAACCTGTCTTGTTGCTTGGAGACCATTGGAATGCGAGGGGGACTACCCAGCCAACCATCCTTAGAACCCTGCTCGGAATCGTTGGCCTGGAGCCAACCAACAGGTCTCAATTGTCCTGCAGAAGAATCTTTGCAGTTTGGAGCTTCTCACAACTCCCATCGTGGGAAAACCCCCATGTCCTCGTGATCCAACCCCCTTCAAGAAAGGGCCATCAGGGCAGAAAGTCCAACCTGAGCGATCGTCTGATCCTTGCCCTGACTTCAGATGCACGAGATCTCGATTGAGGTCTGTAGATTGTGCCTGCCATATCCTCACCCAGAAACCTAGGCCTAGCTTGGGTTCTCAGACTCCGTCCTCAGACTACTGGCCCACAAGCCCTCCAGTTGGGCAATCCAGAACTACAATGCCGCACTCTGCCTGCCCTACAGAATTAAAATATTGCCCTCAGGGCTACCCCGAAACCGCAAATGAGGATCAACCTGCACGCCATTCGGCTGTACCCCAAACATATAGGCTGACCTGGGCACTATTTCCCCTTCTGACCCAGCCTGAGCCTGGACCTCCTGGTCCCACCCAGAAAGCTGGCCGCACACTGAGCACATCGGACCCGCCATGGCCGGTTTTCAGGCTCCAGAACCTAGACCTTATCTCCAACCACTGCCCAGGGTTGAAAATGATGCAGAAATCAGAACTCTTTCCCCATGGCAAGAAACCTTGTGGTTGGCATGTTGTCCAACGTTCAGTGTAGTTGAAACAAGCGTGGCCCATGAGGCCCAGCCCATGCTTGCGGCCACATTGGTCACAAACACACATTGTGACCCTCAGCCTGAAGCCCAGTCCTCAGGTAAGGCCTCTCAGGGCCTATATGAAGAGACAGCATATTGGGCTTGCCATGCCCCTAGGCCCCAATTTTTAACCATAGTTCGGGTTGTCCCTTCACTCTTCCCCAGGGCTCTGCTTTGGAATTCCTCTTTTGGTGGGACACCTGAGGTAACAAACCTGAAAGGAGTCCTCCCATCCCACAGATTGACGAAAAACAATTGGGATCGGGCCAAATCCACAGAGAGGAAGATTCGTCCATGGCCCATGAGACCTCCCCAACATTCCACGGCCATCGCTGAAACAAAAGTCAGAGACAAAAGCCTGACCAAGCGCCTCAGACTCGCTCATTCTTCATATCCTGAAGAGTTCTTCTCATGGTTTGTAGATCGGGCGTGCCATACCTACGTCCCCAAACATAAGCTGAGTTTGTGTTTTCAGTCTTCTGTCCTCAAAGTCCTGGGCCACACTCCCTCCAGGCTGGGGCCCCTGGAGCCACACATTAGGACTGCCCCCACCCAATCCATGGGAATTCTGCCCATTCCATTGTCAAAAATCGTACAAATTAGGAGAACCCTCCAAAGTCCCTGAGGCCATCCCAATAGTGTAGGTGCCCGGGACAAAAAAGGGCGGTTGATACCGGCTGAGCATCTACCTCCACTCATCTACCTCCACTCATACCAAGAAGATTGAACCAGACAGGACCCGAGGCCATTATCGGATCCATTGCTTTGGTTTACAGGCATGTCTCCTCAAAAGCCTGCATTCCAATACCAGCAGAGGGGATTTCCTGAGGCACCCATCAGAACAAATCTCGTCTCCACAAGGAAACTTGTGCATGGGAGCTATGCCAAAGCTTAGGAGAATACTTCAGGGTCCCGGTGCCACCTCCCCATTCCAAGGCCCTCATGGACACAAACACACGTTAGGACCCATCCTCTGGAAAGTGCATTTCAACTCAGCCACCCCGGTTGCTCCCGCAGATCCATTAGATCTAAACTGTCTTGTTGCTAGGAGACAATTGGAAGGCGAGGCCGACTTCCCAGGCATCCATCCTGGAACGGTGCTCTGGAGTCATTCCATAAGGGATGAACTGGAGCTGTCCAACAGGTCTCAATTGTCCCGCAGAAGGAATCCTTGTAGGGGGCATCCCACATCTCCCAACGTGGAAAACCTCCATGGCCTCGAGATTCCGCTCCCTTCATGAAGGGGCCGTCATGCACAGAAACTCCAACCTGAGCCAACGTCGGATCCTCGCCCTGACTTCAGATGCATGAGATATTGGTTCAGATCTGCAGGGGGTACCTGCCGTGCCCTCACCCTGAATCCGAAGTCTAGCTTGTGTTCTCAGACTTCCGTCCTCACTCTCCTGGCCCCGAAGCCCTCAAGTTTGGCAATTGCGGACCGACAATGAAGCACTCTGCCTGCCCTCTAGAAAAAATATATTGCCTAATGAGCAGCCCAGGCAGCTTAAATGAGGATATACCTACACGGCACTCGAATGTACCCAAATTATATAGTCTAACCTGGGCACTAATGCACTGTCTGACACAACCTGAGCCCGGACCTGCTGACCAACACCCAGACAGCTGACCGCACGCTGAGCCTATCAGACCCGCCATGGCCTTAGGTCATCATCTCTTCCCTACCTCAGTTTTCAGGCTTCAGAACCTAGACCTTATCTCCAATCACTGCCCACGGGTGACTGTGATGCAGAAATCAGAACTCTTCCTGACCCATGGCAAGAAACCTTGTGGTTGGCATGTTGTCCAACGTTCAGTGTAGGAGAAACCAGCATTCACCCTGAGGCCCCGCCCATTCTTGCGTGCGACGAGAGCATAAACACGCATTGTGACCTCAGCGTGAGTCCTGTCCTCTAGTAAGTCCTCTCAGTGGCTGGACCATTAGATGTCATAATGGGCTTGACATGTCCCTAGTCCCCAATTTTTAACCAGATTTCTGGTTGTCCAGTCGCCCCACCCCAGGGCTCTACTCTGGAATCCCTCATTTGGTGGGACATCTGAGGTTGAAAAACAAAATGAAACAAATCGACAACAACAACAAAAAAACGGACTTCTTCCATCCCGAGAATGACCCCAAACTCTTTGGACGGGACCGAACCCCCAGAGAGTAAGACTCGTCCATTTCCCATGAAGTCACCCGGCAATTTCGCGACCATGAGTGACACGATATCCAGAGAAAAAAACTTGAGCAAGAGCCTCACACTTGCCCTTTTTTCATATCCCGAAGTGTTCTCCTCATGGTCTGTAGATCAGTCCTGCCATACCTATGACCCAAAACATAAGCCGAGTTTGTGTTTTCAGACAACTGTCCAAACAGCTCTGGCCTACACACCCTACAGGCTCAGGGCCCTGGAGCCAAACCTGAGGACTGTACTTGCCCTCTCCAAGGGAATTGTATGTGCCCATTCCAATGGCCACAACCCTACTAGTAGGATAACCTCCAAAGTCCCTGAGGCCATCCCAATAGTTGTGGCTTCCCAGGACAAACAGGGGCAATCTGAGCCCATCTGAGCACCTACCTGCACTCAGACCCGTAGACTGATGTCCCCAGAGGTAAAAAGGAACGAACAGGCCCCTAGGCACTAATCGGATCCATTGCTTTGGTTTCCAGGCATCTCTCCTCAGAGGCCTGGATTTCAATACCAGCATATGGCTGTTTCTTGACTCACCCATCAGAACAAATCTCATCTACACATGGGAAACATGCACGTTGGAGCTGTGTCAAAGCCTCTGTTTAGGAGAACCCTTCAGGGCCCCAGGGCCACCGCTTCATTCCAAGGTCTCCATAGACACAAAAACATATTAGGACACATCCACAGGAGAGTCCATTTCAACTCAGCCTCCTCGGTTGCCCCCCACATCCAGCAGATCTAACCTGTCTTGTTGCTTGGAGACCATTGGAATGCGAGGGGGACTACCCAGCCAACCATCCTTAGAACCCTGCTCGGAATCGTTGGCCTGGAGCCAACCAACAGGTCTCAATTGTCCTGCAGAAGAATCTTTGCAGTTTGGAGCTTCTCACAACTCCCATCGTGGGAAAACCCCCATGTCCTCGTGATCCAACCCCCTTCAAGAAAGGGCCATCAGGGCAGAAAGTCCAACCTGAGCGATCGTCTGATCCTTGCCCTGACTTCAGATGCACGAGACCTCGATTGAGGTCTGTAGATTGTGCCTGCCATATCCTCACCCAGAAACCTAGGCCTAGCTTGGGTTCTCAGACTCCGTCCTCAGACTACTGGCCCACAAGCCCTCCAGTTGGGCAATCCAGAACTACAATGCCGCACTCTGCCTGCCCTACAGAATAAAAATATTGCCCTCAGGGCTACCCCGAAACCGCAAATGAGGATCAACCTGCACGCCATTCGGCTGTACCCCAAACATATAGGCTGACCTGGGCACTATTTCCCCTTCTGACCCAGCCTGAGCCTGGACCTCCTGGTCCCACCCAGACAGCTGGCCGCACACTGAGCACATCGGACCCGCCATGGCCTTAGGTCGTCATCTCTTCCCAACTGCGGTTTTCAGGCTCCAGAACCTAGACCTTATCTCCAACCACTGCCCAGGGTTGAAAATGATGCAGAAATCAGAACTCTTTCCCTATGGCAAGAAACCTTGTGGTTGGCATGTTGTCCAACGTTCAGTGTAGTTGAAACAAGCGTGGCCCATGAGGCCCAGCCCATGGTTGCGGCCACATTGGTCACAAACACACATTGTGACCCTCAGCCTGAAGCCCAGTCCTCAGGTAAGGCCTCTCAGGGCCTATATGAAGAGACAGCATATTGGGCTTGCCATGATCCTAGGCCCCAATTTTTAACCATAGTTCGGGTTGTCCCTTCACTCTTCCCCAGGGCTCTGCTTTGGAATTCCTCTTTTGGTGGGACACCTGAGGTAACAAACCTGAAAGGAGTCCACCCATCCCACAGATTGACGAAAAACAATTGGGATCGGGCCAAATCCACAGAGAGGAAGATTCGTCCATGGCCCATGAGACCTCCCCAACATTCCACGGCCATCGCTGAAACAAAAGTCAGAGACAAAAGCCTGACCAAGCGCTTCAGACTCGCTCATTCTTCATATCCTGAAGAGTTCTTCTCATGGTTTGTAGATCGGTCGTGCCATACCTACGTCCCCAAACATAAGCTGAGTTTGTGTTTTCAGTCTTCTGTCCTCAAAGTCCTGGGCCACACTCCCTCCAGGCTGGGGCCCCTGGAGCCACACATTAGGACTGCCCCCACCCAATCCATGGGAATTCTGCCCATTCCATTGTCAAAAATCGTACAAATTAGGAGAACCCTCCAAAGTCCCTGAGGCCATCCCAATAGTGTAGGTGCCCGGGACAAAAAAGGGCGGTTGATACCGGCTGAGCATCTACCTCCACTCATCTACCTCCACTCATACCAAGAAGATTGAACCAGACAGGACCCGAGGCCATTATCGGATCCATTGCTTTGGTTTACAGGCATGTCTCCTCAAAAGCCTGCATTCCAATACCAGCAGAGGGGATTTCCTGAGGCACCCATCAGAACAAATCTCGTCTCCACAAGGAAACTTGTGCATGGGAGCTATGCCAAAGCTTAGGAGAATACTTCAGGGTCCCGGTGCCACCTCCCCATTCCAAGGCCCTCATGGACACAAACACACGTTAGGACCCATCCTCTGGAAAGTGCATTTCAACTCAGCCACCCCGGTTGCTCCCGCAGATCCATTAGATCTAAACTGTCTTATTGCTAGGATACAATTGGAAGGCGAGGCCGACTTCCCAGGCATCCATCCTGGAACGGTGCTCTGGAGTCATTCCATAAGGGATGAACTGGAGCTGTCCAACAGGTCTCAATTGTCCCGCAGAAGGAATCCTTGAAGGGGGCATCCCACATCTCCCAACGTGGAAAACCTCCATGGCCTCGAGATTCCGCTCCCTTCATGAAGGGGCCGTCATGCACAGAAGCTCCAACCTGAGCCAACGTCGGATCCTCGCCCTGACTTCAGATGCATGAGATATTGGTTCAGATCTGCAGGGGGTACCTGCCGTGCCCTCACCCTGAATCCGAAGTCTAGCTTGTGTTCTCAGACTTCCGTCCTCACTCTCCTGGCCCCGAAGCCCTCAATAATGGCAATTGCGGACCGACAATGAAGCACTCTGCCTGCCCTCTAGAAAAAATATATTGCCTAATGAGCAGCCCAGGCAGCTTAAATGAGGATATACCTACACGGCACTCGAATGTACCCAAATTATATAGTCCAACCTGGGCACTAATACACTGTCTGACACAACCTGAGCCCGGACCTGCTGACCAACACCCAGACAGCTGACCGCACGCTGAGCATATCAGACCCGCCATGGCCTTAGGTCATCATCTCTTCCCTACCTCAGTTTTCAGGCTTCAGAACCTAGACCTTATCTCCAATCACTGCCCACGGGTGACTGTGATGCAGAAAACAGAACTCTTCCTGACCCATGGCAAGAAACCTTGTGGTTGGCATGTTGTCCAACCTTCAGTGTAGGAGAAACCAGCATTCACCCTGAGGCCCCGCCCATTCTTGCGTGCGACGAGAGCATAAACACGCATTGTGACCTCAGCGTGAGTCCTGTCCTCTAGTAAGTCCTCTCAGTGGCTGGACCATTAGATGTCATAATGGGCTTGACATGTCCCTAGTCCCCAATTTTTAACCAGATTTCTGGTTGTCCAGTCGCCCCACCCCAGGGCTCTACTCTGGAATCCCTCATTTGGTGGGACATCTGAGGTTGAAAAACAAAATGAAACAAATCGACAACAACAACAAAAAAACGGACTTCTTCCATCCCGAGAATGACCCCAAACTCTTTGGACGGGACCGAACCCCCAGAGAGTAAGACTCGTCCATTTCCCATGAAGTCACCCGGCAATTTCGCGACCATGAGTGACACGATATCCAGAGACAAAAACTTGAGCAAGAGCCTCACACTCGCCCTTTTTTCATATCCCGAAGTGTTCTCCTCATGGTCTGTAGATCAGTCCTGCCATACCTATGACCCAAAACATAAGCCGAGTTTGTGTTTTCAGACAACTGTCCAAACAGCTCTGGCCTACACACCCTACAGGCTCAGGGCCCTGGAGCCAAACCTGAGGACTGTACTTGCCCTCTCCAAGGGAATTGTATGTGCCCATTCCAATGGCCACAACCCTACTAGTAGGATAACCTCCAAAGTCCCTGAGGCCATCCCAATAGTTGTGGCTTCCCAGGACAAACAGAAGCAATCTGAGCCCATCTGAGCACCTACCTGCACTCAGACCCGTAGACTGATGTCCCCAGAGGTAAAAAGGAACGAACAGGCCCCTAGGCACTAATCGGATCCATTGCTTTGGTTTCCAGGCATCTCTCCTCAGAGGCCTGGATTTCAATACCAGCATATGGCTGTTTCTTGACTCACCCATCAGAACAAATCTCATCTACACATGGGAAACATGCACGTTGGAGCTGTGTCAAAGCCTCTGTTTAGGAGAACCCTTCAGGGCCCCAGGGCCACCGCTTCATTCCAAGGTCTCCATAGACACAAAAACATATTAGGACACATCCACAGGAGAGTCCATTTCAACTCAGCCTCCTCGGTTGCCCCCCACATCCAGCAGATCTAACCTGTCTTGTTGCTTGGAGACCATTGGAATGCGAGGTGGGCTACCCAGCCATCCATCCTTAGAACCCTGCTCGGAATCGTTGGCCTGGAGCCAACCAACAGGTCTCAATTGTCCTGCAGAAGAATCTTTGCAGTTTGGAGCTTCTCACAACTCCCATCGTGGGAAAACCCCCATGTCCTCGTGATCCAACCCCCTTCAAGAATGGGCCATCAGGGCAGAAAGTCCAACCTGAGCGATCGTCTGATCCTTGCCCTGACTTCAGATGCATGAGATCTAGATTGAGGTCTGTAGATTGTGCCTGCCATATCCTCACCCAGAAACCTAGGCCTAGCTTGGGTTCTCAGACTCCGTCCTCAGACTACTGGCCCACAAGCCCTCCAGTTGGGCAATCAAGAACTACAATGCCGCACTCTGCCTGCCCTACAGACGTAAAACATTGCCCTCAGGGCTACCCCAAAACCGCAAATGAGGATCAACCTGCACGCCATTCGGCTGTACCCCAAACATATAGGCTGACCTGGGCACTATTTCCCCTTCTGACCCAGCCTGAGCCTGGACCTCCTGGTCCCACCCAGACAGCTGGCCGCACACTGAGCACATCGGACCCGCCATGGCCTTAGGTCGTCATCTCTTCCCAACTGCGGTTTTCAGGCTCCAGAACCTAGACCTTATCTCCAACCACTGCCCAGGGTTGAAAATGATGCAGAAATCAGAACTCTTTCCCCATGGCAAGAAACCTTGTGGTTGGCATGTTGTCCAACGTTCAGTGTAGTTGAAACAAGCGTGGCCCATGAGGCCCAGCCCATGCTTGCGGCCACATTGGTCACAAACACACATTGTGACCCTCAGCCTGAAGCCCAGTCCTCAGGTAAGGCCTCTCAGGGCCTATATGAAGAGACAGCATATTGGGCTTGCCATGCCCCTAGGCCCCAATTTTTAACCATAGTTCGGGTTGTCCCTTCACTCTTCCCCAGGGCTCTGCTTTGGAATTCCTCTTTTGGTGGGACACCTGAGGTAACAAACCTGAAAGGAGTCCTCCCATCCCACAGATTGACGAAAAACAATTGGGATCGGGCCAAATCCACAGAGAGGAAGATTCGTCCATGGCCCATGAGACCTCCCCAACATTCCACGGCCATCGCTGAAACAAAAGTCAGAGACAAAAGCCTGACCAAGCGCCTCAGACTCGCTCATTCTTCATATCCTGAAGAGTTCTTCTCATGGTTTGTAGATCGGGCGTGCCATACCTACGTCCCCAAACATAAGCTGAGTTTGTGTTTTCAGTCTTCTGTCCTCAAAGTCCTGGGCCACACTCCCTCCAGGCTGGGGCCCCTGGAGCCACACATTAGGACTGCCCCCACCCAATCCATGGGAATTCTGCCCATTCCATTGTCAAAAATCGTACAAATTAGGAGAACCCTCCAAAGTCCCTGAGGCCATCCCAATAGTGTAGGTGCCCGGGACAAAAAAGGGCGGTTGATACCGGCTGAGCATCTACCTCCACTCATCTACCTCCACTCATACCAAGAAGATTGAACCAGACAGGACCCGAGGCCATTATCGGATCCATTGCTTTGGTTTACAGGCATGTCTCCTCAAAAGCCTGCATTCCAATACCAGCAGAGGGGATTTCCTGAGGCACCCATCAGAACAAATCTCGTCTCCACAAGGAAACTTGTGCATGGGAGCTATGCCAAAGCTTAGGAGAATACTTCAGGGTCCCGGTGCCACCTCCCCATTCCAAGGCCCTCATGGACACAAACACACGTTAGGACCCATCCTCTGGAAAGTGCATTTCAACTCAGCCACCCCGGTTGCTCCCGCAGATCCATTAGATCTAAACTGTCTTGTTGCTAGGAGACAATTGGAAGGCGAGGCCGACTTCCCAGGCATCCATCCTGGAACGGTGCTCTGGAGTCATTCCATAAGGGATGAACTGGAGCTGTCCAACAGGTCTCAATTGTCCCGCAGAAGGAATCCTTGAAGGGGGCATCCCACATCTCCCAACGTGGAAAACCTCCATGGCCTCGAGATTCCGCTCTTTTCATGAAGGGGCCGTCATGCACAGAAACTCCAACCTGAGCCAACGTCGGATCCTCGCCCTGACTTCAGATGCATGAGATATTGGTTCAGATCTGCAGGGGGTACCTGCCGTGCCCTCACCCTGAATCCGAAGTCTAGCTTGTGTTCTCAGACTTCCGTCCTCACTCTCCTGGCCCCGAAGCCCTCAAGAATGGCAATTGCGGACCGACAATGAAGCACTCTGCCTGCCCTCTAGAAAAAATATATTGCCTAATGAGCAGCCCAGGCAGCTTAAATGAGGATATACCTACACGGCACTCGAATGTACCCAAATTATATAGTCTAACCTGGGCACTAATGCACTGTCTGACACAACCTGAGCCCGGACCTGCTGACCAACACCCAGACAGCAGACCGCACGCTGAGCATATCAGACCCGCCATGGCCTTAGGTCATCATCTCTTCCCTACCTCAGTTTTCAGGCTTCAGAACCTAGACCTTATCTCCAATCACTGCCCACGGGTGACTGTGATGCAGAAATCAGAACTCTTCCTGACCCATGGCAAGAAACCTTGTGGTTGGCATGTTGTCCAACGTTCAGTGTAGGAGAAACCAGCATTCACCCTGAGGCCCCGCCCATTCTTGCGTGCGACGAGAGCATAAACACGCATTGTGACCTCAGCGTGAGTCCTGTCCTCTAGTAAGTCCTCTCAGTGGCTGGACCATTAGATGTCATAATGGGCTTGACATGTCCCTAGTCCCCAATTTTTAACCAGATTTCTGGTTGTCCAGTCGCGCCACCCCAGGGCTCTACTCTGGAATCCCTCATTTGGTGGGACATCTGAGGTTGAAAAACAAAATGAAACAAATCGACAACAACAACAAAAAAACGGACTTCTTCCATCCCCAGAATGACCCCAAACTCTTTGGACGGGACCGAACCCCCAGAGAGTAAGACTCGTCCATTTCCCATGAAGTCACCCGGCAATTTCACGACCATGAGTGACACGATATCCAGAGACAAAAACTTGAGCAAGAGCCTCACACTCGCCCTTTTTTCATATCCCGAAGTGTTCTCCTCATGGTCTGTAGATCAGTCCTGCCATACCTATGACCCAAAACATAAGCCGAGTTTGTGTTTTCAGACAACTGTCCAAACAGCTCTGGCCTACACACCCTACAGGCTCAGGGCCCTGGAGCCAAACCTGAGGACTGTACTTGCCCTCTCCAAGGGAATTGTATGTGCCCATTCCAATGGCCACAACCCTACTAGTAGGATAACCTCCAAAGTCCCTGAGGCCATCCCAATAGTTGTGGCTTCCCAGGACAAACAGGGGCAATCTGAGCCCATCTGAGCACCTACCTGCACTCAGACCCGTAGACTGATGTCCCCAGCGGTAAAAAGGAACGAACAGGCCCCTAGGCACTAATCGGATCCATTGCTTTGGTTTCCAGGCATCTCTCCTCAGAGGCCTGGATTTCAATACCAGCATATGGCTGTTTCTTGACTCACCCATCAGAACAAATCTCATCTACACATGGGAAACATGCACGTTGGAGCTGTGTCAAAGCCTCTGTTTAGGAGAACCCTTCAGGGCCCCAGGGCCACCGCTTCATTCCAAGGTCTCCATAGACACAAAAACATATTAGGACACATCCACAGGAGAGTCCATTTCAACTCAGCCTCCTCGGTTGCCCCCCACATCCAGCAGATCTAACCTGTCTTGTTGCTTGGAGACCATTGGAATGCGAGGTGGGCTACCCAGCCATCCATCCTTAGAACCCTGCTCGGAATCGTTGGCCTGGAGCCAACTAACAGGTCTCAATTGTCCTGCAGAAGAATCTTTGCAGTTTGGAGCTTCTCACAACTCCCATCGTGGGAAAACCCCCATGTCCTCGTGATCCAACCCCCTTCAAGAATGGGCCATCAGGGCAGAAAGTCCAACCTGAGCGATCGTCTGATCCTTGCCCTGACTTCAGATGCATGAGATCTAGATTGAAGTCTGTAGATTGTGCCTGCCATATCCTCACCCAGAAACCTAGGCCTAGCTTGGGTTCTCAGACTCCGTCCTCAGACTACTGGCCCACAAGCCCTCCAGTTGGGCAATCCAGAACTACAATGCCGCACTCTGCCTGCCCTACAGAAGTAAAACATTGCCCTCAGGGCTACCCCGAAACCGCAAATGAGGATCAACCTGCACGCCATTCGGCTGTACACCAAACATATAGGCTGACCTGGGCACTATTTCCCCTTCTGACCCAGCCTGAGCCTGGACCTCCTGGTCCCACCCAGACAGCTGGCCGCACACTGAGCACATCGGACCCGCCATGGCCTTAGGTCATCATCTCTTCCCAACTGCGGGTTTCAGGCTCCAGAACCTAGACCTTATCTCCAACCACTGCCCAGGGTTGAAAATGATGCAGAAATCAGAACTCTTTCCCCATGGCAAGAAACCTTGTGGTTGGCATGTTGTCCAACGTTCAGTGTAGTTGAAACAAGCGTGGCCCATGAGGCCCAGCCCATGCTTGCGGCCACATTGGTCACAAACACACATTGTGACCCTCAGCCTGAAGCCCAGTCCTCAGGTAAGGCCTCTCAGGGCCTATATGAAGAGACAGCATATTGGGCTTGCCATGCTTCTTGGCCCCAATTTTTAACCATAGTTTGGGTTGTCCCTTCACTCTTCCCCAGGGCTCTGCTTTGGAATTCCTCTTTTGGTGGGACACCTGAGGTAACAAACCTGAAAGGAGTCCTCCCATCCCACAGATTGACGAAAAACAATTGGGATCGGGCCAAATCCACAGAGAGGAAGATTCGTCCATGGCCCATGAGACCTCCCCAACATTCCATGGCCATCGCTGAAACAAAAGTCAGAGACAATAGCCTGACCAAGCGCCTCAGACTCGCTCATTCTTCATATCCTGAAGAGTTCTTCTCATGGTTTGTAGATCGGGCGTGCCATACCTACGTCCCCAAACTTAAGCTGAGTTTGTGTTTTCAGTCTTCTGTCCTCAAAGCCCTGGGCCACACTCCCTCCATGCTGGGGCCCCTGGAGCCACACATTAGGACTGCCCCCACCCAATCCATGGGTATTCTGCCCATTCCATTGTCAAAAATCGTACAAATTAGGAGAACCCTCCAAAGTCCCTGAGGCCGTCCCAATAGTGTAGGTCGCCCGGGACTAAAAAGGGCGGTTGATACCGGCTGCATCTACCTCCACTCATCTACCTCCACTCATACCAAGAAGATTGAACCAGACAGAACCCAAGGCCATTATCGGATCCATTGCTTTGGTTTACAGCATGTCTCCTCAAAAGCCTGCATTCCAATACTAGCAGAGGGGATTTCCTGAGGCACCCATCAGAACAAATCTCGTCTCCACAAGGAAACTTGTGCATGGGAGCTATGCCAAAGCTTAGGAGAATACTTCAGGGTCCCGGTTCCACCTCCCCATTCCAAGGCCCTCATGGACACAAACACACGTTAGGACCCATCCTCTGGAAAGTGCATTTCAACTCAGCCACCCCGGTTGCTCCCGCAGATCCATTAGATCTAAACTGTCTTGTTGCTAGGAGACAATTGGAAGGCGAGGCCGACTTCCCAGGCATCCATCCTGGAACGGTGCTCTGGAGTCATTCCATAAGGGATGAACTGGAGCTGTCCAACAGGTCTCAATTGTCCCGCAGAAGGTATCCTTGAAGGGGGCATCCCACATCTCCCAACGTGGAAAACCTCCATGGCCTCGAGATTCTGCTCCCTTCATGAAGGGGCCGTCATGCACAGAAACTCCAACCTGAGCCAACGTCGGATCCTCGCCCTGACTTCAGATGCATGAGATATTGGTTCAGATCTGCAGGGGGTACCTGCCGTGCCCTCACCCTGAATCCGAAGTCTAGCTTGTGTTCTCAGACTTCCGTCCTCACTCTCCTGGCCCCGAAGCCCTCACGTTTGGCAATTCCGGACCGACAATGAAGCACTCTGCCTGCCCTCTAGAAAAAATATATTGCCTAATGAGCAGCCCAGGCAGCTTAAATGAGGATATACCTACACGGCACTCGAATGTACCCAAATTATATAGTCTAACCTGGGCACTAATGCACTGTCTGACACAACCTGAGCCCGGACCTGCTGACCAACACCCAGACAGCAGACCGCACGCTGAGCATATCAGACCCGCCATGGCCTTAGGTCATCATCTCTTCCCTACCTCAGTTTTCAGGCTTCAGAACCTAGACCTTATCTCCAATCACTGCCCACGGGTGACTGTGATGCAGAAATCAGAACTCTTCCTGACCCATGGCAAGAAACCTTGTGGTTGGCATGTTGTCCAACGTTCAGTGTAGGAGAAACCAGCATTCACCCTGAGGCCCCGCCCATTCTTGCGTGCGACGAGAGCATAAACACGCATTGTGACCTCAGCGTGAGTCCTGTCCTCTAGTAAGTCCTCTCAGTGGCTGGACCATTAGATGTCATAATGGGCTTGACATGTCCCTAGTCCCCAATTTTTAACCAGATTTCTGGTTGTCCAGTCGCGCCACCCCAGGGCTCTACTCTGGAATCCCTCATTTGGTGGGACATCTGAGGTTGAAAAACAAAATGAAACAAATCGACAACAACAACAAAAAAACGGACTTCTTCCATCCCCAGAATGACCCCAAACTCTTTGGACGGGACCGAACCCCCAGAGAGTAAGACTCGTCCATTTCCCATGAAGTCACCCGGCAATTTCACGACCATGAGTGACACGATATCCAGAGACAAAAACTTGAGCAAGAGCCTCACACTCGCCCTTTTTTCATATCCCGAAGTGTTCTCCTCATGGTCTGTAGATCAGTCCTGCCATACCTATGACCCAAAACATAAGCCGAGTTTGTGTTTTCAGACAACTGTCCAAACAGCTCTGGCCTACACACCCTACAGGCTCAGGGCCCTGGAGCCAAACCTGAGGACTGTACTTGCCCTCTCCAAGGGAATTGTATGTGCCCATTCCAATGGCCACAACCCTACTAGTAGGATAACCTCCAAAGTCCCTGAGGCCATCCCAATAGTTGTGGCTTCCCAGGACAAACAGGGGCAATCTGAGCCCATCTGAGCACCTACCTGCACTCAGACCCGTAGACTGATGTCCCCAGCGGTAAAAAGGAACGAACAGGCCCCTAGGCACTAATCGGATCCATTGCTTTGGTTTCCAGGCATCTCTCCTCAGAGGCCTGGATTTCAATACCAGCATATGGCTGTTTCTTGACTCACCCATCAGAACAAATCTCATCTACACATGGGAAACATGCACGTTGGAGCTGTGTCAAAGCCTCTGTTTAGGAGAACCCTTCAGGGCCCCAGGGCCACCGCTTCATTCCAAGGTCTCCATAGACACAAAAACATATTAGGACACATCCACAGGAGAGTCCATTTCAACTCAGCCTCCTCGGTTGCCCCCCACATCCAGCAGATCTAACCTGTCTTGTTGCTTGGAGACCATTGGAATGCGAGGTGGGCTACCCAGCCATCCATCCTTAGAACCCTGCTCGGAATCGTTGGCCTGGAGCCAACTAACAGGTCTCAATTGTCCTGCAGAAGAATCTTTGCAGTTTGGAGCTTCTCACAACTCCCATCGTGGGAAAACCCCCATGTCCTCGTGATCCAACCCCCTTCAAGAATGGGCCATCAGGGCAGAAAGTCCAACCTGAGCGATCGTCTGATCCTTGCCCTGACTTCAGATGCATGAGATCTAGATTGAAGTCTGTAGATTGTGCCTGCCATATCCTCACCCAGAAACCTAGGCCTAGCTTGGGTTCTCAGACTCCGTCCTCAGACTACTGGCCCACAAGCCCTCCAGTTGGGCAATCCAGAACTACAATGCCGCACTCTGCCTGCCCTACAGAAGTAAAACATTGCCCTCAGGGCTACCCCGAAACCGCAAATGAGGATCAACCTGCACGCCATTCGGCTGTACACCAAACATATAGGCTGACCTGGGCACTATTTCCCCTTCTGACCCAGCCTGAGCCTGGACCTCCTGGTCCCACCCAGACAGCTGGCCGCACACTGAGCACATCGGACCCGCCATGGCCTTAGGTCATCATCTCTTCCCAACTGCGGGTTTCAGGCTCCAGAACCTAGACCTTATCTCCAACCACTGCCCAGGGTTGAAAATGATGCAGAAATCAGAACTCTTTCCCCATGGCAAGAAACCTTGTGGTTGGCATGTTGTCCAACGTTCAGTGTAGTTGAAACAAGCGTGGCCCATGAGGCCCAGCCCATGCTTGCGGCCACATTGGTCACAAACACACATTGTGACCCTCAGCCTGAAGCCCAGTCCTCAGGTAAGGCCTCTCAGGGCCTATATGAAGAGACAGCATATTGGGCTTGCCATGCTTCTTGGCCCCAATTTTTAACCATAGTTTGGGTTGTCCCTTCACTCTTCCCCAGGGCTCTGCTTTGGAATTCCTCTTTTGGTGGGACACCTGAGGTAACAAACCTGAAAGGAGTCCTCCCATCCCACAGATTGACGAAAAACAATTGGGATCGGGCCAAATCCACAGAGAGGAAGATTCGTCCATGGCCCATGAGACCTCCCCAACATTCCATGGCCATCGCTGAAACAAAAGTCAGAGACAATAGCCTGACCAAGCGCCTCAGACTCGCTCATTCTTCATATCCTGAAGAGTTCTTCTCATGGTTTGTAGATCGGGCGTGCCATACCTACGTCCCCAAACTTAAGCTGAGTTTGTGTTTTCAGTCTTCTGTCCTCAAAGCCCTGGGCCACACTCCCTCCATGCTGGGGCCCCTGGAGCCACACATTAGGACTGCCCCCACCCAATCCATGGGTATTCTGCCCATTCCATTGTCAAAAATCGTACAAATTAGGAGAACCCTCCAAAGTCCCTGAGGCCGTCCCAATAGTGTAGGTCGCCCGGGACTAAAAAGGGCGGTTGATACCGGCTGCATCTACCTCCACTCATCTACCTCCACTCATACCAAGAAGATTGAACCAGACAGAACCCAAGGCCATTATCGGATCCATTGCTTTGGTTTACAGCATGTCTCCTCAAAAGCCTGCATTCCAATACTAGCAGAGGGGATTTCCTGAGGCACCCATCAGAACAAATCTCGTCTCCACAAGGAAACTTGTGCATGGGAGCTATGCCAAAGCTTAGGAGAATACTTCAGGGTCCCGGTTCCACCTCCCCATTCCAAGGCCCTCATGGACACAAACACACGTTAGGACCCATCCTCTGGAAAGTGCATTTCAACTCAGCCACCCCGGTTGCTCCCGCAGATCCATTAGATCTAAACTGTCTTGTTGCTAGGAGACAATTGGAAGGCGAGGCCGACTTCCCAGGCATCCATCCTGGAACGGTGCTCTGGAGTCATTCCATAAGGGATGAACTGGAGCTGTCCAACAGGTCTCAATTGTCCCGCAGAAGGTATCCTTGAAGGGGGCATCCCACATCTCCCAACGTGGAAAACCTCCATGGCCTCGAGATTCTGCTCCCTTCATGAAGGGGCCGTCATGCACAGAAACTCCAACCTGAGCCAACGTCGGATCCTCGCCCTGACTTCAGATGCATGAGATATTGGTTCAGATCTGCAGGGGGTACCTGCCGTGCCCTCACCCTGAATCCGAAGTCTAGCTTGTGTTCTCAGACTTCCGTCCTCACTCTCCTGGCCCCGAAGCCCTCACGTTTGGCAATTCCGGACCGACAATGAAGCACTCTGCCTGCCCTCTAGAAAAAATATATTGCCTAATGAGCAGCCCAGGCAGCTTAAATGAGGATATACCTACACGGCACTCGAATGTACCCAAATTATATAGTCTAACCTGGGCACTAATGCACTGTCTGACACAACCTGAGCCCGGACCTGCTGACCAACACCCAGACAGCAGACCGCACGCTGAGCATATCAGACCCGCCATGGCCTTAGGTCATCATCTCTTCCCTACCTCAGTTTTCAGGCTTCAGAACCTAGACCTTATCTCCAATCACTGCCCACGGGTGACTGTGATGCAGAAATCAGAACTCTTCCTGACCCATGGCAAGAAACCTTGTGGTTGGCATGTTGTCCAACGTTCAGTGTAGGAGAAACCAGCATTCACCCTGAGGCCCCGCCCATTCTTGCGTGCGACGAGAGCATAAACACGCATTGTGACCTCAGCGTGAGTCCTGTCCTCTAGTAAGTCCTCTCAGTGGCTGGACCATTAGATGTCATAATGGGCTTGACATGTCCCTAGTCCCCAATTTTTAACCAGATTTCTGGTTGTCCAGTCGCGCCACCCCAGGGCTCTACTCTGGAATCCCTCATTTGGTGGGACATCTGAGGTTGAAAAACAAAATGAAACAAATCGACAACAACAACAAAAAAACGGACTTCTTCCATCCCCAGAATGACCCCAAACTCTTTGGACGGGACCGAACCCCCAGAGAGTAAGACTCGTCCATTTCCCATGAAGTCACCCGGCAATTTCACGACCATGAGTGACACGATATCCAGAGACAAAAACTTGAGCAAGAGCCTCACACTCGCCCTTTTTTCATATCCCGAAGTGTTCTCCTCATGGTCTGTAGATCAGTCCTGCCATACCTATGACCCAAAACATAAGCCGAGTTTGTGTTTTCAGACAACTGTCCAAACAGCTCTGGCCTACACACCCTACAGGCTCAGGGCCCTGGAGCCAAACCTGAGGACTGTACTTGCCCTCTCCAAGGGAATTGTATGTGCCCATTCCAATGGCCACAACCCTACTAGTAGGATAACCTCCAAAGTCCCTGAGGCCATCCCAATAGTTGTGGCTTCCCAGGACAAACAGGGGCAATCTGAGCCCATCTGAGCACCTACCTGCACTCAGACCCGTAGACTGATGTCCCCAGCGGTAAAAAGGAACGAACAGGCCCCTAGGCACTAATCGGATCCATTGCTTTGGTTTCCAGGCATCTCTCCTCAGAGGCCTGGATTTCAATACCAGCATATGGCTGTTTCTTGACTCACCCATCAGAACAAATCTCATCTACACATGGGAAACATGCACGTTGGAGCTGTGTCAAAGCCTCTGTTTAGGAGAACCCTTCAGGGCCCCAGGGCCACCGCTTCATTCCAAGGTCTCCATAGACACAAAAACATATTAGGACACATCCACAGGAGAGTCCATTTCAACTCAGCCTCCTCGGTTGCCCCCCACATCCAGCAGATCTAACCTGTCTTGTTGCTTGGAGACCATTGGAATGCGAGGTGGGCTACCCAGCCATCCATCCTTAGAACCCTGCTCGGAATCGTTGGCCTGGAGCCAACTAACAGGTCTCAATTGTCCTGCAGAAGAATCTTTGCAGTTTGGAGCTTCTCACAACTCCCATCGTGGGAAAACCCCCATGTCCTCGTGATCCAACCCCCTTCAAGAATGGGCCATCAGGGCAGAAAGTCCAACCTGAGCGATCGTCTGATCCTTGCCCTGACTTCAGATGCATGAGATCTAGATTGAAGTCTGTAGATTGTGCCTGCCATATCCTCACCCAGAAACCTAGGCCTAGCTTGGGTTCTCAGACTCCGTCCTCAGACTACTGGCCCACAAGCCCTCCAGTTGGGCAATCCAGAACTACAATGCCGCACTCTGCCTGCCCTACAGAAGTAAAACATTGCCCTCAGGGCTACCCCGAAACCGCAAATGAGGATCAACCTGTACGCCATTCAGCTGTACACCAAACATATAGGCTGACCTGGGCACTATTTCCCCTTCTGACCCAGCCTGAGCCTGGACCTCCTGGTCCCACCCAGACAGCTGGCCGCACACTGAGCACATCGGACCCGCCATGGCCTTAGGTCATCATCTCTTCCCAACTGCGGGTTTCAGGCTCCAGAACCTAGACCTTATCTCCAACCACTGCCCAGGGTTGAAAATGATGCAGAAATCAGAACTCTTTCCCCATGGCAAGAAACCTTATGGTTGGCATGTTGTCCAACGTTCAGTGTAGTTGAAACAAGCGTGGCCCATGAGGCCCAGCCCATGCTTGCGGCCACATTGGTCACAAACACACATTGTGACCCTCAGCCTGAAGCCCAGTCCTCAGGTAAGGCCTCTCAGGGCCTATATGAAGAGACAGCATATTGGGCTTGCCATGCTTCTTGGCCCCAATTTTTAACCATAGTTTGGGTTGTCCCTTCACTCTTCCCCAGGGCTCTGCTTTGGAATTCCTCTTTTGGTGGGACACCTGAGGTAACAAACCTGAAAGGAGTCCTCCCATCCCACAGATTGACGAAAAACAATTGGGATCGGGCCAAATCCACAGAGAGGAAGATTCGTCCATGGCCCATGAGACCTCCCCAACATTCCACGGCCATCGCTGAAACAAAAGTCAGAGACAATAGCCTGACCAAGCGCCTCAGACTCGCTCATTCTTCATATCCTGAAGAGTTCTTCTCATGGTTTGTAGATCGGGCGTGCCATACCTACGTCCCCAAACTTAAGCTGAGTTTGTGTTTTCAGTCTTCTGTCCTCAAAGTCCTGGGCCACACTCCCTCCATGCTGGGGCCCCTGGAGCCACACATTAGGACTGCCCCCACCCAATCCATGGGTATTCTGCCCGTTCCATTGTCAAAAATCGTACAAATTAGGAGAACCCTCCAAAGTCCCTGAGGCCGTCCCAATAGTGTAGGTCGCCCGGGACTAAAAAGGGCGGTTGATACAGGCTGCATCTACCTCCACTCATCTACCTCCACTCATACCAAGAAGATTGAACCAGACAGGACCCAAGGCCATTATCGGATCCATTGCTTTGGTTTACAGCATGTCTCCTCAAAAGCCTGCATTCCAATACCAGCAGAGGGGATTTCCTGAGGCACCCATCAGAACAAATCTCGTCTCCACAAGGAAACTTGTGCATGGGAGCTATGCCAAAGCTTAGGAGAATACTTCAGGGTCCCGGTGCCACCTCCCCATTCCAAGGCCCTCATGGACACAAACACACGTTAGGACCCATCCTCTGGAAAGTGCATTTCAACTCAGCCACCCCGGTTGCTCCCGCAGATCCATTAGATCTAAACTGTCTTGTTGCAAGGAGAGAATTGGAAGGCGAGGCGGACGTCCCAGGCATCCATCCTGGAACGGTGCTCTGGAGTCATTCCATATGAGATGTCCTGGAGCTGTCCAACAGGACTCAATTGTCCCGCAGAAGGAATCCTTGAAGGGGGCATCCCACATCTTCCAACGTGGAAAACCTCCATGGCCTCGAGATTCCGCTCCCTTCATGAAGGGGCCGTCATGCACAGAAACTCCAACCTGAGCCAACGTTGGATCCTCGCCCTGACTTCAGATGCATGAGATATTGGTTCAGATCTGCAGGTGGTACCTGCCGTGCCCTCACCCTGAATCCGAATTATAGCTTGTGTTCTCAGACTTCCGTCCTCACTCTCCTGGCCCCGAAGCCCTCAAGTTTGGCAATTGCGGACCGACAATGAAGCACTCTGCCTGCCCTCTAGAAAAAATATATTGCCTAATGAGCAGCCCAGGCAGCTTAAATGAGGATATACCTACACAGCACTCGAATGTACCCAAATTATATAGTCTAACCTGGGCACTAATGCACTGTCTGACACAACCTGAGCCCGGACCTGCTGACCAACACCCAGACAGCTGACCGCACGCTGAGCATATCAGACCCGCCATGGCCTTAGGTCATCATCTCTTCCCTACCTCAGTTTTCAGGCTTCAGAACCTAGACCTTATCTCCAATCACTGCCCACGGGTGACTGTGATGCAGAAATCAGAACTCTTCCTGACCCATGGCAAGAAACCTTGTGGTTGGCATGTTGTCCAACCTTCAGTGTAGGAGAAACCAGCATTCACCCTGAGGCCCCGCCCATTCTTGCGTGCGACAAGAGCATAAACACGCATTGTGACCTCAGCGTGAGTCCTGTCCTCTAGTAAGTCCTCTCAGTGGCTGGACCATTAGATGTCATAATGGGCTTGACATGTCCCTAGTCCCCAATTTTTAACCAGATTTCTGGTTGTCCAGTCGCCCCACCCCAGGGCTCTACTCTGGAATCCCTCATTTGGTGGGACATCTGAGGTTGAAAAACAAAATGAAACAAATCGTCAACAACAACAAAAAAAAACGGACTTCTTCCATCCCCAGAATGACCCCAAACTCTTTGGATGGGACCGAACCCCCAGAGAGTAAGACTCGTCCATTTCCCATGAAGTCACCCGGCAATTTCACGACCATGAGTGACACGATATCCAGAGACAAAAACTTGAGCAAGAGCCTCACACTCGCCCTTTTTTCATATCCCGAAGTGTTCTCCTCATGGTCTGTAGATCAGTCCTGCCATACCTATGACCCAAAACATAAGCCGAGTTTGTGTTTTCAGACAACTGTCCAAACAGCTCTGGCCTACACACCCTACAGGCTCAGGGCCCTGGAGCCAAACCTGAGGACTGTACTTGCCCTCTCCAAGGGAATTGTATGTGCCCATTCCAATGGCCACAACCCTACTAGTAGGATAACCTCCAAAGTCCCTGAGGCCATCCCAATAGTTGTGGCTTCCCAGGACAAACAGGGGCAATCTGAGCCCATCTGAGCACCTACCTGCACTCAGACCCGTAGACTGATGTCCCCAGAGGTAAAAAGGAACGAACAGGCCCCTAGGCACTAATCGGATCCATTGCTTTGGTTTCCAGGCATCTCTCCTCAGAGGCCTGGATTTCAATACCAGCATATGGCTGTTTCTTGACTCACCCATCAGAACAAATCTCATCTACACATGGGAAACATGCACTTTGGAGCTGTGTCAAAGCCTCTGTTTAGGAGAACCCTTCAGGGCCCCAGGGCCACCGCTTCATTCCAAGGTCTCCATAGACACAAAAACATATTAGGACACATCCACAGGAGAGTCCATTTCAACTCAGCCTCCTCGGTTGCCCCCCACATCCAGCAGATCTAACCTGTCTTGTTGCTTGGAGACCATTGGAATGCGAGGTGGGCTACCCAGCCATCCATCCTTAGAACCCTGCTCGGAATCGTTGGCCTGGAGCCAACCAACAGGTCTCAATTGTCCTGCAGAAGAATCTTTGCAGTTTGGAGCTTCTCACAACTCCCATCGTGGGAAAACCCCCATGTCCTCGTGATCCAACCGCCTTCAAGAATGGGCCATCAGCAGAAAGTCCAACCTGAGCGATCGTCTGATCCTTGCCCTGACTTCAGATGCACGAGATCTCGATTGAGGTCTGTAGATTGTGCCTGCCATATTTCACCCAGAAACCTAGGCCTAGCTTGGGTTCTCAGACTCCGTCCTCAGACTACTGGCCCACAAGCCCTCCAGTTGGGCAATCAAGAACTACAATGCCGCACTATGCCTGCCCTACAGAAGTAAAACATTGCCCTCAGGGCTACCCCGAAACCGCAAATGAGGATCAACCTGCACGCCATTCGGGTGTACCCCAAACATATAGGCTGACCTGGGCACTATTTCCCCTTCTGACCCAGCCTGAGCCTGGACCTCCTGGTCCCACCCAGACAGCTGGCCGCACACTGAGCACATCGGACCCGCCATGGCCTTAGGTCGTCATCTCTTCCCAACTGCGGTTTTCAGGCTCCAGAACCTAGACCTTATCTCCAACCACTGCCCAGGGTTGAAAATGATGCAGAAATCAGAACTCTTTCCCCATGGCAAGAAACCTTGTGGTTGGCATGTTGTCCAACTTTCAGTGTAGTTGAAACAAGCGTGGCCCATGAGGCCCAGCCCATGCTTGCGGCCACATTGGTCACAAACACACATTGTGACCCTCAGCCTGAAGCCCAGTCCTCAGGTAAGGCCTCTCAGGGCCTATATGAAGAGACAGCATATTGGGCTTGCCATGCCCCTAGGCCCCAATTTTTAACCATAGTTCGGGTTGTCCCTTCACTCTTCCCCAGGGCTCTGCTTTGGAATTCCTCTTTTGGTGGGACACCTGAGGTAACAAACCTGAAAGGAGTCCTCCCATCCCACAGATTGACGAAAACCAATTGGGATCGGGCCAAATCCACAGAGAGGAAGATTCGTCCATGGCCCATGAGACCTCCCCAACATTCCACGGCCATCGCTGAAACAAAAGTCAGAGACAAAAGCCTGACCAAGAGCCTCAGACTCGCTCATTCTTCATATCCTGAAGAGTTCTTCTCATGGTTTGTAGATCGGGCGTGCCATACCTACGTCCCCAAACATAAGCTGAGTTTGTGTTTTCAGTCTTCTGTCCTCAAAGTCCTGGGACACACTCCCTCCAGGCTGGGGCCCCTGGAGCCACACATTAGGACTGCCCCCACCCAATCCATGGGAATTCTGCCCATTCCATTGTCAAAAATCGTACAAATTATGAGAACCCTCCAAAGTCCCTGAGGCCATCCCAATAGTGTAGGTGCCCGGGACAAAAAAGGGCGGTTGATACCGGCTGAGCATCTACCTCCACTCATCTACCTCCACTCATACCAAGAAGATTGAACCAGACAGGACCCGAGGCCATTATCGGATCCATTGCTTTGGTTTACAGCATGTCTCCTCAAAAGCCTGCATTCCAATACTAGCAGAGGGGATTTCCTGAGGCACCCATCAGAACAAATCTCGTCTCCACAAGGAAACTTGTGCATGGGAGCTATGCCAAAGCTTAGGAGAATACTTCAGGGTCCCGGTGCCACCTCCCCATTCCAAGGCCCTCATGGACACAAACACACGTTAGGATCCATCCTCTGGAAAGTGCATTTCAACTCAGCCACCCCGGTTGCTCCCGCAGATCCATTAGATCTAAACTGTCTTGTTGCTAGGAGACAATTGGAAGGCGAGGCCGACTTCCCAGGCATCCATCCTGGAACGGTGCTCTGGAGTCATTCCATAAGGGATGAACTGGAGCTGTCCAACAGGTCTCAGTTGTCCCGCAGAAGGAATCCTTGAAGGGGGCATCCCACATCTCCCAACGTGGAAAACCTCCATGGCCTCGAGATTCCGCTCCCTTCATGAAGGGGCCGTCATGCACAGAAACTCCAACCTGAGCCAACGTCGGATCCTCGCCCTGACTTCAGATGCATGAGATATTGGTTCAGATCTGCAGGGGGTACCTGCCGTGCCCTCACCGTGAATCCGAAGTCTAGCTTGTGTTCTCAGACTTCCGTCCTCACTCTCCTGGCCCGAAGCCCTCAAGTTTGGCAATTGCGGACCGACAATGAAGCACTCTGCCTGCCCTCTAGAAAAAATATATTGCCTAATGAGCAGCCCAGGCAGCTTAAATGAGGATATACCTACACGGCACTCGAATGTACCCAAATTATATAGTCTAACCTGGGCACTAATGCACTGTCTGACACAACCTGAGCCCGGACCTGCTGACCAACACCCAGACAGCTGACCGCACGCTGAGCATATCAGACCCGCCATGGCCTTAGGTCATCATCTCTTCCCTACCTCAGTTTTCAGGCTTCAGAACCTAGACCTTATCTCCAATCACTGCCCACGGGTGACTGTGATGCAGAAATCAGAACTCTTCCTGACCCATGGCAAGAAACCTTGTGGTTGGCATGTTGTCCAACGTTCAGTGTAGGAGAAACCAGCATTCACCCTGAGGCCCCGCCCATTCTTGCGTGCGACGAGAGCATAAACACGCATTGTGACCTCAGCGTGAGTCCTGTCCTCTAGTAAGTCCTCTCAGTGGCTGGACCATTAGATGTCATAATGGGCTTGACATGTCCCTAGTCCCCAATTTTTAACCAGATTTCTGGTTGTCCAGTCGCCCCACCCCAGGGCTCTACTCTGGAATCCCTCATTTGGTGGGACATCTGAGGTTGAAAAACAAAATGAAACAAATCGACAACTACAACAAAAAAACGGACTTCTTCCATCCCGAGAATGACCCCAAACTCTTTGGACGGGACCGAAGCCCCAGAGAGTAAGACTCGTCCATTTCCCATGAAGTCACCCGGCAATTTCACGACCATGAGTGACACGATATCCAGAGACAAAAACTTGAGCAAGAGCCTCACACTCGACCTTTTTTCATATCCCGAAGTGTTCTCCTCATGGTCTGTAGATCAGTCCTGCCATACCTATGACCCAAAACATAAGCCGAGTTTGTGTTTTCAGACAACTGTCCAAACAGCTCTGGCCTACACACCCTACAGGCTCAGGGCCCTGGAGCCAAACCTGAGGACTGTACTTGCCCTCTCCAAGGGAATTGTATGTGCCCATTCCAATGGCCACAACACTACTAGTAGGATAACCTCCAAAGTCCCTGAGGCCATCCCAATAGTTGTGGCTTCCCAGGACAAACAGGGGCAATCTGAGCCCATCTGAGCACCTACCTGCACTCAGACCCGTAGACTGATGTCCCCAGAGGTAAAAAGGAACGAACAGGCCCCTAGGCAATAATCGGATCCATTGCTTTGGTTTCCAGGCATCTCTCCTCAGAGGCCTGGATTTCAATACCAGCATATGGCTGTTTCTTGACTCACCCATCAGAACAAATCTCATCTACACATGGGAAACATGCACGTTGGAGCTGTGTCAAAGCCTCTGTTTAGGAGAACCCTTCAGGGCCCCAGGGCCACCGCTTCATTCCAAGGTCTCCATAGACACAAAAACATATTAGGACACATCCACAGGAGAGTCCATTTCAACTCAGCCTCCTCGGTTGCCCCCCACATCCAGCAGATCTAACCTGTCTTGTTGCTTGGAGACCATTGGAATGCGAGGTGGGCTACCCAGCCAACCATCCTTAGAACCCTGCTCAGAATCGTTGGCCTGGAGCCAACCAATAGGTCTCAATTTTCCTGCAGAAGAATCTTTGCAGTTTGGAGCTTCTCACAACTCCCATCGTGGGAAAACCCCCATGTCCTCGTGATCCAACCCCCTTCAAGAAAGAACCTTCAGGGTAGAAAGTCCAACCTGAGCGATCGTCTGATCCTTGCCCTGACTTCAGATGCACGAGATCTCTATTGAGGTCTGTAGATTGTGCCTGCCATATCCTCACCCAGAAACCTAGGCCTAGCTTGGGTTCTCAGACTCCGTCCTCAGACTACTGGCCCACAAGCCCTCCAGTTGGGCAATCCAGAACTACAATGCCGCACTCTGCCTACCCTACAGAAGTAAAATATTGCCCTCAGGGCTACCCCGAAACCGCAAATGAGGATCAACCTGCACGCCATTCGGCTGTACCCCAAACATATAGGCTGACCTGGGCACTATTTCCCCTTCTGACCCAGCCTGAGCCTGGACCTCCTGGTCCCACCCAGACAGCTGGCCGCACACTGAGCACATCGGACCCGCCATGGCCTTAGGTCGTCATCTCTTCCCAACTGCGGTTTTCAGGCTCCAGAACCTAGACCTTATCTCCAACCACTGTCCAGGGTTGAAAATGATGCAGAAATCAGAACTCTTTCCCCATGGCAAGAAACCTTGTGGTTGGCATGTTGTCCAACGTTCAGTGTAGTTGAAACAAGCGTGGCCCATGAGGCCCAGCCCATGCTTGCGGCCACATTGGTCACAAACACACATTGTGACCCTCAGCCTGAAGCCCAGTCCTCAGGTAAGGCCTCTCAGGGCCTATATGAATAGACAGCATATTGGGCTTGCCATGCCCCTAGGCCCCAATTTTTAACCATAGTTCGGGTTGTCCCTTCACTCTTCCCCAGGGCTCTGCTTTGGAATTCCTCTTTTGGTGGGACACCTGAGGTAACAAACCTGAAAGGAGTCCTCCCATCCCACAGATTAACGAAAAACAATTGGGATCGGGCCAAATCCACAGAGAGGAAGATTCGTCCATGGCCCATGAGACCTCCCCAACATTCCACGGCCATCGCTGAAACAAAAGTCAGAGACAAAAGCCTGACCAAGCGCCTCAGACTCGCTCATTCTTCATATCCTGAAGAGTTCTTCTCATGGTTTGTAGATCGGGCGTGCCATACCTACGTCCCCAAACATAAGCTGAGTTTGTGTTTTCAGTCTTCTGTCCTCAAAGTCCTGGGCCACACTCCCTCCAGGCTGGGGCCCCTGGAGCCACACATTAGGACTGCCCCCACCCAATCCATGGGAATTCTGCCCATTCCAT
The DNA here is from genome assembly GCF_964662115.1 of Mustela nivalis. Lineage (NCBI taxonomy): Eukaryota > Metazoa > Chordata > Mammalia > Carnivora > Mustelidae > Mustela > Mustela nivalis. Next base: position 483,571 of record NW_028136116.1, on the reverse strand, counting down.
TGTCAAAAATCGTACAAATTAGGAGAACCCTCCAAAGTCCCTGAGGCCATCCCAATAGTGTAGGTGCCCGGGACAAAAAAGGGCGGTTGATACCGGCTGAGCATCTACCTCCACTCATCTACCTCCACTCATACCAAGAAGATTGAACCAGACAGGACCCGAGGCCATTATCGGATCCATTGCTTTGGTTTACAGCATGTCTCCTCAAAAGCCTGCATTCCAATACCAGCAGAGGGGATTTCCTGAGGCACCCATCAGAACAAATCTCGTCTCCACAAGGAAACTTGTGCATGGGAGCTATGCCAAAGCTTAGGAGAATACTTCAGGGTCCCGGTGCCACCTCCCCATTCCAAGGCCCTCATGGACACAAACACACGTTAGGACCCATCCTCTGGAAAGTGCATTTCAACTCAGCCACCCCGGTTGCTCCCGCAGATCCATTAGATCTAAACTGTCTTGTTGCTAGGAGACAATTGGAAGGCGAGGCCGACTTCCCAGGCATCCATCCTGGAACGGTGCTCTGGAGTCATTCCATAAGGGATGAACTGGAGCTGTCCAACAGGTCTCAATTGTCCCGCAGAAGGAATCCTTGAAGGGGGCATCCCACATCTCCCAACGTGGAAAACCTCCATGGCCTCGAGATTCCGCTCCCTTCATGAAGGGGCCGTCATGCACAGAAACTCCAACCTGAGCCAACGTCGGATCCTCGCCCTGACTTCAGATGCATGAGATATTGGTTCAGATCTGCAGGGGGTACCTGCCGTGACCTCACCGTGAATCCGAAGTCTAGCTTGTGTTCTCAGACTTCCGTCCTCACTCTCCTGGCCCCGAAGCCCTCAAGTTTGGCAATTGCGGACCGACAATGAAGCACTCTGCCTGCCCTCTAGAAAAAATATATTGCCTAATGAGCAGCCCAGGCAGCTTAAATGAGGATATACCTACACGGCACTCGAATGTACCCAAATTATATAGTCTAACCTGGGCACTAATGCACTGTCTGACACAACCTGAGCCCGGACCTGCTGACCAACACCCAGACAGCTGACCGCACGCTGAGCATATCAGACCCGCCATGGCCTTAGGTCATCATCTCTTCCCTACCTCAGTTTTCAGGCTTCAGAACCTAGACCTTATCTCCAATCACTGCCCACGGGTGACTGTGATGCAGAAATCAGAACTCTTCCTGACCCATGGCAAGAAACCTTGTGGTTGGCATGTTGTCCAACGTTCAGTGTAGGAGAAACCAGCATTCACCCTGAGGCCCCGCCCATTCTTGCGTGCGACGAGAGCATAAACACGCATTGTGACCTCAGCGTGAGTCCTGTCCTCTAGTAAGTCCTCTCAGTGGCTGGACCATTAGATGTCATAATGGGCTTGACATGTCCCTAGTCCCCAATTTTTAACCAGATTTCTGGTTGTCCAGTCGCCCCACCCCAGGGCTCTACTCTGGAATCCCTCATTTGGTGGGACATCTGAGGTTGAAAAACAAAATGAAACAAATCGACAACAACAACAAAAAAACGGACTTCTTCCATCCCCAGAATGACCCCAAACTCTTTGGACGGGACCGAACCCCCAGAGAGTAAGACTCGTCCATTTCCCATGAAGTCACCCGGCAATTTCACGACCATGAGTGACACGATATCCAGAGACAAAAACTTGAGCAAGAGCCTCACACTCGCCCTTTTTTCATATCCTGAAGTGTTCTCCTCATGGTCTGTAGATCAGTCCTGCCATACCTATGACCCAAAACATAAGCCGAGTTTGTGTTTTCAGACAACTGTCCAAACAGCTCTGGCCTACACACCCTACAGGCTCAGGGCCCTGGAGCCAAACCTGAGGACTGTACTTGCCCTCTCCAAGGGAATTGTATGTGCCCATTCCAATGGCCACAACCCTACTAGTAGGATAACCTCCAAAGTCCCTGAGGCCATCCCAATAGTTGTGGCTTCCCAGGACAAACAGGGGCAATCTGAGCCCATCTGAGCACCTACCTGCACTCAGACCCGAAAACTGATGTCCCCAGCGGTAAAAAGGAACGAACAGGCCCCTAGGCACTAATCGGATCCATTGCTTTGGTTTCCAGGCATCTCTCCTCAGAGGCCTGGATTTCAATACCAGCATATGGCTGTTTCTTGACTCACCCATCAGAACAAATCTCATCTACACATGGGAAACATGCACGTTGGAGCTGTATCAAAGCCTCTGTTTAGGAGAACCCTTCAGGGCCCCAGGGCCACCGCTTCATTCCAAGGTCTCCATAGACACAAAAATATATTAGGACACATCCACAGGAGAGTCCATTTCAACTCAGCCTCCTCGGTTGCCCCCCACATCCAGCAGATCTAACCTGTCTTGTTGCTTGGAGACCATTGGAATGCGAGGTGGGCTACCCAGCCATCCATCCTTAGAACCCTGCTCGGAATCGTTGGCCTGGAGCCAACCAACAGGTCTCAATTGTCCTGCAGAAGAATCTTTGCAGTTTGGAGCTTCTCACAACTCCCATCGTGGGAAAACCCCCATGTCCTCGTGATCCAACCCCCTTCAAGAATGGGCCATCAGGGCAGAAAGTCCATCTTGAGCGATCGTCTGATCCTTGCCCTGACTTCAGATGCATGAGATCTAGATTGAAGTCTGTAGATTGTGCCTGCCATATCCTCACCCAGAAACCTAGGCCTAGCTTGGGTTCTCAGACTCCGTCCTCAGACTACTGGCCCACAAGCCCTCCAGTTGGGCAATCCAGAACTACAATGCCGCACTCTGCCTGCCCTACAGACGTAAGATATTGCCCTCAGGGCTACCCCGAAACAGCAAATGAGGATCAACCTGCACGCCATTCGGCTGTACCCCAAACATATAGGCTGACCTGGGCACTATTTCCCCTTCTGACCCAGCCTGAGCCTGGACCTCCTGGTCCCACCCAGACAGCTGGCCGCACACTGAGCACATCGGACCCGCCATGGCCTTAGGTCGTCATCTCTTCCCAACTGCGGTTTTCAGGCTCCAGAACCTAGACCTTATCTCCAACCACTGCCCAGGGTTGAAAATGATGCAGAAATCAGAACTCTTTCCCCATGGCAAGAAACCTTGTGGTTGGCATGTTGTCCAACGTTCAGTGTAGTTGAAACAAGCGTGGCCCATGAGGCCCAGCCCATGGTTGCGGCCACATTGGTCACAAACACACATTGTGACCCTCAGCCTGAAGCCCAGTCCTCAGGTAAGGCCTCTCAGGGCCTATATGAAGAGACAGCATATTGTGCTTGCCATGATCCTAGGCCCCAATTTTTAAACATAGTTCGGGTTGTCCCTTCACTCTTCCCCAGGGCTCTGCTTTGGAATTCCGCTTTTGGTGGGACACCTGAGGTAACAAACCTATAAGGAGTCCTCCCATCCCACAGATTGACGAAAAACAATTGGGATCGGGCCAAATCCACAGAGAGGAAGATTCGTCCATGGCCCATGAGACCTCCCCAACATTCCACGGCCATCGCTGAAACAAAAGTCAGAGATAAAAGCCTGACCAAGCGCCTCAGACTCGCTCATTCTTCATATCCTGAAGAGTTCTTCTCATGGTTTGTAGATCGGGCGTGCCATACCTACGTCCCCAAACATAAGCTGAGTTTGTGTTTTCAGTCTTCTGTCCTCAAAGTCCTGGGCCACACTCCCTCCAGGCTGGGGCCCCTGGAGCCACACATTAGGACTGCCCCCACCCAATCCATGGGAATTCTGCCCATTCCATCGTCAAAAATCGTACAAATTATGAGAACCCTCCAAAGTCCCTGAGGCCATCCCAATAGTGTAGGTGCCCGGGACAAAAAAGGGCGGTTGATACCGGCTGAGCATCTACCTCCACTCATCTACCTCCACTCATACCAAGAAGATTGAACCAGACAGGACCCGAGGCCATTATCGGATCCATTGCTTTGGTTTACAGCATGTCTCCTCAAAAGCCTGCATTCCAATACTAGCAGAGGGGATTTCCTGAGGCACCCATCAGAACAAATCTCGTCTCCACAAGGAAACTTGTGCATGGGAGCTATGCCAAAGCTTAGGAGAATACTTCAGGGTCCCGGTGCCACCTCCCCATTCCAAGGCCCTCATGGACACAAACACACGTTAGGACCCATCCTCTGGAAAGTGCATTTCAACTCAGCCACCCCGGTTGCTCCCGCAGATCCATTAGATCTAAACTGTCTTGTTGCTAGGAGACAATTGGAAGGCGAGGCCGACTTCCCAGGCATCCATCCTGGAACGGTGCTCTGGAGTCATTCCATAAGGGATGAACTGGAGCTGTCCAACAGGTCTCAATTGTCCCGCAGAAGGAATCCTTGAAGGGGGCATCCCACATCTCCCAACGTGGAAAACCTCCATGGCCTCGAGATTCCGCTCCCTTCATGAAGGGGCCGTCATGCACAGAAACTCCAACCTGAGCCAACGTCGGATCCTCGCCCTGACTTCAGATGCATGAGATATTGGTTCAGATCTGCAGGGGGTACCTGCAGTGCCCTCACCCTGAATCCGAAGTCCAGCTTGTGTTCTCAGACTTCCGTCCTCACTCTCCTGGCCCCGAAGCCCTCAAGTTTGGCAATTGCGGACCGACAATGAAGCACTCTGCCTGCCCTCTAGAAAAAATATATTGCCTAATGAGCAGCCCAGGCAGCTTAAATGAGGATATACCTACACGGCACTCGAATGTACCCAAATTATATAGTCTAACCTGGGCACTAATGCACTGTCTGACACAACCTGAGCCCGGACCTGCTGACCAACACCCAGACAGCTGACCGCACGCTGAGCATATCAGACCCGCCATGGCCTTAGGTCATCATCTCTTCCCTACCTCAGTTTTCAGGCTTCAGAACCTAGACCTTATCTCCAATCACTGCCCACGGGTGACTGTGATGCAGAAATCAGAACTCTTCCTGACCCATGGCAAGAAACCTTGTGGTTGGCATGTTGTCCAACGTTCAGTGTAGGAGAAACCAGCATTCACCCTGAGGCCCCGCCCATTCTTGCGTGCGACGAGAGCATAAACATGCATTGTGACCTCAGCGTGAGTCCTGTCCTCTAGTAAGTCCTCTCAGTGGCTGGACCATTAGATGTCATAATGGGCTTGACATGTCCCTAGTCCCCAATTTTTAACCAGATTTCTGGTTGTCCAGTCGCCCCACCCCAGGGCTCTACTCTGGAATCTCTCATTTGGTGGGACATCTGAGGTTGAAAAACAAAATGCAACAAATCGACAACAACAACAAAAAAACTGAATTCTTCCATCCCCAGAATGACCCCAAACTCTTTGGACGGGACCGAACCCCCAGAGAGTAAGACTCGTCCATTTCCCATGAAGTCACCCGGCAATTTCACGACCATGAGTGACACGATATCCAGAGACAAAAACGTGAGCAAGAGCCTCACACTCGCCCTTTTTTCATATCCCGAAGTGTTCTCCTCATGGTCTGTAGATCAGTCCTGCCATACCTATGACCCAAAACATAAGCCGAGTTTGTGTTTTCAGACAACTGTCCGAACAGCTCTGGCCTACACACCCTCAGGCTCAGGGCCCTGGAGCCAAACCTGAGGACTGTACTTGCCCTCTCCAAGGGAATTGTATGTGCCCATTCCAATGGCCACAACCCTACTAGTAGGATAACCTCCAAAGTCCCTGAGGCCATCCCAATAGTTGTGGCTTCCCAGGACAAACAGGGGCAATCTGAGCCCATCTGAGCACCTACCTGCACTCAGACCCGTAGACTGATGTCCCCAGCGGTAAAAAGGAACGAACAGGCCCCTAGGCACTAATCGGATCCATTGCTTTGGTTTCCAGGCATCTCTCCTCAGAGGCCTGGATTTCAATACCAGCATATGGCTGTTTCTTGACTCACCCATCAGAACAAATCTCATCTACACATGGGAAACATGCACGTTGGAGCTGTGTCAAAGCCTCTGTTTAGGAGAACCCTTCAGGGCCCCAGGGCCACTGCTTCATTCCAAGGTCTCCATAGACACAAAAACATATTAGGACACATCCACAGGAGAGTCCATTTCAACTCAGCCTCCTCGGTTGCCCCCCACATCCAGCAGATCTAACCTGTCTTGTTGCTTGGAGACCATTGGAATGCGAGGTGGGCTACCCAGCCATCCATCCTTAGAACCCTGCTCGGAATCGTTGGCCTGGAGCCAACCAACAGGTCTCAATTGTCCTGCAGAAGAATCTTTGCAGTTTGGTGCTTCTCACAACTCCCATCGTGGGAAAACCCCCATGTCCTCGTGATCCAACCCCCTTCAAGAAAGGGCCATCAGGGCAGAAAGTCCAACCTGAGCGATCGTCTGATCCTTGCCCTGACTTCAGATGCATGAGATCTAGATTGAAGTCTGTAGATTGTGCCTGCCATATCCTCACCCAGAAACCTAGGCCTAGCTTGGGTTCTCAGACTCCGTCCTCAGACTACTGGCCCACAAGCCCTCCAGTTGGGCAATCCAGAACTACAATGCCGCACTCTGCCTGCACTACAGACGTAAAACATTGCCCTCAGGACTACCCCGAAACCGCAAATGAGGATCAACCTGCACGCCATTCGGCTGTACACCAAACATATAGGCTGACCTGGGCACTATTTCCCCTTCTGACCCAGCCTGAGCCTGGACCTCCTGGTCCCACCCAGACAGCTGGCCGCACACTGAGCACATCGGACCCGCCATGGCCTTAGGTCGTCATCTCTTCCCAACTGCGGTTTTCAGGCTCCAGAACCTAGACCTTATCTCCAACCACTGCCCAGGGTTGAAAATGATGCAGAAATCAGAACTCTTTCCCCATGGCAAGAAACCTTGTGGTTGGCATGTTGTCCAACGTTCAGTGTAGTTGAAACAAGCGTGGCCCATGAGGCCCAGCCCATGCTTGCGGCCACATTGGTCACAAACACACATTGTGACCCTCAGCCTGAAGCCCAGTCCTCAGGTAAGGCCTCTCAGGGCCTATATGAAGAGACAGCATATTGGGCTTGCCATGCTTCTTGGCCCCAATTTTTAACCATAGTTTGGTTTGTCCCTTCACTCTTCCCCAGGGCTCTGCTTTGGAATTCCTCTTTTGGTGGGACACCTGAGGTAACAAACCTGAAAGGAGTCCTCCCATCCCACAGATTGACGAAAAACAATTGGGATCGGGCCAAATCCACAGAGAGGAAGATTCGTCCATGGCCCATGAGACCTCCCCAACATTCCACGGCCATCGCTGAAACAAAAGTCAGAGACAATAGCCTGACCAAGCGCCTCAGACTCGCTCATTCTTCATATCCTGAAGAGTTCTTCTCATGGTTTGTAGATCGGGCGTGCCATACCTACGTCCCCAAACTTAAGCTGAGTTTGTGTTTTCAATCTTCTGTCCTCAAAGTCCTGGGCCACACTCCCTCCATGCTGGGGCCCCTGGAGCCACACATTAGGACTGCCCCCACCCAATCCATGGGAATTCTGCCCATTCCATTGTCAAAAATCGTACAAATTAGGAGAACCCTCCAAAGTCCCTGAGGCCATCCCAATAGTGTAGGTCGCCCGGGACTAAAAAGGGCGGTTGATACCGGCTGCATCTACCTCCACTCATCTACCTCCACTCATACCAAGAAGATTGAACCAGACAGGACCCAAGGCCATTATCGGATCCATTGCTTTGGTTTACAGCATGTCTCCTCAAAAGCCTGCATTCCAATACCAGCAGAGGGGATTTCCTGAGGCACCCATCAGAACAAATCTCGTCTCCACAAGGAAACTTGTGCATGGGAGCTATGCCAAAGCTTAGGAGAATACTTCAGGGTCCCGGTGCCACCTCCCCATTCCAAGGCCCCCATGGACACAAACACACGTTAGGACCCATCCTCTGGAAAGTGCATTTCAACACAGCCACCCCGGTTGCTCCCGCAGATCCATTAGATCTAAACTGTCTTGTTGCAAGGAGAGAATTGGAAGGCGAGGCGGACGTCCCAGGCATCCATCCTGGAACGGTGCTCTGGAGTCATTCCATATGGGATGTCCTGGAGCTGTCCAACAGGACTCAATTGTCCCGCAGAAGGAATCCTTGAAGGGGGCATCCCACATCTCCCAACGTGGAAAACCTCCATGGCCTCGAGATTCCGCTCCCTTCATGAAGGGGCCGTCATGCACAGAAACTCCAACCTGAGCCAACGTCGGATCCTCGCCCTGACTTCAGATGCATGAGATATTGGTTCAGATCTGCAGGTGGTACCTGCCGTGCCCTCACCGTGAATCCGAATTATAGCTTGTGTTATCAGACTTCCGTCCTCACTCTCCTGGCCCCGAAGCCCTCAAGTTTGGCAATTGCGGACCGACAATGAAGCACTCTGCCTGCCCTCTAGAAAAAATATATTGCCTAATGAGCAGCCCAGGCAGCTTAAATGAGGATATACCTACACGGCACTCGAATGTACCCAAATTATATAGTCTAACCTGGGCACTAATGCACTGTCTGACACAACCTGAGCCCGGACCTGCTGACCAACACCCAGACAGCTGACCGCACGCTGAGCATATCAGACCCGCCATGGCCTTAGGTCATCATCTCTTCCCTACCTCAGTTTTCAGGCTTCAGAACCTAGACCTTATCTCCAATCACTGCCCACGGGTGACTGTGATGCAGAAATCAGAACTCTTCCTGACCCATGGCAAGAAACCTTGTGGTTGGCATGTTGTCCAACGTTCAGTGTAGGAGAAACCAGCATTCACCCTGAGGCCCCGCCCATTCTTGCGTGCGACGAGAGCATAAACACGCATTGTGACCTCAGCGTGAGTCCTGTCCTCTAGTAAGTCCTCTCAGTGGCTGGACCATTAGAAGTCATAATGGGCTTGACATGTCCCTAGTCCCCAATTTTTAACCAGATTTCTGGTTGTCCAGTCGCCCCACCCCAGGGCTCTACTCTGGAATCCCTCATTTGGTGGGACATCTGAGGTTGAAAAACAAAATGAAACAAATCGACAACAACAACAAAAAAAACGGACTTCTTCCATCCCCAGAATGACCCCAAACTCTTTGGACGGGACCGAACCCCCAGAGAGTAAGACTCGTCCATTTCCCATGAAGTCACCCGGCAATTTCACGACCATGAGTGACACGATATCCAGAGACAAAAACTTGAGCAAGAGCCTCACACTCGCCCTTTTTTCATATCCCGAAGTGTTCTCCTCATGGTCTGTAGATCAGTCCTGCCATACCTATGACCCAAAACATAAGCCGAGTTTGTGTTTTCAGACAACTGTCCAAACAGCTCTGGCCTACACACCCTACAGGCTCAGGGCCCTGAAGCCAAACCTGAGGACTGTACTTGCCCTCTCCAAGGGAATTGTATGTGCCCATTCCAATGGCCACAACCCTACTAGTAGGATAACCTCCAAAGTCCCTGAGGCCATCCCAATAGTTGTGGCTTCCCAGGACAAACAGGGGCAATCTGAGCCCATCTGAGCACCTACCTGCACTCAGACCCGTAGACTGATGTCCCCAGAGGTAAAAAGGAACGAACAGGCCCCTAGGCACTAATCGGATCCATTGCTTTGGTTTCCAGGCATCTCTCCTCAGAGGCCTGGATTTCAATACCAGCATATGGCTGTTTCTTGACTCACCCATCAGAACAAATCTCATCTACACATGGGAAACATGCACGTTGGAGCTGTGTCAAAGCCTCTGTTTAGGAGAACCCTTCAGGGCCCCAGGGCCACCGCTTCATTCCAAGGTCTCCATAGACACAAAAACATATTAGGACACATCCACAGGAGAGTCCATTTCAACTCAGCCTCCTCGGTTGCCCCCCACATCCAGCAGATCTAACCTGTCTTGTTGCTTGGAGACCATTGGAATGCGAGGTGGGCTACCCAGCCAACCATCCTTAGAACCCTGCTCGGAATCGTTGGCCTGGAGCCAACCAATAGATCTCAATTTTCCTGCAGAAGAATCTTTGCAGTTTGGAGCTTCTCACAACTCCCATCCTGGGAAAACCCCCATGTCCTCGTGATCCAACCCCCTTCAAGAATGGGCCATCAGCAGAAAGTCCAACCTGAGCGATCGTCTGATCCTTGCCCTGACTTCAGATGCACGAGATCTCGATTGAGGTCTGTAGATTGTGCCTGCCATATCCTCACCCAGAAACCTAGGCCTAGCTTGGGTTCTCAGACTCCGTCCTCAGACTACTGGCCCACAAGCCCTCCAGTTGGGCAATCCAGAACTACAATGCCGCACTCTGCCTGCCCTACAGACGTAAAACATTGCCCTCAGGGCTACCCCGAAACAGCAAATGAGGATCAACCTGCACGCCATTCGGCTGTACCCCAAACATATAGGCTGACCTGGGCACTATTTCCCCTTCTGACCCAGCCTGAGCCTGGACCTCCTGGTCCCACCCAGACAGCTGGCCTCACACTGAGCACATCGGACCCGCCATGGCCTTAGGTCGTCATCTCTTCCCAACTGCGGTTTTCAGGCTCCAGAACCTAGACCTTATCTCCAACCACTGCCCAGGGTTGAAAATGATGCAGAAATCAGAACTCTTTCCCCATGGCAAGAAACCTTGTGGTTGGCATGTTGTCCAACGTTCAGTGTAGTTGAAACAAGCGTGGCCCATGAGGCCCAGCCCATGCTTGCGGCCACATTGGTCACAAACACACATTGTGACCCTCAGCCTGAAGCCCAGTCCTCAGGTAAGGCCTCTCAGGGCCTATATGAAGAGACAGCATATTGGGCTTGCCATGCTTCTTGGCCCCAATTTTTAACCATAGTTTGGGTTGTCCCTTCACTCTTCCCCAGGGCTCTGCTTTGGAATTCCTCTTTTGGTGGGACACCTGAGGTAACAAACCTGAAAGGAGTCCTCCCATCCCACAGATTGACGAAAAACAATTGGGATCGGGCCAAATCCACAGAGAGGAAGATTCGTCCATGGCCCATGAGACCTCCCCAACATTCCACGGCCATCGCTGAAACAAAAGTCAGAGACAATAGCCTGACCAAGCGCCTCAGACTCGCTCATTCTTCATATCCTGAAGAGTTCTTCTCATGGTTTGTAGATCGGGCGTGCCATACCTACGTCCCCAAACTTAAGCTGAGTTTGTGTTTTCAATCTTCTGTCCTCAAAGTCCTGGGCCACACTCCCTCCATGCTGGGGCCCCTGGAGCCACACATTAGGACTGCCCCCACCCAATCCATGGGAATTCTGCCCATTCCATTGTCAAAAATCGTACAAATTAGGAGAACCCTCCAAAGTCCCTGAGGCCATCCCAATAGTGTAGGTCGCCCGGGACTAAAAAGGGCGGTTGATACCGGCTGCATCTACCTCCACTCATCTACCTCCACTCATACCAAGAAGATTGAACCAGACAGGACCCAAGGCCATTATCGGATCCATTGCTTTGGTTTACAGCATGTCTCCTCAAAAGCCTGCATTCCAATACCAGCAGAGGGGATTTCCTGAGGCACCCATCAGAACAAATCTCGTCTCCACAAGGAAACTTGTGCATGGGAGCTATGCCAAAGCTTAGGAGAATACTTCAGGGTCCCGGTGCCACCTCCCCATTCCAAGGCCCTCATGGACACAAACACACGTTAGGACCCATCCTCTGGAAAGTGCATTTCAACACAGCCACCCCGGTTGCTCCCGCAGATCCATTAGATCTAAACTGTCTTGTTGCAAGGAGAGAATTGGAAGGCGAGGCGGACGTCCCAGGCATCCATCCTGGAACGGTGCTCTGGAGTCATTCCATATGGGATGTCCTGGAGCTGTCCAACAGGACTCAATTGTCCCGCAGAAGGAATCCTTGAAGGGGGCATCCCACATCTCCCAACGTGGAAAACCTCCATGGCCTCGAGATTCCGCTCCCTTCATGAAGGGGCCGTCATGCACAGAAACTCCAACCTGAGCCAACGTCGGATCCTCGCCCTGACTTCAGATGCATGAGATATTGGTTCAGATCTGCAGGTGGTACCTGCCGTGCCCTCACCGTGAATCCGAATTATAGCTTGTGTTATCAGACTTCCGTCCTCACTCTCCTGGCCCCGAAGCCCTCAAGTTTGGCAATTGCGGACCGACAATGAAGCACTCTGCCTGCCCTCTAGAAAAAATATATTGCCTAATGAGCAGCCCAGGCAGCTTAAATGAGGATATACCTACACAGCACTCGAATGTACCCAAATTATATAGTCTAACCTGGGCACTAATGCACTGTCTGACACAACCTGAGCCCGGACCTGCTGACCAACACCCAGACAGCTGACCGCACGCTGAGCATATCAGACCCGCCATGGCCTTAGGTCATCATCTCTTCCCTACCTCAGTTTTCAGGCTTCAGAACCTAGACCTTATCTCCAATCACTGCCCACGGGTGACTGTGATGCAGAAATCAGAACTCTTCCTGACCCATGGCAAGAAACCTTGTGGTTGGCATGTTGTCCAACGTTCAGTGTAGGAGAAACCAGCATTCACCCTGAGGCCCCGCCCATTCTTGCGTGCGACGAGAGCATAAACACGCATTGTGACCTCAGCGTGAGTCCTGTCCTCTAGTAAGTCCTCTCAGTGGCTGGACCATTAGAAGTCATAATGGGCTTGACATGTCCCTAGTCCCCAATTTTTAACCAGATTTCTGGTTGTCCAGTCGCCCCACCCCAGGGCTCTACTCTGGAATCCCTCATTTGGTGGGACATCTGAGGTTGAAAAACAAAATGAAACAAATCGACAACAACAACAAAAAAAACGGACTTCTTCCATCCCCAGAATGACCCCAAACTCTTTGGACGGGACCGAACCCCCAGAGAGTAAGACTCGTCCATTTCCCATGAAGTCACCCGGCAATTTCACGACCATGAGTGACACGATATCCAGAGACAAAAACTTGAGCAAGAGCCTCACACTCGCCCTTTTTTCATATCCCGAAGTGTTCTCCTCATGGTCTGTAGATCAGTCCTGCCATACCTATGACCCAAAACATAAGCCGAGTTTGTGTTTTCAGACAACTGTCCAAACAGCTCTGGCCTACACACCCTACAGGCTCAGGGCCCTGAAGCCAAACCTGAGGACTGTACTTGCCCTCTCCAAGGGAATTGTATGTGCCCATTCCAATGGCCACAACCCTACTAGTAGGATAACCTCCAAAGTCCCTGAGGCCATCCCAATAGTTGTGGCTTCCCAGGACAAACAGGGGCAATCTGAGCCCATCTGAGCACCTACATGCACTCAGACCCGTAGACTGATGTCCCCAGAGGTAAAAAGGAACGAACAGGCCCCTAGGCACTAATCGGATCCATTGCTTTGGTTTCCAGGCATCTCTCCTCAGAGGCCTGGATTTCAATACCAGCATATGGCTGTTTCTTGACTCACCCATCAGAACAAATCTCATCTACACATGGGAAACATGCACGTTGGAGCTGTGTCAAAGCCTCTGTTTAGGAGAACCCTTCAGGGCCCCAGGGCCACCGCTTCATTCCAAGGTCTCCATAGACACAAAAACATATTAGGACACATCCACAGGAGAGTCCATTTCAACTCAGCCTCCTCGGTTGCCCCCCACATCCAGCAGATCTAACCTGTCTTGTTGCTTGGAGACCATTGGAATGCGAGGTGGGCTACCCAGCCAACCATCCTTAGAACCCTGCTCGGAATCGTTGGCCTGGAGCCAACCAATAGATCTCAATTGTCCTGCAGAAGAATCTTTGCAGTTTGGAGCTTCTCACAACTCCCATCGTGGGAAAACCCCCATGTCCTCGTGATCCAACCCCCTTCAAGAATGGGCCATCAGCAGAAAGTCCAACCTGAGCGATCGTCTGATCCTTGCCCTGACTTCAGATGCACGAGATCTCGATTGAGGTCTGTAGATTGTGCCTGCCATATCCTCACCCAGAAACCTAGGCCTAGCTTGGGTTCTCAGACTCCGTCCTCAGACTACTGGCCCACAAGCCCTCCAGTTGGGCAATCCAGAACTACAATGCCGCACTCTGCCTGCCCTACAGACGTAAAACATTGCCCTCAGGGCTACCCCGAAACCGCAAATGAGGATCAACCTGCACGCCATTCGGCTGCACCCCAAACATATAGGCTGACCTGGGCACTATTTCCCCTTCTGACCCAGCCTGAGCCTGGACCTCCTGGTCCCACCCAGACAGCTGGCCGCACACTGAGCACATCGGACCCGCATGGCCTTAGGTCGTCATCTCTTCCCAACTGCGGTTTTCAGGCTCCAGAACCTAGACCTTATCTCCAACCACTGCCCAGGGTTGAAAATGATGCAGAAATCAGAACTCTTTCCCCATGGCAAGAAACCTTGTGGTTGGCATGTTGTCCAACGTTCAGTGTAGTTGAAACAAGCGTGGCCCATGAGGCCCAGCCCATGCTTGCGGCCACATTGGTCACAAACACACATTGTGACCCTCAGCCTGAAGCCCAGTCCTCAGGTAAGGCCTCTCAGGGCCTATATGAAGAGACAGCATATTGGGCTTGCCATGCCCCTAGGCCCCAATTTTTAACCATAGTTTGGGTTGTCCCTTCACTCTTCCCCAGGGCTCTGCTTTGGAATTCCTCTTTTGGTGGGACACCTGAGGTAACAAACCTGAAAGGAGTCCTCCCATCCCACAGATTGACGAAAAACAATTGGGATCGGGCCAAATCCACAGAGAGGAAGATTCGTCCATGGCCCATGAGACCTCCCCAACATTCCACGGCCATCGCTGAAACAAAAGTCAGAGACAAAAGCCTGACCAAGCGCCTCAGACTCGCTCATTCTTCATATCCTGAAGAGTTCTTCTCATGGTTTGTAGATCGGGCGTGCCATACCTACGTCCCCAAACATAAGCTGAGTTTGTGTTTTCAGTCTTCTGTCCTCAAAGTCCTGGGCCACACTCCCTCCAGGCTGGGGCCCCTGGAGCCACACATTAGGACTGCCCCCACCCAATCCATGGGAATTCTGCCCATTCCATTGTCAAAAATCGTACAAATTAGGAGAACCCTCCAAAGTCCCTGAGGCCATCCCAATAGTGTAGGTGCCCGGGACAAAAAAGGGCGGTTGATACCGGCTGAGCATCTACCTCCACTCATCTACCTCCACTCATACCAAGAAGATTGAACCAGACAGGACCCGAGGCCATTATCGGATCCATTGCTTTGGTTTACAGGCATGTCTCCTCAAAAGCCTGGATTCCAATACCACCAGAGGGGATTTCCTGAGGCACCCATCAGAACAAATCTCGTCTCCACAAGGAAACTTGTGCATGGGAGCTATGCCAAAGCTTAGGAGAATACTTCAGGGTCCCGGTGCCACCTCCCCATTCCAAGGCCCTCATGGACACAAACACACGTTAGGACCCATCCTCTGGAAAGTGCATTTCAACTCAGCCACCCCGGTTGCTCCCGCAGATCCATTAGATCTAAACTGTCTTATTGCTAGGAGACAATTGGAAGGCGAGTCCGACTTCCCAGGCATCCATCCTGGAACGGTGCTCTGGAGTCATTCCATAAGGGATGAACTGGAGCTGTCCAACAGGTCTCAATTGTCCCGCAGAAGGAATCCTTGAAGGGGGCATCCCACATCTCCCAACGTGGAAAACCTCCATGGCCTCGAGATTCCGCTCCCTTCATGAAGGGGCCGTCATGCACAGAAGCTCCAACCTGAGCCAACGTCGGATCCTCGCCCTGACTTCAGATGCATGAGATATTGGTTCAGATCTGCAGGGGGTACCTGCCGTGCCCTCACCCTGAATCCGAAGTCTAGCTTGTGTTCTCAGACTTCCGTCCTCACTCTCCTGGCCCCGAAGCCCTCAAGTTTGGCAATTCCGGACCGACAATGAAGCACTCTGCCTGCCCTCTAGAAAAAATATATTGCCTAATGAGCAGCACAGGCAGCTTAAATGAGGATATACCTACACGGCACTCGAATGTACCCAAATTATATAGTCTAACCTGGGCACTAATGCACTATCTGACACAACCTGAGCCCGGACCTGCTGACCAACACCCAGACAGCTGACCGCACGCTGAGCATATCAGACCCGCCATGGCCTTAGGTCATCATCTCTTCCCTACCTCAGTTTTCAGGCTTCAGAACCTAGACCTTATCTCCAATCACTGCCCACGGGTGACTGTGATGCAGAAATCAGAACTCTTCCTGACCCATGGCAAGAAACCTTGTGGTTGGCATGTTGTCCAACGTTCAGTGTAGGAGAAACCAGCATTCACCCTGAGGCCCCGCCCATTCTTGCGTGCGACGAGAGCATAAACACGCATTGTGACCTCAGCGTGAGTCCTGTCCTCTAGTAAGTCCTCTCAGTGGCTGGACCATTAGATGTCATAATGGGCTTGACATGTCCCTAGTCCCCAATTTTTAACCAGATTTCTGGTTGTCCAGTCGCCCCACCCCAGGGCTCTACTCTGGAATCCCTCCTTTGGTGGTACATCTGAGGTTGAAAAACAAAATGAAACAAATCGACAACAACAACAAAAAAACTGAATTCTTCCATCCCCAGAATGACCCCAAACTCTTTGGACGGGACCGAACCCCCAGAGAGTAAGACTCGTCCATTTCCCATGAAGTCACCCGGCAATTTCACGACCATGAGTGACACGATATCCAGAGACAAAAACTTGAGCAAGAGCCTCACACTCGCCCTTTTTTCATATCCCGAAGTGTTCTCCTCATGGTCTGTAGATCAGTCCTGCCATACCTATGACCCAAAACATAAGCCGAGTTTGTGTTTTCAGACAACTGTCCAAACAGCTCTGGCCTACACACCCTACAGGCTCAGGGCCCTGGAGCCAAACCTGAGGACTGTACTTGCCCTCTCCAAGGGAATTGTATGTGCCCATTCCAATGGCCACAACCCTACTAGTAGGATAACCTCCAAAGTCCCTGAGGCCATCCCAATAGTTGTGGCTTCCCAGGACAAACAGGGGCAATCTGAGCCCATCTGAGCACCTACCTGCACTCAGACCCGTAGACTGATGTCCCCAGAGGTAAAAAGGAACGAACAGGCCCCTAGGCACTAATCGGATCCATTGCTTTGGTTTCCAGGCATCTCTCCTCAGAGGCCTGGATTTCAATACCAGCATATGGCTGTTTCTTGACTCACCCATCAGAACAAATCTCATCTAAACATGGGAAACATGCACGTTGGAGCTGTGTCAAAGCCTCTGTTTAGGAGAACCCTTCAGGGCCCCAGGGCCACCGCTTCATTCCAAGGTCTCCATAGACACAAAAACATATTAGGACACATCCACAGGAGAGTCCATTTCAACTCAGCCTCCTCGGTTGCCCCCCACATCCAGCAGATCTAACCTGTCTTGTTGCTTGGAGACCATTGGAATGCGAGGTGGGCTACCCAGCCATCCATCCTTAGAACCCTGCTCGGAATCGTTGGCCTGGAGCCAACCAACAGGTCTCAATTGTCCTGCAGAAGAATCTTTGCAGTTTGGAGCTTCTCACAACTCCCATCGTGGGAAAACCCCCATGTCCTCGTGATCCAACCCCCTTCAAGAATGGGCCATCAGGGCAGAAAGTCCAACCTGAGCGATCGTCTGATCCTTGCCCTGACTTCAGATGCATGAGATCTAGATTGAGGTCTGTAGATTGTGCCTGCCATATCCTCACCCAGAAACCTAGGCCTAGCTTGGGTTCTCAGACTCCGTCCTCAGACTACTGGCCCACAAGCCCTCCAGTTGGGCAATCCAGAACTACAATGCCGCACTCTGCCTGCCCTACAGACGTAAAACATTGCCCTCAGGGCTACCCTGAAACCGCAAATGAGGATCAACCTGCACGCCATTCGGCTGTACCCCAAACATATAGGCTGACCTGGGCACTATTTCCCCTTCTGACCCAGCCTGAGCCTGGACCTCCTGGTCCCACCCAGACAGCTGGGCGCACACTGAGCACATCGGACCCGCCATGGCCTTAGGTTGTCATCTCTTCCCAACTGCGGTTTTCAGGCTCCAGAACCTAGACCTTATCTCCAACCACTGCCCAGGGTTGAAAATGATGCAGAAATCAGAACTCTTTCCCCATGGCAAGAAACCTTGTGGTTGGCATGTTGTCCAACGTTCAGTGTAGTTGAAACAAGCGTGGCCCATGAGGCCCAGCCCATGCTTGCGGCCACATTGGTCACAAACACACATTGTGACCCTCAGCCTGAAGCCCAGTCCTCAGGTAAGGCCTCTCAGGGCCTATATGAAGAGACAGCATATTGGGCTTGCCATGCTTCTTGGCCCCAATTTTTAACCATAGTTCGGGTTGTCCCTTCACTCTTCCCCAGGGCTCTGCTTTGGAATTCCTCTTTTGGTGGGACACCTGAGGTAACAAACCTGAAAGGAGTCCTCCCATCCCACAGATTGACGAAAAACAATTGGGATCGGGCCAAATCCACAGAGAGGAAGATTCGTCCATGGCCCATGAGACCTCCCCAACATTCCACGGCCATCGCTGAAACAAAAGTCAGAGACAATAGCCTGACCAAGCGCCTCAGACTCGCTCATTCTTCATATCCTGAAGAGTTCTTCTCATGGTTTGTAGATCGGGCGTGCCATACCTACGTCCCCAAACTTAAGCTGAGTTTGTGTTTTCAATCTTCTGTCCTCAAAGTCCTGGGCCACACTCCCTCCAGGCTGGGGCCCCTGGAGCCACACATTAGGACTGCCCCCACCCAATCCATGGGAATTCTGCCCATTCCATTGTCGAAAATCGTACAAATTAGGAGAACCCTCCAAAGTCCCTGAGGCCATCCCAATAGTGTAGGTCGCCCGGGACTAAAAAGGGCGGTTGATACCGGCTGCATCTACCTCCACTCATCTACCTCCACTCATACCAAGAAGATTGAACCAGACAGGACCCAAGGCCATTATCGGATCCATTGCTTTGGTTTACAGCAAGTCTCCTCAAAAGCCTGCATTCCAATACCAGCAGAGGGAATTTCCTGAGGCACCCATCAGAACAAATCTCGTCTCCACAAGGAAACTTGTGCATGGGAGCTATGCCAAAGCTTAGGAGAATACTTCAGGGTCCCGGTGCCACCTCCCCATTCCAAGGCCCTCATGGACACAAACACACGTTAGGACCCATCCTCTGGAAAGTGCATTTCAACACAGCCACCCCGGTTGCTCCCGCAGATCCATTAGATCTAAACTGTCTTGTTGCAAGGAGAGAATTGGAAGGCGAGGCGGACGTCCCAGGCATCCATCCTGGAACGGTGCTCTGGAGTCATTCCATATGGGATGTCCTGGAGCTGTCCAACAGGACTCAATTGTCCCGCAGAAGGAATCCTTGTAGGGGGCATCCCACATCTCCCAACGTGGAAAACCTCCATGGCCTCGAGATTCCGCTCCCTTCATGAAGGGGCCGTCATGCACAGAAACTCCAACCTGAGCCAACGTCGGATCCTCGCCCTGACTTCAGATGCATGAGATATTGGTTCAGATCTGCAGGGGGTACCTGCCGTGCCCTCACCCTGAATCCGAAGTCTAGCTTGTGTTCTCAGACTTCCGTCCTCACTCTCCTGGCCCCGAAGCCCTCAAGTTTGGCAATTGCGGACCGACAATGAAGCACTCTGCCTGCCTCTAGAAAAAATATATTGCCTAATGAGCAGCCCAGGCAGCTTAAATGAGGATATACCTACACAGCACTCGAATGTACCCAAATTATATAGTCTAACCTGGGCACTAATGCACTGTCTGACACAACCTGAGCCCGGACCTGCTGACCAACACCCAGACAGCTGACCGCACGCTGAGCATATCAGACCCGCCATGGCCTTAGGTCATCATCTCTTCCCTACCTCAGTTTTCAGGCTTCAGAACCTAGACCTTATCTCCAATCACTGCCCACGGGTGACTGTGATGCAGAAATCAGAACTCTTCCTGACCCATGGCAAGAAACCTTGTGGTTGGCATGTTGTCCAACGTTCAGTGTAGGAGAAACCAGCATTCACCCTGAGGCCCCGCCCATTCTTGCGTGCGACAAGAGCATAAACACGCATTGTGACCTCAGCGTGAGTCCTGTCCTCTAGTAAGTCCTCTCAGTGGCTGGACCATTAGAAGTCATAATGGGCTTGACATGTCCCTAGTCCCCAATTTTTAACCAGATTTCTGGTTGTCCAGTCGCCCCACCCCAGGGCTCTACTCTGGAATCCCTCATTTGGTGGGACATCTGAGGTTGAAAAACAAAATGAAACAAATCGACAACAACAACAAAAAAAACGGACTTCTTCCATCCCCAGAATGACCCCAAACTCTTTGGACGGGACCGAACCCCCAGAGAGTAAGACTCGTCCATTTCCCATGAAGTCACCCGGCAATTTCACGACCATGAGTGACACGATATCCAGAGACAAAAACTTGAGCAAGAGCCTCACACTCGCCCTTTTTTCATATCCCGAAGTGTTCTCCTCATGGTCTGTAGATCAGTCCTGCCATACCTATGACCCAAAACATAAGCCGAGTTTGTGTTTTCAGACAACTGTCCAAACAGCTCTGGCCTACACACCCTACAGGCTCAGGGCCCTGAAGCCAAACCTGAGGACTGTACTTGCCCTCTCCAAGGGAATTGTATGTGCCCATTCCAATGGCCACAACCCTACTAGTAGGATAACCTCCAAAGTCCCTGAGGCCATCCCAATAGTTGTGGCTTCCCAGGACAAACAGGGGCAATCTGAGCCCATCTGAGCACCTACATGCACTCAGACCCGTAGACTGATGTCCCCAGAGGTAAAAAGGAACGAACAGGCCCCTAGGCACTAATCGGATCCATTGCTTTGGTTTCCAGGCATCTCTCCTCAGAGGCCTGGATTTCAATACCAGCATATGGCTGTTTCTTGACTCACCCATCAGAACAAATCTCATCTACACATGGGAAACATGCACGTTGGAGCTGTGTCAAAGCCTCTGTTTAGGAGAACCCTTCAGGGCCCCAGGGCCACCGCTTCATTCCAAGGTCTCCATAGACACAAAAACATATTAGGACACATCCACAGGAGAGTCCATTTCAACTCAGCCTCCTCGGTTGCCCCCCACATCCAGCAGATCTAACCTGTCTTGTTGCTTGGAGACCATTGGAATGCGAGGTGGGCTACCCAGCCAACCATCCTTAGAACCCTGCTCGGAATCGTTGGCCTGGAGCCAACCAATAGATCTCAATTGTCCTGCAGAAGAATCTTTGCAGTTTGGAGCTTCTCACAACTCCCATCGTGGGAAAACCCCCATGTCCTCGTGATCCAACCCCCTTCAAGAATGGGCCATCAGCAGAAAGTCCAACCTGAGCGATCGTCTGATCCTTGCCCTGACTTCAGATGCACGAGATCTCGATTGAGGTCTGTAGATTGTGCCTGCCATATCCTCACCCAGAAACCTAGGCCTAGCTTGGGTTCTCAGACTCCGTCCTCAGACTACTGGCCCACAAGCCCTCCAGTTGGGCAATCCAGAACTACAATGCCGCACTCTGCCTGCCCTACAGACGTAAAACATTGCCCTCAGGGCTACCCCGAAACCGCAAATGAGGATCAACCTGCACGCCATTCGGCTGCACCCCAAACATATAGGCTGACCTGGGCACTATTTCCCCTTCTGACCCAGCCTGAGCCTGGACCTCCTGGTCCCACCCAGACAGCTGGCCGCACACTGAGCACATCGGACCCGCATGGCCTTAGGTCGTCATCTCTTCCCAACTGCGGTTTTCAGGCTCCAGAACCTAGACCTTATCTCCAACCACTGCCCAGGGTTGAAAATGATGCAGAAATCAGAACTCTTTCCCCATGGCAAGAAACCTTGTGGTTGGCATGTTGTCCAACGTTCAGTGTAGTTGAAACAAGCGTGGCCCATGAGGCCCAGCCCATGCTTGCGGCCACATTGGTCACAAACACACATTGTGACCCTCAGCCTGAAGCCCAGTCCTCAGGTAAGGCCTCTCAGGGCCTATATGAAGAGACAGCATATTGGGCTTGCCATGCCCCTAGGCCCCAATTTTTAACCATAGTTTGGGTTGTCCCTTCAGTCTTCCCCAGGGCTCTGCTTTGGAATTCCTCTTTTGGTGGGACACCTGAGGTAACAAACCTGAAAGGAGTCCTCCCATCCCACAGATTGACGAAAAACAATTGGGATCGGGCCAAATCCACAGAGAGGAAGATTCGTCCATGGCCCATGAGACCTCCCCAACATTCCACGGCCATCGCTGAAACAAAAGTCAGAGACAAAAGCCTGACCAAGCGCCTCAGACTCGCTCATTCTTCATATCCTGAAGAGTTCTTCTCATGGTTTGTAGATCGGGCGTGCCATACCTACGTCCCCAAACATAAGCTGAGTTTGTGTTTTCAGTCTTCTGTCCTCAAAGTCCTGGGCCACACTCCCTCCAGGCTGGGGCCCCTGGAGCCACACATTAGGACTGCCCCCACCCAATCCATGGGAATTCTGCCCATTCCATTGTCAAAAATCGTACAAATTAGGAGAACCCTCCAAAGTCCCTGAGGCCATCCCAATAGTGTAGGTGCCCGGGACAAAAAAGGGCGGTTGATACCGGCTGAGCATCTACCTCCACTCATCTACCTCCACTCATACCAAGAAGATTGAACCAGACAGGACCCGAGGCCATTATCGGATCCATTGCTTTGGTTTACAGGCATGTCTCCTCAAAAGCCTGGATTCCAATACCACCAGAGGGGATTTCCTGAGGCACCCATCAGAACAAATCTCGTCTCCACAAGGAAACTTGTGCATGGGAGCTATGCCAAAGCTTAGGAGAATACTTCAGGGTCCCGGTGCCACCTCCCCATTCCAAGGCCCTCATGGACACAAACACACGTTAGGACCCATCCTCTGGAAAGTGCCTTTCAACTCAGCCACACCGGTTGCTCCCGCAGATCCATTAGATCTAAACTGTCTTGTTGCTAGGAGACAATTGGAAGGCGAGGCCGACTTCCCAGGCATCCATCCTAGAACGGTGCTCTGGAGTCATTCCATAAGGGATGAACTGGAGCTGTCCAACAGGTCTCAATTGTCCCGCAGAAGGAATCCTTGTAGGGGGCATCCCACATCTCCCAACGTGGAAAACCTCCATGGCCTCGAGATTCCGCTCCCTTCATGAAGGGGCCGTCATGCACAGAAACTCCAACCTGAGCCAACGTCGGATCCTCGCCCTGACTTCAGATGCATGAGATATTGGTTCAGATCTGCAGGGGGTACCTGCCGTGCCCTCACCCTGAATCCGAAGTCTAGCTTGTGTTCTCAGACTTCCATCCTCACTCTCCTGGCCCCGAAGCCCTCAAGTTTGGCAATTGCGGACCGACAATGAAGCACTCTGCCTGCCCTCTAGAAAAAATATATTGCCTAATGAGCAGCCCAGGCAGCTTAAATGAGGATATACCTACACAGCACTCGAATGTACCCAAATTATATAGTCTAACCTGGGCACTAATGCACTGTCTGACACAACCTGAGCCCGGACCTGCTGACCAACACCCAGACAGCTGACCGCACGCTGAGCATATCAGACCCGCCATGGCCTTAGGTCATCATCTCTTCCCTACCTCAGTTTTCAGGCTTCAGAACCTAGACCTTATCTCCAATCACTGCCCACGGGTGACTGTGATGCAGAAATCAGAACTCTTCCTGACCCATGGCAAGAAACCTTGTGGTTGGCATGTTGTCCAACGTTCAGTGTAGGAGAAACCAGCATTCACCCTGAGGCCCCGCCCATTCTTGCGTGCGACAAGAGCATAAACACGCATTGTGACCTCAGCGTGAGTCCTGTCCTCTAGTAAGTCCTCTCAGTGGCTGGACCATTAGAAGTCATAATGGGCTTGACATGTCCCTAGTCCCCAATTTTTAACCAGATTTCTGGTTGTCCAGTCGCCCCACCCCAGGGCTCTACTCTGGAATCCCTCATTTGGTGGGACATCTGAGGTTGAAAAACAAAATGAAACAAATCGACAACAACAACAAAAAAAACGGACTTCTTCCATCCCCAGAATGACCCCAAACTCTTTGGACGGGACCGAACCCCCAGAGAGTAAGACTCGTCCATTTCCCATGAAGTCACCCGGCAATTTCACGACCATGAGTGACACGATATCCAGAGACAAAAACTTGAGCAAGAGCCTCACACTCGCCCTTTTTTCATATCCCGAAGTGTTCTCCTCATGGTCTGTAGATCAGTCCTGCCATACCTATGACCCAAAACATAAGCCGAGTTTGTGTTTTCAGACAACAGTCCAAACAGCTCTGGCCTACACACCCTACAGGCTCAGGGCCCTGAAGCCAAACCTGAGGACTGTACTTGCCCTCTCCAAGGGAATTGTATGTGCCCATTCCAATGGCCACAACCCTACTAGTAGGATAACCTCCAAAGTCCCTGAGGCCATCCCAATAGTTGTGGCTTCCCAGGACAAACAGGGGCAATCTGAGCCCATCTGAGCACCTACCTGCACTCAGACCCGTAGACTGATGTCCCCAGAGGTAAAAAGGAACGAACAGGCCCCTAGGCACTAATCGGATCCATTGCTTTGGTTTCCAGGCATCTCTCCTCAGAGGCCTGGATTTCAATACCAGCATATGGCTGTTTCTTGACTCACCCATCAGAACAAATCTCATCTACACATGGGAAACATGCACGTTGGAGCTGTGTCAAAGCCTCTGTTTAGGAGAACCCTTCAGGGCCCCAGGGCCACCGCTTCATTCCAAGGTCTCCATAGACACAAAAACATATTAGGACACATCCACAGGAGAGTCCATTTCAACTCAGCGTCCTCGGTTGCCCCCCACATCCAGCAGATCTAACCTGTCTTGTTGCTTGGAGACCATTGGAATGCGAGGTGGGCTACCCAGCCAACCATCCTTAGAACCCTGCTCGGAATCGTTGGCCTGGAGCCAACCAATAGATCTCAATTGTCCTGCAGAAGAATCTTTGCAGTTTGGAGCTTCTCACAACTCCCATCGTGGGAAAACCCCCATGTCCTCGTGATCCAACCCCCTTCAAGAATGGGCCATCAGCAGAAAGTCCAACCTGAGCGATCGTCTGATCCTTGCCCTGACTTCAGATGCACGAGATCTCGATTGAGGTCTGTAGATTGTGCCTGCCATATCCTCACCCAGAAACCTAGGCCTAGCTTGGGTTCTCAGACTCCGTCCTCAGACTACTGGCCCACAAGCCCTCCAGTTGGGCAATCCAGAACTACAATGCCGCACTCTGCCTGCCCTACAGACGTAAAACATTGCCCTCAGGGCTACCCCGAAACAGCAAATGAGGATCAACCTGCACGCCATTCGGCTGTACCCCAAACATATAGGCTGACCTGGGCACTATTTCCCCTTCTGACCCAGCCTGAGCCTGGACCTCCTGGTCCCACCCAGACAGCTGGCCGCACACTGAGCACATCGGACCCGCCATGGCCTTAGGTCGTCATCTCTTCCCAACTGCGGTTTTCAGGCTCCAGAACCTAGACCTTATCTCCAACCACTGCCCAGGGTTGAAAATGATGCAGAAATCAGAACTCTTTCCCCATGGCAAGAAACCTTGTGGTTGGCATGTTGTCCAACGTTCAGTGTAGTTGAAACAAGCGTGGCCCATGAGGCCCAGCCCATGCTTGCGGCCACATTGGTCACAAACACACATTGTGACCCTCAGCCTGAAGCCCAGTCCTCAGGTAAGGCCTCTCAGGGCCTATATGAAGAGACAGCATATTGGGCTTGCCATGCTTCTTGGCCCCAATTTTTAACCATAGTTTGGGTTGTCCCTTCACTCTTCCCCAGGGCTCTGCTTTGGAATTCCTCTTTTGGTGGGACACCTGAGGTAACAAACCTGAAAGGAGTCCTCCCATCCCACAGATTGACGAAAAACAATTGGGATCGGGCCAAATCCACAGAGAGGAAGATTCGTCCATGGCCCATGAGACCTCCCCAACATTCCACGGCCATCGCTGAAACAAAAGTCAGAGACAATAGCCTGACCAAGCGCCTCAGACTCGCTCATTCTTCATATCCTGAAGAGTTCTTCTCATGGTTTGTAGATCGGGCGTGCCATACCTACGTCCCCAAACTTAAGCTGAGTTTGTGTTTTCAATCTTCTGTCCTCAAAGTCCTGGGCCACACTCCCTCCATGCTGGGGCCCCTGGAGCCACACATTAGGACTGCCCCCACCCAATCCATGGGAATACTGCCCATTCCATTGTCAAAAATCGTACAAATTAGGAGAACCCTCCAAAGTCCCTGAGGCCATCCCAATAGTGTAGGTCGCCCGGGACTAAAAAGGGCGGTTGATACCGGCTGCATCTACCTCCACTCATCTACCTCCACTCATACCAAGAAGATTGAACCAGACAGGACCCAAGGCCATTATCGGATCCATTGCTTTGGTTTACAGCATGTCTCCTCAAAAGCCTGCATTCCAATACCAGCAGAGGGGATTTCCTGAGGCACCCATCAGAACAAATCTCGTCTCCACAAGGAAACTTTTGCATGGGAGCTATGCCAAAGCTTAGGAGAATACTTCAGGGTCCCGGTGCCACCTCCCCATTCCAAGGCCCTCATGGACACAAACACACGTTAGGACCCATCCTCTGGAAAGTGCATTTCAACACAGCCACCCCGGTTGCTCCCGCAGATCCATTAGATCTAAACTGTCTTGTTGCAAGGAGAGAATTGGAAGGCGAGGCGGACGTCCCAGGCATCCATCCTGGAACGGTGCTCTGGAGTCATTCCATATGGGATGTCCTGGAGCTGTCCAACAGGACTCAATTGTCCCGCAGAAGGAATCCTTGAAGGGGGCATCCCACATCTCCCAACGTGGAAAACCTCCATGGCCTCGAGATTCCGCTCCCTTCATGAAGGGGCCGTCATGCACAGAAACTCCAACCTGAGCCAACGTCGGATCCTCGCCCTGACTTCAGATGCATGAGATATTGGTTCAGATCTGCAGGTGGTACCTGCCGTGCCCTCACCGTGAATCCGAATTATCGCTTGTGTTATCAGACTTCCGTCCTCACTCTCCTGGCCCCGAAGCCCTCAAGTTTGGCAATTGCGGACCGACAATGAAGCACTCTGCCTGCCCTCTAGAAAAAATATATTGCCTAATGAGCAGCCCAGGCAGCTTAAATGAGGATATACCTACACAGCACTCGAATGTACCCAAATTATATAGTCTAACCTGGGCACTAATGCGCTGTCTGACACAACCTGAGCCCGGACCTGCTGACCAACACCCAGACAGCTGACCGCACGCTGAGCATATCAGACCCGCCATGGCCTTAGGTCATCATCTCTTCCCTACCTCAGTTTTCAGGCTTCAGAACCTAGACCTTATCTCCAATCACTGCCCACGGGTGACTGTGATGCAGAAATCAGAACTCTTCCTGACCCATGGCAAGAAACCTTGTGGTTGGCATGTTGTCCAACGTTCAGTGTAGGAGAAACCAGCATTCACCCTGAGGCCCCGCCCATTCTTGCGTGCGACAAGAGCATAAACACGCATTGTGACCTCAGCGTGAGTCCTGTCCTCTAGTAAGTCCTCTCAGTGGCTGGACCATTAGAAGTCATAATGGGCTTGACATGTCCCTAGTCCCCAATTTTTAACCAGATTTCTGGTTGTCCAGTCGCCCCACCCCAGGGCTCTACTCTGGAATCCCTCATTTGGTGGGACATCTGAGGTTGAAAAACAAAATGAAACAAATCGACAACAACAACAAAAAAAACGGACTTCTTCCATCCCCAGAATGACCCCAAACTCTTTGGACGGGACCGAACCCCCAGAGAGTAAGACTCGTCCATTTCCCATGAAGTCACCCGGCAATTTCACGACCATGAGTGACACGATATCCAGAGACAAAAACTTGAGCAAGAGCCTCACACTCGCCCTTTTTTCATATCCCGAAGTGTTCTCCTCATGGTCTGTAGATCAGTCCTGCCATACCTATGACCCAAAACATAAGCCGAGTTTGTGTTTTCAGACAACTGTCCAAACAGCTCTGGCCTACACACCCTACAGGCTCAGGGCCCTGAAGCCAAACCTGAGGACTGTACTTGCCCTCTCCACGGGAATTGTATGTGCCCATTCCAATGGCCACAACCCTACTAGTAGGATAACCTCCAAAGTCCCTGAGGCCATCCCAATAGTTGTGGCTTCCCAGGACAAACAGGGGCAATCTGAGCCCATCTGAGCACCTACCTGCACTCAGACCCGTA
Organism: Mustela nivalis; assembly: GCF_964662115.1. NCBI lineage: Eukaryota > Metazoa > Chordata > Mammalia > Carnivora > Mustelidae > Mustela > Mustela nivalis. Next base: position 455,396 of record NW_028136116.1, on the reverse strand, counting down.
GACTGATGTCCCCAGAGGTAAAAAGGAACGAACAGGCCCCTAGGCACTAATCGGATCCATTGCTTTGGTTTCCAGGCATCTCTCCTCAGAGGCCTGGATTTCAATACCAGCATATGGCTGTTTCTTGACTCACCCATCAGAACAAATCTCATCTACACATGGGAAACATGCACGTTGGAGCTGTGTCAAAGCCTCTGTTTAGGAGAACCCTTCAGGGCCCCAGGGCCACCGCTTCATTCCAAGGTCTCCATAGACACAAAAACATATTAGGACACATCCACAGGAGAGTCCATTTCAACTCAGCCTCCTCGGTTGCCCCCCACATCCAGCAGATCTAACCTGTCTTGTTGCTTGGAGACCATTGGAATGCGAGGTGGGCTACCCAGCCAACCATCCTTAGAACCCTGCTCGGAATCGTTGGCCTGGAGCCAACCAATAGATCTCAATTGTCCTGCAGAAGAATCTTTGCAGTTTGGAGCTTCTCACAACTCCCATCGTGGGAAAACCCCCATGTCCTCGTGATCCAACCCCCTTCAAGAATGGGCCATCAGCAGAAAGTCCAACCTGAGCGATCGTCTGATCCTTGCCCTGACTTCAGATGCACGAGATCTCGATTGAGGTCTGTAGATTGTGCCTGCCATATCCTCACCCAGAAACCTAGGCCTAGCTTGGGTTCTCAGACTCCGTCCTCAGACTACTGGCCCACAAGCCCTCCAGTTGGGCAATCCAGAACTACAATGCCGCACTCTGCCTGCCCTACAGACGTAAAACATTGCCCTCAGGGCTACCCCGAAACCGCAAATGAGGATCAACCTGCACGCCATTCGGCTGTACCCCAAACATATAGGCTGACCTGGGCACTATTTCCCCTTCTGACCCAGCCTGAGCCTGGACCTCCTGGTCCCACCCAGACAGCTGGCCGCACACTGAGCACATCGGACCCGCCATGGCCTTAGGTCGTCATCTCTTCCCAACTGCGGTTTTCAGGCTCCAGAACCTAGACCTTATCTCCAACCACTGCCCAGGGTTGAAAATGATGCAGAAATCAGAACTCTTTCCCCATGGCAAGAAACCTTGTGGTTGGCATGTTGTCCAACGTTCAGTGTAGTTGAAACAAGCGTGGCCCATGAGGCCCAGCCCATGCTTGCGGCCACATTGGTCACAAACACACATTGTGACCCTCAGCCTGAAGCCCAGTCCTCAGGTAAGGCCTCTCAGGGCCTATATGAAGAGACAGCATATTGGGCTTGCCATGCTTCTTGGCCCCAATTTTTAACCATAGTTTGGGTTGTCCCTTCACTCTTCCCCAGGGCTCTGCTTTGGAATTCCTCTTTTGGTGGGACACCTGAGGTAACAAACCTGAAAGGAGTCCTCCCATCCCACAGATTGACGAAAAACAATTGGGATCGGGCCAAATCCACAGAGAGGAAGATTCGTCCATGGCCCATGAGACCTCCCCAACATTCCACGGCCATCGCTGAAACAAAAGTCAGAGACAAAAGCCTGAGCAAGCGCCTCAGACTCGCTCATTCTTCATATCCTGAAGAGTTCTTCTCATGGTTTGTAGATCGGGCGTGCCATACCTACGTCCCCAAACATAAGCTGAGTTTGTGTTTTCAGTCTTCTGTCCTCAAAGTCCTGGGCCACACTCCCTCCAGGCTGGGGCCCCTGGAGCCACACATTAGGACTGCCCCCACCCAATCCATGGGAATTCTGCCCATTCCATTGTCAAAAATCGTACAAATTAGGAGAACCCTCCAAAGTCCCTGAGGCCATCCCAATAGTGTAGGTGCCCGGGACAAAAAAGGGCGGTTGATACCGGCTGAGCATCTACCTCCACTCATCTACCTCCACTCATACCAAGAAGATTGAACCAGACAGGACCCGAGGCCATTATCGGATCCATTGCTTTGGTTTACAGGCATGTCTCCTCAAAAGCCTGGATTCCAATACCAGCAGAGGGGATTTCCTGAGGCACCCATCAGAACAAATCTCGTCTCCACAAGGAAACTTGTGCATGGGAGCTATGCCAAAGCTTAGGAGAATACTTCAGGGTCCCGGTGCCACCTCCCCATTCCAAGGCCCTCATGGACACAAACACACGTTAGGACCCATCCTCTGGAAAGTGCATTTCAACTCAGCCACCCCGGTTGCTCCCGCAGATCCATTAGATCTAAACTGTCTTATTGCTAGGAGACAATTGGAAGGCGAGGCCGACTTCCCAGGCATCCATCCTGGAACGGTGCTCTGGAGTCATTCCATAAGGGATGAACTGGAGCTGTCCAACAGGTCTCAATTGTCCCGCAGAAGGAATCCTTGAAGGGGGCATCCCACATCTCCCAACGTGGAAAACCTCCATGGCCTCGAGATTCCGCTCCCTTCATGAAGAGGCCGTCATGCACAGAAGCTCCAACCTGAGCCAACGTCGGATCCTCGCCCTGACTTCAGATGCATGAGATATTGGTTCAGATCTGCAGGGGGTACCTGCCGTGCCCTCACCCTGAATCCGAAGTCTAGCTTGTGTTCTCAGACTTCCGTCCTCACTCTCCTGGCCCCGAAGCCCTGAAGTTTGGCAATTGCGGACCGACAATGAAGCACTCTGCCTGCCCTCTAGAAAAAATATATTGCCTAATGAGCAGCCCAGGCAGCTTAAATGAGGATATACCTACACGGCACTCGAATGTACCCAAATTATATAGTCTAACCTGGGCACTAATGCACTGTCTGACACAACCTGAGCCCGGACCTGCTGACCAACACCCAGACAGCTGACCGCACGCTGAGCATATCAGACCCGCCATGGCCTTAGGTCATCATCTCTTCCCTACCTCAGTTTTCAGGCTTCAGAACCTAGACCTTATCTCCAATCACTGCCCACGGGTGACTGTGATGCAGAAATCAGAACTCTTCCTGACCCATGGCAAGAAACATTGTGGTTGGCATGTTGTCCAACGTTCAGTGTAGGAGAAACCAGCATTCACCCTGAGGCCCCTCCCATTCTTGAGTGCGAGGAGAGCATAAACACGCATTGTGACCTCAGCGTGAGTCCTGTCCTCTAGTAAGTCCTCTCAGTGGCTGGACCATTAGATGTCATAATGGGCTTGACATGTCCCTAGTCCCCAATTTTTAACCAGATTTCTGGTTGTCCAGTCGCCCCACCCCAGGGCTCTACTCTGGAATCCCTCATTTGGTGGGACATCTGAGGTTGAAAAACAAAATGAAACAAATCGACAACAACAACAAAAAAACGGACTTCTTCCATCCCCAGAATGACCCCAAACTCTTTGGACGGGACCGAACCCCCAGAGAGTAAGACTCGTCCATTTCCCATGAAGTCACCCGGCAATTTCACGACCATGAGTGACACGATATCCAGAGACAAAAACTTGAGCAAGAGCCTCACACTCGCCCTTTTTTCATATCCCGAAGTGTTCTCCTCATGGTCTGTAGATCAGTCCTGCCATACCTATGACCCAAAACATAAGCCGAGTTTGTGTTTTCAGACAACTGTCCAAACAGCTCTGGCCTACACACCCTACAGGCTCAGGGCCCTGGAGCCAAACCTGAGGACTGTACTTGCCCTCTCCAAGGGAATTGTATGTGCCCATTCCAATGGCCACAACCCTACTAGTAGGATAACCTCCAAAGTCCCTGAGGCCATCCCAATAGTTGTGGCTTCCCAGGACAAACAGGGGCAATCTGAGCCCATCTGAGCACCTACCTGCACTCAGACCCGTAGACTGATGTCCCCAGCGGTAAAAAGGAACGAACAGGCCCCTAGGCACTAATCGGATCCATTGCTTTGGTTTCCAGGCATCTCTCCTCAGAGGCCTGGATTTCAATACCAGCATATGGCTGTTTCTTGACTCACCCATCAGAACAAATCTCATCTACACATGGGAAACATGCACGTTGGAGCTGTGTCAAAGCCTCTGTTTAGGAGAACCCTTCAGGGCCCCAAGGGCCACCGCTTCATTCCAAGGTCTCCATAGACTCAAAAACATATTAGGACACATCCACAGGAAAGTCCATTTCAACTCAGCCTCCTCGGTTGCCCCCCACATCCAGCAGATCTAACCTGTCTTGTTGCTGGAGACCATTGGAATGCGAGGTGGGCTACCCAGCCATCCATCCTTAGTACCCTGCTCGGAATCGTTGGCCTGGAGCCAACCAACAGGTCTCAATTGTCCTGCAGAAGAATCTTTGCAGTTTGGAGCTTCTCACAACTCCCATCGTGGGAAAACCCCCATGTCCTCGTGATCCAACCCCCTTCAAGAATGGGCCATCAGGGCAGAAAGTCCAACCTGAGCGATCGTCTGATCCTTGCCCTGACTTCAGATGCATGAGATCTAGATTGAAGTCTGTAGATTGTGCCTGCCATATCCTCACCCAGAAACCTAGGCCTAGCTTGGGTTCTCAGACTCCGTCCTCAGACTACTGGCCCACAAGCCCTCCAGTTGGGTAATCCAGAACTACAATGCCGCACTCTGCCTGCCCTACAGAAGTAAAACATTGCCCTCAGGGCTACCCCGAAACCGCAAATGAGGATCAACCTGCACGCCATTCGGCTGTACACCAAACATATAGGCTGACCTGGGTACTATTTCCCCTTCTGACCCAGCCTGAGCCTGGACCTCCTGGTCCCACCCAGACAGCTGGCCGCACACTGAGCACATCGGACCCGCCATGGCCTTAGGTCGTCATCTCTTCCCAACTGCGGTTTTCAGGCTCCAGAACCTAGACCTTATCTCCAACCACTGCCCAGGGTTGAAAATGATGCAGAAATCAGAACTCTTTCCCCATGGCAAGAAACCTTGTGGTTGGCATGTTGTCCAACGTTCAGTGTAGTTGAAACAAGCGTGGCCCATGAGGCCCAGCCCATGCTTGCGGCCACATTGGTCACAAACACACATTGTGACCATCAGCCTGAAGCCCAGTCCTCAGGTAAGGCCTCTCAGGGCCTATATGAAGAGACAGCATATTGGGCTTGCCATGCTTCTTGGCCCCAATTTTTAACCATAGTTCGGGTTGTCCCTTCACTCTTCCCCAGGGCTCTGCTTTGGAATTCCTCTTTTGGTGGGACACCTGAGGTAACAAACCTGAAAGGAGTCCTCCCATCCCACAGATTGACGAAAAACAATTGGGATCGGGCCAAATCCACAGAGAGGAAGATTCGTCCATGGCCCATGAGACCTCCCCAACATTCCACGGCCATCGCTGAAACAAAAGTCAGAGACAATAGCCTGACCAAGCGCCTCAGACTCGCTCATTCTTCATATCCTGAAGAGTTCTTCTCATGGTTTGTAGATCGGGCGTGCCATACCTACGTCCCCAAACTTAAGCTGAGTTTGTGTTTTCAGTCTTCTGTCCTCAAAGTCCTGGGCCACACTCCCTCCATGCTGGGGCCCCTGGAGCCACACATTAGGACTGCCCCCACCCAATCCATGGGAATTCTGCCCATTCCATTGTCAAAAATCGTACAAATTAGGAGAACCCTCCAAAGTCCCTGAGGCCATCCCAATAGTGTAGGTCGCCCGGGACTAAAAAGGGCGGTTGATACCGGCTGCATCTACCTCCACTCATCTACCTCCACTCATACCAAGAAGAATGAACCAGACAGGACCCAAGGCCATTATCGGATCCATTGCTTTGGTTTACAGCATGTCTCCTCAAAAGCCTGCATTCCAATACCAGCAGACGGGATTTCCTGAGGCACCCATCAGAACAAATCTCGTCTCCACAAGGAAACTTTTGCATGGGAGCTATGCCAAAGCTTAGGAGAATACTTCAGGGTCCCGGTGCCACCTCCCCATTCCAAGGCCCTCATGGACACAAACACACGTTAGGACCCATCCTCTGGAAAGTGCATTTCAACACAGCCACCCCGGTTGCTCCCGCAGATCCATTAGATCTAAACTGTCTTGTTGCAAGGAGAGAATTGGAAGGCGAGGCAGACGTCCCAGGCATCCATCCTGGAACGATGCTCTGGAGTCATTCCATATGGGATGTCCTGGAGCTGTCCAACAGGACTCAATTGTCCCGCAGAAGGAATCCTTGAAGGGGGCATCCCACATCTCCCAACGTGGAAAACCTCCATGGCCTCGAGATTCCGCTCCCTTCATGAAGGGGCCGTCATGCACAGAAACTCCAACCTGAGCCAACGTCGGATCCTCGCCCTGACTTCAGATGCATGAGATATTGGTTAAGATCTGCAGGGGGTACCTGCCGTGCCCTCACCCTGAATCCGAATTATAGCTTGTGTTCTCAGACTTCCGTCCTCACTCTCCTGGCCCCGAAGCCCTCAAGTTTGGCAATTGCGGACCGACAATGAAGCACTCTGCCTGCCCTCTAGAAAAAATATATTGCCTAATGAGCAGCCCAGGCAGCTTAAATGAGGATATACCTACACAGCACTCGAATGTACCCAAATTATATAGTCTAACCTGGGCACTAATGCACTGTCTGACACAACCTGAGCCCGGACCTGCTGACCAACACCCAGACAGCTGACCGCACGCTGAGCATATCAGACCCGCCATGGCCTTAGGTCATCATCTCTTCCCTACCTCAGTTTTCAGGCTTCAGAACCTAGACCTTATCTCCAATCACTGCCCACGGGTGACTGTGATGCAGAAATCAGAACTCTTCCTGACCCATGGCAAGAAACCTTGTGGTTGGCATGTTGTCCAACGTTCAGTGTAGGAGAAACCAGCATTCACCCTGAGGCCCCGCCCATTCTTGCGTGCGACAAGAGCATAAACACGCATTGTGACCTCAGCGTGAGTCCTGTCCTCTAGTAAGTCCTCTCAGTGGCTGGACCATTAGAAGTCATAATGGGCTTGACATGTCCCTAGTCCCCAATTTTTAACCAGATTTCTGGTTGTCCAGTCGCCCCACCCCAGGGCTCTACTCTGGAATCCCTCATTTGGTGGGACATCTGAGGTTGAAAAACAAAATGAAACAAATCGACAACAACAACAAAAAAAACGGACTTCTTCCATCCCCAGAATGACCCCAAACTCTTTGGACGGGACCGAACCCCCAGAGAGTAAGACTCGTCCATTTCCCATGAAGTCACCCGGCAATTTCACGACCATGAGTGACACGATATCCAGAGACAAAAACTTGAGCAAGAGCCTCACACTCGCCCTTTTTTCATATCCCGAAGTGTTCTCCTCATGGTCTGTAGATCAGTCCTGCCATACCTATGACCCAAAACATAAGCCGAGTTTGTGTTTTCAGACAACTGTCCAAACAGCTCTGGCCTACACACCCTACAGGCTCAGGGCCCTGAAGCCAAACCTGAGGACTGTACTTGCCCTCTCCAAGGGAATTGTATGTGCCCATTCCAATGGCCACAACCCTACTAGTAGGATAACCTCCAAAGTCCCTGAGGCCATCCCAATAGTTGTGGCTTCCCAGGACAAACAGGGGCAATCTGAGCCCATCTGAGCACCTACCTGCACTCAGACCCGTAGACTGATGTCCCCAGAGGTAAAAAGGAACGAACAGGCCCCTAGGCACTAATCGGATCCATTGCTTTGGTTTCCAGGCATCTCTCCTCAGAGGCCTGGATTTCAATACCAGCATATGGCTGTTTCTTGACTCACCCATCAGAACAAATCTCATCTACACATGGGAAACATGCACGTTGGAGCTGTGTCAAAGCCTCTGTTTAGGAGAACCCTTCAGGGCCCCAGGGCCACCGCTTCATTCCAAGGTCTCCATAGACACAAAAACATATTAGGACACATCCACAGGAGAGTCCATTTCAACTCAGCCTCCTCGGTTGCCCCCCACATCCAGCAGATCTAACCTGTCTTGTTGCTTGGAGACCATTGGAATGCGAGGTGGGCTACCCAGCCAACCATCCTTAGAACCCTGCTCGGAATCGTTGGCCTGGAGCCAACCAATAGATCTCAATTGTCCTGCAGAAGAATCTTTGCAGTTTGGAGCTTCTCACAACTCCCATCGTGGGAAAACCCCCATGTTCTCGTGATCCAACCCCCTTCAAGAATGGGCCATCAGCAGAAAGTCCAACCTGAGCGATCGTCTGATCCTTGCCCTGACTTCAGATGCACGAGATCTCGATTGAGGTCTGTAGATTGTGCCTGCCATATCCTCACCCAGAAACCTAGGCCTAGCTTGGGTTCTCAGACTCCGTCCTCAGACTACTGGCCCACAAGCCCTCCAGTTGGGCAATCCAGAACTACAATGCCGCACTCTGCCTGCCCTACAGACGTAAAACATTGCCCTCAGGGCTACCCCGAATCCGCAAATGAGGATCAACCTGCACGCCATTCGGCTGTACCCCAAACATATAGGCTGACCTGGGCACTATTTCCCCTTCTGACCCAGCCTGAGCCTGGACCTCCTGGTCCCACCCAGACAGCTGGGCGCACACTGAGCACATCGGACCCGCCATGGCCTTAGGTCGTCATCTCTTCCCAACTGCGGTTTTCAGGCTCCAGAACCTAGACCTTATCTCCAACCACTGCCCAGGGTTGAAAATGATGCAGAAATCAGAACTCTTTCCCCATGGCAAGAAACCTTGTGGTTGGCATGTTGGCCAACGTTCAGTGTAGTTGAAACAAGCGTGGCCCATGAGGCCCAGCCCATGCTTGCGGCCACATTGGTCACAAACACACATTGTGACCCTCAGCCTGAAGCCCAGTCCTCAGGTAAGGCCTCTCAGGGCCTATATGAAGAGACAGCATATTGGGCTTGCCATGCCCCTAGGCCCCAATTTTTAACCATAGTTCGGGTTGTTCCTTCACTCTTCCCCAGGGCTCTGCTTTGGAATTCCTCTTTTGGTGGGACACCTGAGGTAACAAACCTGAAAGGAGTCCTCCCATCCCACAGATTGACGAAAAACAATTGGGATCGGGCCAAATCCACAGAGAGGAAGATTCGTCCATGGCCCATGAGACCTCCCCAACATTCCACGGCCATCGCTGAAACAAAAGTCAGAGACAAAAGCCTGACCAAGCGCCTCAGACTCGCTCATTCTTCATATCCTGAAGAGTTCTTCTCATGGTTTGTAGATCGGGCGTGCCATACCTACGTCCCCAAACATAAGCTGAGTTTGTGTTTTCAGTCTTCTGTCCTCAAAGTCCTGGGCCACACAACCTCCAGGCTGGGGCCCCTGGAGCCACACATTAGGACTGCCCCCACCCAATCCATGGGAATTCTGCCCATTCCATTGTCAAAAATCGTACAAATTAGGAGAACCCTCCAAAGTCCCTGAGGCCATCCCAATAGTGTAGGTGCCCGGGACAAAAAAGGGCGGTTGATACCGCCTGAGCATCTACCTCCACTCATCTACCTCCACTCATACCAAGAAGATTGAACCAGACAGGACCCGAGGCCATTATCGGATCCATTGCTTTGTTTTACAGGCATGTCTCCTCAAAAGCCTGCTTTCCAATACTAGCAGAGGGGATTTCCTGAGGCACCCATCAGAACAAATATCGTCTCCACAAGGAAACTTGTGCATGGGTGCTATGCCAAAGCTTAGGAGAATACTTCAGGGTCCCGGTGCCACCTCCCCATTCCAAGGCCCTCATGGACACAAACACACGTTAGGACCCATCCTCTGGAAAGTGCATTTCAACTCAGCCACCCCGGTTGCTCCCGCAGATCCATTAGATCTAAACTGTCTTGTTGCTAGGAGACAATTGGAAGGCGAGGCCGACTTCCCAGGCATCCATCCTGGAACGGTGCTCTGGAGTCATTCCATAAGGGATGAACTGGAGCTGTCCAACAGGTCTCAGTTGTCCCGCAGAAGGAATCCTTGAAGGGGGCATCCCACATCTCCCAACGTGGAAAACCTCCATGGCCTCGAGATTCCGCTCCCTTCATGAAGGGGCCGTCATGCACAGAAGCTCCAACCTGAGCCAACGTCGGATCCTCGCCCTGTCTTCAGATGCATGAGATATTGGTTCAGATCTGCAGGGGGTACCTGCCGTGCCCTCACCGTGAATCCGAAGTCTAGCTTGTGTTCTCAGACTTCCGTCCTCACTCTCCTGGCCCCGAAGCCCTCAAGTTTGGCAATTGCGGACCGACAATGAAGCACTCTGCCTGCCCTCTAGAAAAAATATATTGCCTAATGAGCAGCCCAGGCAGCTTAAATGAGGATATACCTACACGGCACTCGAATGTACCCAAATTATATAGTCTAACCTGGGCACTAATGCACTGTCTGACACAACCTGAGCCCGGACCTGCTGACCAACACCCAGACAGCTGACTCCAAGCTGAGCACATCAGACCCGCCATGGCCTTAGGTCATCATCTCTTCCCTACCTCAGTTTTCAGGCTTCAGAACCTAGACCTTATCTCCAATCACTGCCCACGGGTGACTGTGATGCAGAAATCAGAACTCTTCCTGACCCATGGCAAGAAACCTTGTGGTTGGCATGTTGTCCAACGTTCAGTGTAGGAGAAACCAGCATTCACACTCAGGCCCCGCCCATTCTTGCGTGCGACGAGAGCATAAACACGCATTGTGACCTCAGCGTGAGTCCTGTCCTCTAGTAAGTCCTCTCAGTGGCTGGTCCATTAGATGTCATAATGGGCTTGACATGTCCCTAGTCCCCAATTTTTAACCAGATTTCTGGTTGTCCAGTCGCCCCACTCCAGGGCTCTACTCTGGAATCCCTCATTTGGTGGGACATCTGAGGTTGAAAAACAAAATGAAACAAATCGACAACAACAACAAAAAAACGGACTTCTTCCATCCCCAGAATGACCCCAAACTCTTTGGACGGGACCGAACCCCCAGAGAGTAAGACTCGTCCATTTCCCATGAAGTCACCCGGCAATTTCACGACCATGAGTGACACGATATCCAGAGACAAAAACTTGAGCAAGAGCCTCACACTCGCCCTTTTTTCATATCCCGAAGTGTTCTCCTCATGGTCTGTAGATCAGTCCTGCCATACCTATGACCCAAAACATAAGCCGAGTTTGTGTTTTCAGACAACTGTCCAAACAGCTCTGGCCTACACACCCTACAGGCTCAGGGCCCTGGAGCCAAACCTGAGGACTGTACTTGCCCTCTCCAAGGGAATTGTATGTGCCCATTCCAATGGCCACAACCCTACTAGTAGGATAACCTCCAAAGTCCCTGAGGCCATCCCAATAGTTGTGGCTTCCCAGGACAAACAGGGGCAATCTGAGCCCATCTGAGCACCTACCTGCACTCAGACCCGTAGACTGATGTCCCCAGAGGTAAAAAGGAACGAACAGGCCCCTAGGCACTAATCGGATCCATTGCTTTGGTTTCCAGGCATCTCTCCTCAGAGGCCTGGATTTCAATACCAGCATATGGCTGTTTCTTGACTCACCCATCAGAACAAATCTCATCTACACATGGGAAACATGCACGTTGGAGCTGTGTCAAAGCCTCTGTTTAGGAGAACCCTTCAGGGCCCCAGGGCCACCGCTTCATTCCAAGGTCTCCATAGACACAAAAACATATTAGGACACATCCACAGGAGAGTCCATTTCAACTCAGCCTCCTCGGTTGCCCCCCACATCCAGCAGATCTAACCTGTCTTGTTGCTTGGAGACCATTGGAATGCGAGGTGGGCTACCCAGCCAACCATCCTTAGAACCCTGCTGGGAATCGTTGGCCTGGAGCCAACCAATAGGTCTCAATTGTCCTGCAGAAGAATCTTTGCAGTTTGGAGCTTCTCACAACTCCCATCGTGGGAAAACCCCCATGTCCTCGTGATCCAACCCCCTTCAAGAAAGGGCCATCAGGGCAGAAAGTCCAACCTGAGCGATCGTCTGATCCTTGCCCTGACTTCAGATGCACGAGATCTCTATTGAGGTCTGTAGATTGTGCCTGCCATATCCTCACCCAGAAACCTAGGCCTAGCTTGGGTTCTCAGACTCCGTCCTCAGACTACTGGCCCACAAGCCCTCCAGTTGGGCAATCCAGAACTACAATGCCGCACTCTGCCTGCCCTACAGAATTAAAATATTGCCCTCAGGGCTACCCCGAAACCGCAAATGAGGATCAACCTGCACGCCATTCGGCTGTACCCCAAACATATAGGCTGACCTGGGCACTATTTCCCCTTCTGACCCAGCCTGAGCCTGGACCTCCTGGTCCCACCCAGACAGCTGGCCGCACACTGAGCACATCGGACCCGCCATGGCCTTAGGTCGTCATCTCTTCCCAACTGCGGTTTTCAGGCTCCAGAACCTAGACCTTATCTCCAACCACTGCCCAGGGTAGAAAATGATGCAGAAATCAGAACTCTTTCCCCATGGCAAGAAACCTTGTGGTTGGCATGTTGTCCAACGTTCAGTGTAGTTGAAACAAGCGTGGCCCATGAGGCCCAGCCCATGCTTGCGGCCACATTGGTCACAAACACACATTGTGACCCTCAGCCTGAAGCCCAGTCCTCAGGTAAGGCCTCTCAGGGCCTATATGAAGAGACAGCATATTGGGCTTGCCATGCCCCTAGGCCCCAATTTTTAACCATAGTTCGGGTTGTCCCTTCACTCTTCCCCAGGGCTCTGCTTTGGAATTCCTCTTTTGGTGGGACACCTGAGGTAACAAACCTGAAAGGAGTCCTCCCATCCCACAGATTGACGAAAAACAATTGGGATCGGGCCAAATCCACAGAGAGGAAGATTCGTCCATGGCCCATGAGACCTCCCCAACATTCCACGGCCATCGCTGAAACAAAAGTCAGAGACAAAAGCCTGACCAAGCGCCTCAGACTCGCTCATTCTTCATATCCTGAAGAGTTCTTCTCATGGTTTGTAGATCGGGCGTGCCATACCTACGTCCCCAAACATAAGCTGAGTTTGTGTTTTCAGTCTTCTGTCCTCAAAGTCCTGGGCCACACAACCTCCAGGCTGGGGCCCCTGGAGCCACACATTAGGACTGCCCCCACCCAATCCATGGGAATTCTGCCCATTCGATTGTCAAAAATCGTACAAATTATGAGAACCCTTCAAAGTCCCTGAGGCCATCCCAATAGTGTAGGTGCCCGGGACAAAAAAGGGCGGTTGATACCGGCTGAGCATCTACCTCCACTCATCTACCTCCACTCATACCAAGAAGATTGAACCAGACAGGACCCGAGGCCATTATCGGATCCATTGCTTTGGTTTACAGGCATGTCTCCTCAAAAGCCTGCTTTCCAATACTAGCAGAGGGGATTTCCTGAGGCACCCATCAGAACAAATCTCGTCTCCACAAGGAAACTTGTGCATGGGAGCTATGCCAAAGCTTAGGAGAATACTTCAGGGTCCCGGTGCCACCTCCCCATTCCAAGGCCCTCATGGACACAAACACACGTTAGGACCCATATTCTGGAAAGTGCATTTCAACTCAGCCACCCCGGTTGCTCCCGCAGATCCATTAGATCTAAACTGTCTTGTTGCTAGGAGACAATTGGAAGGCGAGGCCGACTTCCCAGGCATCCATCCTGGAACGGTGCTCTGGAGTCATTCCATAAGGGATGAACTGGAGCTGTCCAACAGGTCTCATTGTCCCGCAGAAGGAATCCTTGAAGGGGGCATCCCACATCTCCCAACGTGGAAAACCTCCATGGCCTCGAGATTCCGCTCCCTTCATGAAGGGGCCGTCATGCACAGAAACTCCAACCTGAGCCAACGTCGGATCCTCGCCCTGACTTCAGATGCATGAGATATTGGTTCAGATCTGCAGGGGGTACCTGCCGTGCCCTCACCGTGAATCCGAAGTCTAGCTTGTGTTCTCAGACTTCCGTCCTCACTCTCCTGGCCCCGAAGCCCTCAAGTTTGGCAATTGCGGACCGACAATGAAGCACTCTGCCTGCCCTCTAGAAAAAATATATTGCCTAATGAGCAGCCCAGGCAGCTTAAATGAGGATATACCTACACGGCACTCGAATGTACCCAAATTATATAGTCTAACCTGGGCACTAATGCACTGTCTGACACAACCTGAGCCCGGACCTGCTGACCAACACCCAGACACTGACCCCAAGCTGAGCACATCAGACCCGCCATGGCCTTAGGTCATCATCTGTTCCCTACCTCAGTTTTCAGGCTTCAGAACCTAGACCTTATCTCCAATCACTGCCCACGGGTGACTGTGATGCAGAAATCAGAACTCTTCCTGACCCATGGCAAGAAACCTTGTGGTTGGCATGTTGTCCAACGTTCAGTGTAGGAGAAACCAGCATTCACCCTGAGGCCCCGCCCATTCTTGCGTGCGACGAGATCATAAACACGCATTGTGACCTCAGCGTGAGTCCTGTCCTCTAGTAAGTCCCCTCAGTGGCTGGACCATTAGATGTCATAATGGGCTTGACATGTCCCTAGTCCCCAATTTTTAACCAGATTTCTGGTTGTCCAGTCGCCCCACCCCAGGGCTCTACTCTGGAATCCCTCATTTGGTGGGACATCTGAGGTTGAAAAACAAAATGAAACAAATCGACAACAACAACAAAAAAACGGACTTCTTCCATCCCCAGAATGACCCCAAACTCTTTGGACGGGACCGAACCCCCAGAGAGTAAGACTCGTCCATTTCCCATGAAGTCACCCGGCAATTTCACGACCATGAGTGACACGATATCCAGAGACAAAAACTTGAGCAAGAGCCTCACACTCGCCCTTTTTTCATATCCCGAAGTGTTCTCCTCATGGTCTGTAGCTCAGTCCTGCCATACCTATGACCCAAAACATAAGCCGAGTTTGTGTTTTCAGACAACTGTCCAAACAGCTCTGGCCTACACACCCTACAGGCTCAGGGCCCTGGAGCCAAACCTGAGGACTGTACTTGCCCTCTCCAAGGGAATTGTATGTGCCCATTCCAATGGCCACAACCCTACTAGTAGGATAACCTCCAAAGTCCCTGAGGCCATCCCAATAGTTGTGGCTTCCCAGGACAAACAGGGGCAATCTGAGCCCATCTGAGCACCTACCAGCACTCAGACCCGTAGACTGATGTCCCCAGAGGTAAAAAGGAACGAACAGGCCCCTAGGCACTAATCGGATCCATTGCTTTGGTTTCCAGGCATCTCTCCTCAGAGGCCTGGAATTCAATACCAGCATATGGCTGTTTCTTGACTCACCCATCAGAACAAATCTCATCTACACATGGGAAACATGCACGTTGGAGCTGTGTCAAAGCCTCTGTTTAGGAGAACCCTTCAGGGCCCCAGGGCCACCGCTTCATTCCAAGGTCTCCATAGACACAAAAACATATTAGGACACATCCACAGGAGAGTCCATTTCAACTCAGCCTCCTCGGTTGCCCCCCACATCCAGCAGATCTAACCTGTCTTGTTGCTTGGAGACCATTGGAATGCGAGGGGGACTACCCAGCCAACCATCCTTAGAACCCTGCTCGGAATCGTTGGCCTGGAGCCAACCAACAGGTCTCAATTGTCCTGCAGAAGAATCTTTGCAGTTTGGAGCTTCTCACAACTCCCATCGTGGGAAAACCCCCATTTCCTCGTGATCAACCCCCTTCAAGAAAGGGCCATCAGGGCAGAAAGTCCAACCTGAGCGATCGTCTGATCCTTGCCCTGACTTCAGATGCACGAGATCTCGATTGAGGTCTGTAGATTGTGCCTGCCATATCCTCACCCAGAAACCTAGGCCTAGCTTGGGTTCTCAGACTCCGTCCTCAGACTACTGGCCCACAAGCCCTCCAGTTGGGCAATCCAGAACTACAATGCCGCACTCTGCCTGCCCTACAGAAGTAAAATATTGCCCTCAGGGCTACCCCGAAACCGCAAATGAGGATCAACCTGCACGCCATTCGGCTGTACCCCAAACATATAGGCTGACCTGGGCACTATTTCCCCTTCTGACCCAGCCTGAGCCTGGACCTCCTGGTCCCACCCAGACAGCTGGCCGCACACTGAGCACATCGGACCCGCCATGGCCTTAGGTCGTCATCTCTTCCCAACTGCGGTTTTCAGGCTCCAGAACCTAGACCTTATCTCCAACCACTGCCCAGGGTTGAAAATGATGCAGAAATCAGAACTCTTTCCCCATGGCAAGAAACCTTGTGGTTGGCATGTTGTCCAACGTTCAGTGTAGTTGAAACAAGCGTGGCCCATGAGGCCCAGCCCATGCTTGCGGCCACATTGGTCACAAACACACATTGTGACCCTCAGCCTGAAGCCCAGTCCTCAGGTAAGGCCTCTCAGGGCCTATATGAAGAGACAGCATATTGGGCTTGCCATGCCCCTAGGCCCCAATTTTTAACCATAGTTCGGGTTGTCCCTTCACTCTTCCCCAGGGCTCTGCTTTGGAATTCCTCTTTTGGTGGGACACCTGAGGTAACAAACCTGAAAGGAGTCCTCCCATCCCACAGATTGACGAAAAACAATTGGGATCGGGCCAAATCCACAGAGAGGAAGATTCGTCCATGGCCCATGAGACCTCCCCAACATTCCACGGCCATCGCTGAAACAAAATCCAGAGACAAAAGCCTGACCAAGCGCCTCAGACTCGCTCATTCTTCATATCCTGAAGAGTTCTTCTCATGGTTTGTAGATCGGGCGTGCCATACCTACGTCCCCAAACATAAGCTGAGTTTGTGTTTTCAGTCTTCTGTCCTCAATTTCCTGGGCCACACTCCCTCCAGGCTGGGGCCCCTGGAGCCACACATTAGGACTGCCCCCTCCCAATCCATGGGAATTCTGCCCATTCCATTGTCAAAAATCGTACAAATTATGAGAACCCTCCAAAGTCCCTGAGGCCATCCCAATAGTGTAGGTGCCCGGGACAAAAAAGGGCGGTTGATACCGGCTGAGCATCTACCTCCACTCATCTACCTCCACTCATACCAAGAAGATTGAACCAGACAGGACCCGAGGCCATTATCGGATCCATTGCTTTGGTTTACAGGCATGTCTCCTCAAAAGCCTGCATTCCAATACCAGCAGAGGGGATTTCCTGAGGCACCCATCAGAACAAATCTCGTCTCCACAAGGAAACTTGTGCATGGGAGCTATGCCAAAGCTTAGGAGAATACTTCAGGGTCCCGGTGCCACCTCCCCATTCCAAGGCCCTCATGGACACAAACACACGTTAGGACCCATCCTCTGGAAAGTGCATTTCAACTCAGCCACCCCGGTTGCTCCCGCAGATCCATTAGATCTAAACTGTCTTGTTGCTAGGAGACAATTGGAAGGCGAGGCCGACTTCCCAGGCATCCATCCTGGAACGGTGCTCTGGAGTCATTCCATAAGGGATGAACTGGAGCTGTCCAACAGGTCTCAATTGTCCCGCAGAAAGAATCCTTGTAGGGGGCATCCCACATCTCCCAACGTGAAAACCTCCATGGCCTCGAGATTCCGCTCCCTTCATGAAGGGGCCGTCATGCACAGAAACTCCAACCTGAGCCAACGTCGGATCCTCGCCCTGACTTCAGATGCATGAGATATTGGTTCAGATCTGCAGGGGGTACCTGCCGTGCCCTCACCGTGAATCCGAAGTCTAGCTTGTGTTCTCAGACTTCCGTCCTCACTCTCCTGGCCCCGAAGCCCTCAAGTTTGGCAATTGCGGACCGACAATGAAGCACTCTGCCTGCCCTCTAGAAAAAATATATTGCCTAATGAGCAGCCCAGGCAGCTTAAATGAGGATATACCTACACGGCACTCGAATGTACCCAAATTATATAGTCTAACCTGGGCACTAATGCACTGTCTGACACAACCTGAGCCCGGACCTGCTGACCAACACCCAGACAGCTGACCGCACGCTGAGCATATCAGACCCGCCATGGCCTTAGGTCATCATCTCTTCCCTACCTCAGTTTTCAGGCTTCAGAACCTAGACCTTATCTCCAATCACTGCCCACGGGTGACTGTGATGCAGAAATCAGAACTCTTCCTGACCCATGGCAAGAAACCTTGTGGTTGGCATGTTGTCCAACGTTCAGTGTAGGAGAAACCAGCATTCACCCTGAGGCCCCGCCCATTCTTGCGTGCGACGAGAGCATAAACACGCATTGTGACCTCAGCGTGAGTCCTGTCCTCTAGTAAGTCCTCTCAGTGGCTGGACCATTAGATGTCATAATGGGCTTGACATGTCCCTAGTCCCCAATTTTTAACCAGATTTCTGGTTGTCCAGTCGCCCCACCCCAGGGCTCTACTCTGGAATCCCTCATTTGGTGGGACATCTGAGGTTGAAAAACAAAATGAAACAAATCGACAACAACAACAAAAAAACGGACTTCTTCCATCCCCAGAATGACCCCAAACTCTTTGGACGGGACCGAACCCCCAGAGAGTAAGACTCGTCCATTTCCCATGAAGTCACCCGGCAATTTCACGACCATGAGTGACACGATATCCAGAGACAAAAACTTGAGCAAGAGCCTCACACTCGCCCTTTTTTCATATCCCGAAGTGTTCTCCTCATGGTCTGTAGATCAGTCCTGCCATACCTATGACCCAAAACATAAGCCGAGTTTGTGTTTTCAGACAACTGTCCAAACAGCTCTGGCCTACACACCCTACAGGCTCAGGGCCCTGGAGCCAAACCTGAGGACTGTACTTGCCCTCTCCAAGGGAATTGTATGTGCCCATTCCAATGGCCACAACCCTACTAGTAGGATAACCTCCAAAGTCCCTGAGGCCATCCCAATAGTTGTGGCTTCCCAGGACAAACAGGGGCAATCTGAGCCCATCTGAGCACCTACCTGCACTCAGACCCGTAGACTGATGTCCCCAGAGGTAAAAAGGAACGAACAGGCCCCTAGGCACTAATCGGATCCATTGCTTTGGTTTCCAGGCATCTCTCCTCAGAGGCCTGGATTTCAATACCAGCATATGGCTGTTTCTTGACTCACCCATCAGAACAAATCTCATCTAAACATGGGAAACATGCACGTTGGAGCTGTGTCAAAGCCTCTGTTTAGGAGAACCCTTCAGGGCCCCAGGGCCACCGCTTCATTCCAAGGTCTCCATAGACACAAAAACATATTAGGACACATCCACAGGAGAGTCCATTTCAACTCAGCCTCCTCGGTTGCCCCCCACATCCAGCAGATCTAACCTGTCTTGTTGCTTGGAGACCATTGGAATGCGAGGTGGGCTACCCAGCCATCCATCCTTAGAACCCTGCTCGGAATCGTTGGCCTGGAGCCAACCAACAGGTCTCAATTGTCCTGCAGAAGAATCTTTGCAGTTTGGAGCTTCTCACAACTCCCATCGTGGGAAAACCCCCATGTCCTCGTGATCCAACCCCCTTCAAGAATGGGCCATCAGGGCAGAAAGTCCAACCTGAGCGATCGTCTGATCCTTGCCCTGACTTCAGATGCACGAGATCTAGATTGAGGTCTGTAGATTGTGCCTGCCATATCCTCACCCAGAAACCTAGGCCTAGCTTGGGTTCTCAGACTCCGTCCTCAGACTACTGGCCCACAAGCCCTCCAGTTGGGCAATCAAGAACTACAATGTCGCACTCTGCCTGCCCTACAGACGTAAAACATTGCCCTCAGGGCTACCCCGAAACCGCAAATGAGGATCAACCTGCACGCCATTCGGCTGTACCCCAAACATATAGGCTGACCTGGGCACTATTTCCCCTTCTGACCCAGCCTGAGCCTGGACCTCCTGGTCCCACCCAGACAGCTGGGCGCACACTGAGCACATCGGACCCGCCATGGCCTTAGGTCGTCATCTCTTCCCAACTGCGGTTTTCAGGCTCCAGAACCTAGACCTTATCTCCAACCACTGCCCAGGGTTGAAAATGATGCAGAAATCAGAACTCTTTCCCCATGGCAAGAAACCTTGTGGTTGGCATGTTGTCCAACGTTCAGTGTAGTTGAAACAAGCGTGGCCCATGAGGCCCAGCCCATGCTTGCGGCCACATTGGTCACAAACACACATTGTGACCCTCAGCCTGAAGCCCAGTCCTCAGGTAAGGCCTCTCAGGGCCTATATGAAGAGACAGCATATTGGGCTTGCCATGCCCCTAGGCCCCAAATTTTAACCATAGTTCGGGTTGTCCCTTCACTCTTCCCCAGGGCTCTGCTTTGGAATTCCTCTTTTGGTGGGACACCTGAGGTAACAAACCTGAAAGGAGTCCTCCCATCCCACAGATTGACGAAAAACAATTGGGATCGGGCCAAATCCACAGAGAGGAAGATTCGTCCATGGCCCATGAGACCTCCCCAACATTCCACGGCCATCGCTGAAACAAAAGTCAGAGACAAAAGCCTGACCAAGCGCCTCAGACTCGCTCATTCTTCATATCCTGAAGAGTTCTTCTCATGGTTTGTAGATCGGGCGTGCCATACCTACGTCCCCAAACATAAGCTGAGTTTGTGTTTTCAGTCTTCTGTCCTCAAAGTCCTGGGCCACACTCCCTCCAGGCTGGGGCCCCTGGAGCCACACATTAGGACTGCCCCCACCCAATCCATGGGAATTCTGCCCATTCCATTGTCAAAAATCGTACAAATTAGGAGAACCCTCCAAAGTCCCTGAGGCCATCCCAATAGTGTAGGTGCCCGGGACAAAAAAGGGCGGTTGATACCGGCTGAGCATCTACCTCCACTCATCTACCTCCACTCATACCAAGAAGATTGAACCAGACAGGACCCGAGGCCATTATCGGATCCATTGCTTTGGTTTACAGGCATGTCTCCTCAAAAGCCTGGATTCCAATACCAGCAGAGGGGATTTCCTGAGGCACCCATCAGAACAAATCTCGTCTCCACAAGGAAACTTGTGCATGGGAGCTATGCCAAAGCTTAGGAGAATACTTCAGGGTCCCGGTGCCACCTCCCCATTCCAAGGCCCTCATGGACACAAACACACGTTAGGACCCATCCTCTGGAAAGTGCATTTCAACTCAGCCACCCCGGTTGCTCCCGCAGATCCATTAGATCTAAACTGTCTTGTTGCTAGGAGACAATTGGAAGGCGAGGCCGACTTCCCAGGCATCCATCCTGGAACGGTGCTCTGGAGTCATTCCATAAGGGATGAACTGGAGCTGTCCAACAGGTCTCAATTGTCCCGCAGAAGGAATCCTTGAAGGGGGCATCCCACATCTCCCAACGTGGAAAACCTCCATGGCCTCGAGATTCCGCTCTTTTCATGAAGGGGCCGTCATGCACAGAAACTCCAACCTGAGCCAACGTCGGATCCTCGCCCTGACTTCAGATGCATGAGATATTGGTTAAGATCTGCAGGGGGTACCTGCCGTGCCCTCACCCTGAATCCGAAGTCTAGCTTGTGTTCTCAGACTTCCGTCCTCACTCTTCTGGCCCCGAAGCCCTCAAGTTTGGCAATTGCGGACCGACAATGAAGCACTCTGCCTGCCCTCTAGAAAAAATATATTGCCTAATGAGCAGCCCAGGCAGCTTAAATGAGGATATACCTACACGGCACTCGAATGTACCCAAATTATATAGTCTAACCTGGGCACTAATGCACTGTCTGACACAACCTGAGCCCGGACCTGCTGACCAACACCCAGACAGCTGACCCCAAGCTGAGCACATCAGACCCGCCATGGCCTTAGGTCATCATCTCTTCCCTACCTCAGTTTTCAGGCTTCAGAACCTAGACCTTATCTCCAATCACTGCCCACGGGTGACTGTGATGCAGAAATCAGAACTCTTCCTGACCCATGGCAAGAAACCTTGTGGTTGGCATGTTGTCCAACGTTCAGTGTAGGAGAAACCAGCATTCACCCTGAGGCCCCGCCCATTCTTGAGTGCGACGAGAGCATAAACACGCATTGTGACCTCAGCGTGAGTCCTGTCCTCTAGTAAGTCCTCTCAGTGGCTGGACCATTAGATGTCATAATGGGCTTGACATGTCCCTAGTCCCCAATTTTTACCAGATTTCTGGTTGTCCAGTCGCCCCACCCCAGGGCTCTACTCTGGAATCCCTCATTTGGTGGGACATCTGAGGTTGAAAAACAAAATGAAACAAATCGACAACAACAACAAAAAAACGGACTTCTTCCATCCCGAGAATGACCCCAAACTCTTTGGACGGGACCGAACCCCCAGAGAGTAAGACTCGTCCATTTCCCATGAAGTCACCCGGCAATTTCACGACCATGAGTGACACGATATCCAGAGAAAAAAACTTGAGCAAGAGCCTCACACTCGCCCTTTTTTCATATCCCGAAGTGTTCTCCTCATGGTCTGTAGCTCAGTCCTGCCATACCTATGACCCAAAACATAAGCCGAGTTTGTGTTTTCAGACAACTGTCCAAACAGCTCTGGCCTACACACCCTACAGGCTCAGGGCCCTGGAGCCAAACCTGAGGACTGTACTTGCCCTCTCCAAGGGAATTGTATGTGCCCATTCCAATGGCCACAACCCTACTAGTAGGATAACCTCCAAAGTCCCTGAGGCCATCCCAATAGTTGTGGCTTCCCAGGACAAACAGGGGCAATCTGAGCCCATCTGAGCACCTACCAGCACTCAGACCCGTAGACTGATGTCCCCAGAGGTAAAAAGGAACGAACAGGCCCCTAGGCACTAATCGGATCCATTGCTTTGGTTTCCAGGCATCTCTCCTCAGAGGCCTGGAATTCAATACCAGCATATGGCTGTTTCTTGACTCACCCATCAGAACAAATCTCATCTACACATGGGAAACATGCACGTTGGAGCTGTGTCAAAGCCTCTGTTTAGGAGAAACCTTCAGGGCCCCAAGGGCCACCGCTTCATTCCAAGGTCTCCATAGACTCAAAAACATATTAGGACACATCCACAGGAAAGTCCATTTCAACTCAGCCTCCTCGGTTGCCCCCCACATCCAGCAGATCTAACCTGTCTTGTTGCTGGAGACCATTGGAATGCAAGGTGGGCTACCCAGCCATCCATCCTTAGAACCCTGCTCGGAATCGTTGGCCTGGAGCCAACCAACAGGTCTCAATTGTCCTGCAGAAGAATCTTTGCAGTTTGGAGCTTCTCACAACTCCCATCGTGGGAAAACCCCCATGTCCTCGTGATCCAACCCCCTTCAAGAATGGGCCATCAGGGCAGAAAGTCCAACCTGAGCGATCGTCTGATCCTTGCCCTGACTTCAGATGCATGAGATCTAGATTGAAGTCTGTAGATTGTGCCTGCCATATCCTCACCCAGAAACCTAGGCCTAGCTTGGGTTCTCAGACTCCGTCCTCAGACTACTGGCCCACAAGCCCTCCAGTTGGGCAATCCAGAACTACAATGCCGCACTCTGCCTGCCCTACAGAAGTAAAACATTGCCCTCAGGGCTACCCCGAAACCGCAAATGAGGATCAACCTGCACGCCATTCGGCTGTACACCAAACATATAGGCTGACCTGGGCACTATTTCCCCTTCTGACCCAGCCTGAGCCTGGACCTCCTGGTCCCACCCAGACAGCTGGCCGCACACTGAGCACATCGGACCCGCCATGGCCTTAGGTCATCATCTCTTCCCAACTGCGGTTTTCAGGCTCCAGAACCTAGACCTTATCTCCAACCACTGCCCAGGGTTGAAAATGATGCAGAAATCAGAACTCTTTCCCCATGGCAAGAAACCTTGTGGTTGGCATGTTGTCCAACGTTCAGTGTAGTTGAAACAAGCGTGGCCCATGAGGCCCAGCCCATGCTTGCGGCCACATTGGTCACAAACACACATTGTGACCCTCAGCCTGAAGCCCAGTCCTCAGGTAAGGCCTCTCAGGGCCTA
The DNA here is from genome assembly GCF_964662115.1 of Mustela nivalis. NCBI lineage: Eukaryota > Metazoa > Chordata > Mammalia > Carnivora > Mustelidae > Mustela > Mustela nivalis. The sequence continues at coordinate 431,740 of NW_028136116.1, read as the reverse complement.
TATGAAGAGACAGCATATTGGGCTTGCCATGCTTCTTGGCCCCAATTTTTAACCATAGTTTGGGTTGTCCCTTCACTCTTCCCCAGGGCTCTGCTTTGGAATTCCTCTTTTGGTGGGACACCTGAGGTAACAAACCTGAAAGGAGTCCTCCCATCCCACAGATTGACGAAAAACAATTGGGATCGGGCCAAATCCACAGAGAGGAAGATTCGTCCATGGCCCATGAGACCTCCCCAACATTCCACGGCCATCGCTGAAACAAAAGTCAGAGACAATAGCCTGACCAAGCGCCTCAGACTCGCTCATTCTTCATATCCTGAAGAGTTCTTCTCATGGTTTGTAGATCGGGCGTGCCATACCTACGTCCCCAAACTTAAGCTGAGTTTGTGTTTTCAGTCTTCTGTCCTCAAAGTCCTGGGCCACACTCCCTCCATGCTGGGTCCCCTGGAGCCACACATTAGGACTGCCCCCACCCAATCCATGGGAATTCTGCCCATTCCATTTTCAAAAATCGTACAAATTAGGAGAACCCTCCAAAGTCCCTGAGGCCATCCCAATAGTGTAGGTCGCCCGGGACTAAAAAGGGCGGTTGATACCGGCTGCATCTACCTCCACTCATCTACCTCCACTCATACCAAGAAGATTGAACCAGACAGGACCCAAGGCCATTATCGGATCCATTGCTTTGGTTTACAGCATGTCTCCTCAAAAGCCTGCATTCCAATACCAGCAGAGGGGATTTCCTGAGGCACCCATCAGAACAAATCTCGTCTCCACAAGGAAACTTTTGCATGGGAGCTATGCCAAAGCTTAGGAGAATACTTCAGGGTCCCGGTGCCACCTCCCCATTCCAAGGCCCTCATGGACACAAACACACGTTAGGACCCATCCTCTGGAAAGTGCATTTCAACACAGCCACCCCGGTTGCTCCCGCAGATCCATTAGATCTAAACTGTCTTGTTGCAAGGAGAGAATTGGAAGGCGAGGCGGACGTCCCAGGCATCCATCCTGGAACGATGCTCTGGAGTCATTCCATATGGGATGTCCTGGAGCTGTCCAACAGGACTCAATTGTCCCGCAGAAGGAATCCTTGAAGGGGGCATCCCACATCTCCCAACGTGGAAAACCTCCATGGCCTCGAGATTCCGCTCCCTTCATGAAGGGGCCGTCATGCACAGAAACTCCAACCTGAGCCAACGTCGGATCCTCGCCCTGACTTCAGATGCATGAGATATTGGTTCAGATCTGCAGGTGGTACCTGCCGTGCCCTCACCCTGAATCCGAATTATAGCTTGTGTTCTCAGACTTCCGTCCTCACTCTCCTGGCCCCGAAGCCCTCAAGTTTGGCAATTGCAGACCGACAATGAAGCACTCTGCCTGCCCTCTAGAAAAAATATATTGCCTAATGAGCAGCCCAGGCAGCTTAAATGAGGATATACCTACACGGCACTCGAATGTACCCAAATTATATAGTCTAACCTGGGCACTAATGCACTGTCTGACACAACCTGAGCCCGGACCTGCTGACCAACACCCAGACAGCTGACCGCACGCTGAGCATATCAGACCCGCCATGGCCTTAGGTCATCATCTCTTCCCTACCTCAGTTTTCAGGCTTCAGAACCTAGACCTTATCTCCAATCACTGCCCACGGGTGACTGTGATGCAGAAATCAGAACTCTTCCTGACCCATGGCAAGAAACCTTGTGGTTGGCATGTTGTCCAACGTTCAGTGTAGGAGAAACCAGCATTCACCCTGAGGCCCCGCCCATTCTTGCGTGCGACAAGAGCATAAACACGCATTGTGACCTCAGCGTGAGTCCTGTCCTCTAGTAAGTCCTCTCAGTGGCTGGACCATTAGAAGTCATAATGGGCTTGACATGTCCCTAGTCCCCAATTTTTAACCAGATTTCTGGTTGTCCAGTCGCCCCACCCCAGGGCTCTACTCTGGAATCCCTCATTTGGTGGGACATCTGAGGTTGAAAAACAAAATGAAACAAATCGACAACAACAACAAAAAAAACGGACTTCTTCCATCCCCAGAATGACCCCAAACTCTTTGGACGGGACCGAACCCCCAGAGAGTAAGACTCGTCCATTTCCCATGAAGTCACCCGGCAATTTCACGACCATGAGTGACACGATATCCAGAGACAAAAACTTGAGCAAGAGCCTCACACTCGCCCTTTTTTCATATCCCGAAGTGTTCTCCTCATGGTCTGTAGATCAGTCCTGCCATACCTATGACCCAAAACATAAGCCGAGTTTGTGTTTTCAGACAACTGTCCAAACAGCTCTGGCCTACACACCCTACAGGCTCAGGGCCCTGAAGACAAACCTGAGGACTGTACTTGCCCTCTCCAAGGGAATTGTATGTGCCCATTCCAATGGCCACAACCCTACTAGTAGGATAACCTCCAAAGTCCCTGAGGCCATCCCAATAGTTGTGGCTTCCCAGGACAAACAGGGGCAATCTGAGCCCATCTGAGCACCTACCTGCACTCAGACCCGTAGACTGATGTCCCCAGAGGTAAAAAGGAACGAACAGGCCCCTAGGCACTAATCGGATCCATTGCTTTGGTTTCCAGGCATCTCTCCTCAGAGGCCTGGATTTCAATACCAGCATATGGCTGTTTCTTGACTCACCCATCAGAACAAATCTCATCTACACATGGGAAACATGCACGTTGGAGCTGTGTCAAAGCCTCTGTTTAGGAGAACCCTTCAGGGCCCCAGGGCCACCGCTTCATTCCAAGGTCTCCATAGACACAAAAACATATTAGGACACATCCACAGGAGAGTCCATTTCAACTCAGCCTCCTCGGTTGCCCCCCACATCCAGCAGATCTAACCTGTCTTGTTGCTTGGAGACCATTGGAATGCGAGGGGGACTACCCAGCCAACCATCCTTAGAACCCTGCTCGGAATCGTTGGCCTGGAGCCAACCAACAGGTCTCAATTGTCCTGCAGAAGAATCTTTGCAGTTTGGAGCTTCTCACAACTCCCATCGTGGGAAAACCCCCATTTCCTCGTGATCAACCCCCTTCAAGAAAGGGCCATCAGGGCAGAAAGTCCAACCTGAGCGATCGTCTGATCCTTGCCCTGACTTCAGATGCACGAGATCTCGATTGAGGTCTGTAGATTGTGCCTGCCATATCCTCACCCAGAAACCTAGGCCTAGCTTGGGTTCTCAGACTCCGTCCTCAGACTACTGGCCCACAAGCCCTCCAGTTGGGCAATCCAGAACTACAATGCCGCACTCTGCCTGCCCTACAGAAGTAAAATATTGCCCTCAGGGCTACCCCGAAACCGCAAATGAGGATCAACCTGCACGCCATTCGGCTGTACCCCAAACATATAGGCTGACCTGGGCACTATTTCCCCTTCTGACCCAGCCTGAGCCTGGACCTCCTGGTCCCACCCAGACAGCTGGCCGCACACTGAGCACATCGGACCCGCCATGGCCTTAGGTCGTCATCTCTTCCCAACTGCGGTTTTCAGGCTCCAGAACCTAGACCTTATCTCCAACCACTGCCCAGGGTTGAAAATGATGCAGAAATCAGAACTCTTTCCCCATGGCAAGAAACCTTGTGGTTGGCATGTTGTCCAACGTTCAGTGTAGTTGAAACAAGCGTGGCCCATGAGGCCCAGCCCATGCTTGCGGCCACATTGGTCACAAACACACATTGTGACCCTCAGCCTGAAGCCCAGTCCTCAGGTAAGGCCTCTCAGGGCCTATATGAAGAGACAGCATATTGGGCTTGCCATGCCCCTAGGCCCCAATTTTTAACCATAGTTCGGGTTGTCCCTTCACTCTTCCCCAGGGCTCTGCTTTGGAATTCCTCTTTTGGTGGGACACCTGAGGTAACAAACCTGAAAGGAGTCCTCCCATCCCACAGATTGACGAAAAACAATTGGGATCGGGCCAATCCACAGAGAGGAAGATTCGTCCATGGCCCATGAGACCTCCCCAACATTCCACGGCCATCGCTGAAACAAAATCCAGAGACAAAAGCCTGACCAAGCGCCTCAGACTCGCTCATTCTTCATATCCTGAAGAGTTCTTCTCATGGTTTGTAGATCGGGCGTGCCATACCTACGTCCCCAAACATAAGCTGAGTTTGTGTTTTCAGTCTTCTGTCCTCAATTTCCTGGGCCACACTCCCTCCAGGCTGGGGCCCCTGGAGCCACACATTAGGACTGCCCCCTCCCAATCCATGGGAATTCTGCCCATTCCATTGTCAAAAATCGTACAAATTAGGAGAACCCTCCAAAGTCCCTGAGGCCATCCCAATAGTGTAGGTGCCCGGGACAAAAAAGGGCGGTTGATACCGGCTGAGCATCTACCTCCACTCATCTACCTCCACTCATACCAAGAAGATTGAACCAGACAGGACCCGAGGCCATTATCGGATCCATTGCTTTGGTTTACAGGCATGTCTCCTCAAAAGCCTGCATTCCAATACCAGCAGAGGGGATTTCCTGAGGCACCCATCAGAACAAATCTCGTCTCCACAAGGAAACTTGTGCATGGGAGCTATGCCAAAGCTTAGGAGAATACTTCAGGGTCCCGGTGCCACCTCCCCATTCCAAGGCCCTCATGGACACAAACACACGTTAGGACCCATCCTCTGGAAAGTGCATTTCAACTCAGCCACCCCGGTTGCTCCCGCAGATCCATTAGATCTAAACTGTCTTGTTGCTAGGAGACAATTGGAAGGCGAGGCCGACTTCCCAGGCATCCATCCTGGAACGGTGCTCTGGAGTCATTCCATAAGGGATGAACTGGAGCTGTCCAACAGGTCTCAATTGTCCCGCAGAAGGAATCCTTGTAGGGGGCATCCCACATCTCCCAACGTGGAAAACCTCCATGGCCTCGAGATTCCGCTCCCTTCATGAAGGGGCCGTCATGCACAGAAACTCCAACCTGAGCCAACGTCGGATCCTCGCCCTGACTTCAGATGCATGAGATATTGGTTCAGATCTGCAGGGGGTACCTGCCGTGCCCTCACCGTGAATCCGAAGTCTAGCTTGTGTTCTCAGACTTCCGTCCTCACTCTTCTGGCCCCGAAGCCCTCAAGTTTGGCAATTGCGGACCGACAATGAAGCACTCTGCCTGCCCTCTAGAAAAAATATATTGCCTAATGAGCAGCCCAGGCAGCTTAAATGAGGATATACCTACACGGCACTCGAATGTACCCAAATTATATAGTCTAACCTGGGCACTAATGCACTGTCTGACACAACCTGAGCCCGGACCTGCTGACCAACACCCAGACAGCTGACCCCAAGCTGAGCACATCAGACCCGCCATGGCCTTAGGTCATCATCTCTTCCCTACCTCAGTTTTCAGGCTTCAGAACCTAGACCTTATCTCCAATCACTGCCCACGGGTGACTGTGATGCAGAAATCAGAACTCTTCCTGACCCATGGCAAGAAACCTTGTGGTTGGCATGTTGTCCAACGTTCAGTGTAGGAGAAACCAGCATTCACCCTGAGGCCCCGCCCATTCTTGCGTGCGACGAGAGCATAAACACGCATTGTGACCTCAGCGTGAGTCCTGTCCTCTAGTAAGTCCTCTCAGTGGCTGGACCATTAGATGTCATAATGGGCTTGACATGTCCCTAGTCCCCAATTTTTAACCAGATTTCTGGTTGTCCAGTCGCCCCACTCCAGGGCTCTACTCTGGAATCCCTCATTTGGTGGGACATCTGAGGTTGAAAAACAAAATGAAACAAATCGACAACAACAACAAAAAAACGGACTTCTTCCATCCCCAGAATGACCCCAAACTCTTTGGACGGGACCGAACCCCCAGAGAGTAAGACTCGTCCATTTCCCATGAAGTCACCCGGCAATTTCACGACCATGAGTGACACGATATCCAGAGACAAAAACTTGAGCAAGAGCCTCACACTCGCCCTTTTTTCATATCCCGAAGTGTTCTCCTCATGGTCTGTAGATCAGTCCTGCCATACCTATGACCCAAAACATAAGCCGAGTTTGTGTTTTCAGACAACTGTCCAAACAGCTCTGGCCTACACACCCTACAGGCTCAGGGCCCTGGAGCCAAACCTGAGGACTGTACTTGCCCTCTCCAAGGGAATTGTATGTGCCCATTCCAATGGCCACAACCCTACTAGTAGGATAACCTCCAAAGTCCCTGAGGCCATCCCAATAGTTGTGGCTTCCCAGGACAAACAGGGGCAATCTGAGCCCATCTGAGCACCTACCTGCACTCAGACCCGTAGACTGATGTCCCCAGAGGTAAAAAGGAACGAACAGGCCCCTAGGCACTAATCGGATCCATTGCTTTGGTTTCCAGGCATCTCTCCTCAGAGGCCTGGATTTCAATACCAGCATATGGCTGTTTCTTGACTCACCCATCAGAACAAATCTCATCTACACATGGGAAACATGCACGTTGGAGCTGTGTCAAAGCCTCTGTTTAGGAGAACCCTTCAGGGCCCCAGGGCCACCGCTTCATTCCAAGGTCTCCATAGACACAAAAACATATTAGGACACATCCACAGGAGAGTCCATTTCAACTCAGCCTCCTCGGTTTCCCCCCACATCCAGCAGATCTAACCTGTCTTGTTGCTTGGAGACCATTGGAATGCGAGGTGGGCTACCCAGCCAACCATCCTTAGAACCCTGCTCGGAATCGTTGGCCTGGAGCCAACCAATAGGTCTCAATTGTCCTGCGGAAGAATCTTTGCAGTTTGGAGCTTCTCACAACTCCCATCGTGGGAAAACCCCCATTTCCTCGTGATCAACCCCCTTCAAGAATGGGCCATCAGCAGAAAGTCCAACCTGAGCGATCGTCTGATCCTTGCCCTGACTTCAGATGCACGAGATCTCGATTGAGGTCTGTAGATTGTGCCTGCCATATCCTCACCCAGAAACCTAGGCCTAGCTTGGGTTCTCAGACTCCGTCCTCAGACTACTGGCCCACAAGCCCTCCAGTTGGGCAATCCAGAACTACAATGCCGCACTCTGCCTGCCCTACAGAATTAAAATATTGCCCTCAGGGCTACCCCGAAACCGCAAATGAGGATCAACCTGCACGCCATTCGGCTGTACCCCAAACATATAGGCTGACCTGGGCACTATTTCCCCTTCTGACCCAGCCTGAGCCTGGACCTCCTGGTCCCACCCAGACAGCTGGCCGCACACTGAGCACATCGGACCCGCCATGGCCTTAGGTCGTCATCTCTTCCCAACTGCGGTTTTCAGGCTCCAGAACCTAGACCTTATCTCCAACCACTGCCCAGGGTAGAAAATGATGCAGAAATCAGAACTCTTTCCCCATGGCAAGAAACCTTGTGGTTGGCATGTTGTCCAACGTTCAGTGTAGTTGAAACAAGCGTGGCCCATGAGGCCCAGCCCATGCTTGCGGCCACATTGGTCACAAACACACATTGTGACCCTCAGCCTGAAGCCCAGTCCTCAGGTAAGGCCTCTCAGGGCCTATATGAAGAGACAGCATATTGGGCTTGCCATGCCCCTAGGCCCCAATTTTTAACCATAGTTCGGGTTGTCCCTTCACTCTTCCCCAGGGCTCTGCTTTGGAATTCCTCTTTTGGTGGGACACCTGAGGTAACAAACCTGAAAGGAGTCCTCCCATCCCACAGATTGACGAAAAACAATTGGGATCGGGCCAATCCACAGAGAGGAAGATTCGTCCATGGCCCATGAGACCTCCCCAACATTCCACGGCCATCGCTGAAACAAAATCCAGAGACAAAAGCCTGACCAAGCGCCTCAGACTCGCTCATTCTTCATATCCTGAAGAGTTCTTCTCATGGTTTGTAGATCGGGCGTGCCATACCTACGTCCCCAAACATAAGCTGAGTTTGTGTTTTCAGTCTTCTGTCCTCAATTTCCTGGGCCACACTCCCTCCAGGCTGGGGCCCCTGGAGCCACACATTAGGACTGCCCCCTCCCAATCCATGGGAATTCTGCCCATTCCATTGTCAAAAATCGTACAAATTAGGAGAACCCTCCAAAGTCCCTGAGGCCATCCCAATAGTGTAGGTGCCCGGGACAAAAAAGGGCGGTTGATACCGGCTGAGCATCTACCTCCACTCATCTACCTCCACTCATACCAAGAAGATTGAACCAGACAGGACCCGAGGCCATTATCGGATCCATTGCTTTGGTTTACAGGCATGTCTCCTCAAAAGCCTGCATTCCAATACCAGCAGAGGGGATTTCCTGAGGCACCCATCAGAACAAATCTCGTCTCCACAAGGAAACTTGTGCATGGGAGCTATGCCAAAGCTTAGGAGAATACTTCAGGGTCCCGGTGCCACCTCCCCATTCCAAGGCCCTCATGGACACAAACACACGTTAGGACCCATCCTCTGGAAAGTGCATTTCAACTCAGCCACCCCGGTTGCTCCCGCAGATCCATTAGATCTAAACTGTCTTGTTGTTAGGAGACAATTGGAACGCGAGGCCGACTTCCCAGGCATCCATCCTGGAACGGTGCTCTGGAGTCATTCCATAAGGGATGAACTGGAGCTGTCCAACAGGTCTCAATTGTCCCGCAGAAGGAATCCTTGTAGGGGGCATCCCACATCTCCCAACGTGGAAAACCTCCATGGCCTCGAGATTCCGCTCCCTTCATGAAGGGGCCGTCATGCACAGAAACTCCAACCTGAGCCAACGTCGGATCCTCGCCCTGACTTCAGATGCATGAGATATTGGTTCAGATCTGCAGGGTGTACCTGCCGTGCCCTCACCGTGAATCCGAAGTCTAGCTTGTGTTCTCAGACTTCCGTCCTCACTCTTCTGGCCCCGAAGCCCTCAAGTTTGGCAATTGCGGACCGACAATGAAGCACTCTGCCTGCCCTCTAGAAAAAATATATTGCCTAATGAGCAGCCCAGGCAGCTTAAATGAGGATATACCTACACGGCACTCGAATGTACCCAAATTATATAGTCTAACCTGGGCACTAATGCACTGTCTGACACAACCTGAGCCCGGACCTGCTGACCAACACCCAGACAGCTGACCCCAAGCTGAGCACATCAGACCCGCCATGGCCTTAGGTCATCATCTCTTCCCTACCTCAGTTTTCAGGCTTCAGAACCTAGACCTTATCTCCAATCACTGCCCACGGGTGACTGTGATGCAGAAATCAGAACTCTTCCTGACCCATGGCAAGAAACCTTGTGGTTGGCATGTTGTCCAACGTTCAGTGTAGGAGAAACCAGCATTCACCCTGAGGCCCCGCCCATTCTTGAGTGCGACGAGAGCATAAACACGCATTGTGACCTCAGCGTGAGTCCTGTCCTCTAGTAAGTCCTCTCAGTGGCTGGACCATTAGATGTCATAATGGGCTTGACATGTCCCTAGTCCCCAATTTTTACCAGATTTCTGGTTGTCCAGTCGCCCCACCCCAGGGCTCTACTCTGGAATCCCTCATTTGGTGGGACATCTGAGGTTGAAAAACAAAATGAAACAAATCGACAACAACAACAAAAAAACGGACTTCTTCCATCCCGAGAATGACCCCAAACTCTTTGGACGGGACCGAACCCCCAGAGAGTAAGACTCGTCCATTTCCCATGAAGTCACCCGGCAATTTCACGACCATGAGTGACACGATATCCAGAGAAAAAAACTTGAGCAAGAGCCTCACACTCGCCCTTTTTTCATATCCCGAAGTGTTCTCCTCATGGTCTGTAGCTCAGTCCTGCCATACCTATGACCCAAAACATAAGCCGAGTTTGTGTTTTCAGACAACTGTCCAAACAGCTCTGGCCTACACACCCTACAGGCTCAGGGCCCTGGAGCCAAACCTGAGGACTGTACTTGCCCTCTCCAAGGGAATTGTATGTGCCCATTCCAATGGCCACAACCCTACTAGTAGGATAACCTCCAAAGTCCCTGAGGCCATCCCAATAGTTGTGGCTTCCCAGGACAAACAGGGGCAATCTGAGCCCATCTGAGCACCTACCAGCACTCAGACCCGTAGACTGATGTCCCCAGAGGTAAAAAGGAACGAACAGGCCCCTAGGCACTAATCGGATCCATTGCTTTGGTTTCCAGGCATCTCTCCTCAGAGGCCTGGAATTCAATACCAGCATATGGCTGTTTCTTGACTCACCCATCAGAACAAATCTCATCTACACATGGGAAACATGCACGTTGGAGCTGTGTCAAAGCCTCTGTTTAGGAGAACCCTTCAGGGCCCCAGGGCCACCGCTTCATTCCAAGGTCTCCATAGACACAAAAACATATTAGGACACATCCACAGGAGAGTCCATTTCAACTCAGCCTCCTCGGTTGCCCCCCACATCCAGCAGATCTAACCTGTCTTGTTGCTTGGAGACCATTGGAATGCGAGGGGGACTACCCAGCCAACCATCCTTAGAACCCTGCTCGGAATCGTTGGCCTGGAGCCAACCAACAGGTCTCAATTGTCCTGCAGAAGAATCTTTGCAGTTTGGAGCTTCTCACAACTCCCATCGTGGGAAAACCCCCATTTCCTCGTGATCAACCCCCTTCAAGAAAGGGCCATCAGGGCAGAAAGTCCAACCTGAGCGATCGTCTGATCCTTGCCCTGACTTCAGATGCACGAGATCTCGATTGAGGTCTGTAGATTGTGCCTGCCATATCCTCACCCAGAAACCTAGGCCTAGCTTGGGTTCTCAGACTCCGTCCTCAGACTACTGGCCCACAAGCCCTCCAGTTGGGCAATCCAGAACTACAATGCCGCACTCTGCCTGCCCTACAGAAGTAAAATATTGCCCTCAGGGCTACCCCGAAACCGCAAATGAGGATCAACCTGCACGCCATTCGGCTGTACCCCAAACATATAGGCTGACCTGGGCACTATTTCCCCTTCTGACCCAGCCTGAGCCTGGACCTCCTGGTCCCACCCAGACAGCTGGCCGCACACTGAGCACATCGGACCCGCCATGGCCTTAGGTCGTCATCTCTTCCCAACTGCGGTTTTCAGGCTCCAGAACCTAGACCTTATCTCCAACCACTGCCCAGGGTTGAAAATGATGCAGAAATCAGAACTCTTTCCCCATGGCAAGAAACCTTGTGGTTGGCATGTTGTCCAACGTTCAGTGTAGTTGAAACAAGCGTGGCCCATGAGGCCCAGCCCATGCTTGCGGCCACATTGGTCACAAACACACATTGTGACCCTCAGCCTGAAGCCCAGTCCTCAGGTAAGGCCTCTCAGGGCCTATATGAAGAGACAGCATATTGGGCTTGCCATGCCCCTAGGCCCCAATTTTTAACCATAGTTCGGGTTGTCCCTTCACTCTTCCCCAGGGCTCTGCTTTGGAATTCCTCTTTTGGTGGGACACCTGAGGTAACAAACCTGAAAGGAGTCCTCCCATCCCACAGATTGACGAAAAACAATTGGGATCGGGCCAATCCACAGAGAGGAAGATTCGTCCATGGCCCATGAGACCTCCCCAACATTCCACGGCCATCGCTGAAACAAAATCCAGAGACAAAAGCCTGACCAAGCGCCTCAGACTCGCTCATTCTTCATATCCTGAAGAGTTCTTCTCATGGTTTGTAGATCGGGCGTGCCATACCTACGTCCCCAAACATAAGCTGAGTTTGTGTTTTCAGTCTTCTGTCCTCAATTTCCTGGGCCACACTCCCTCCAGGCTGGGGCCCCTGGAGCCACACATTAGGACTGCCCCCTCCCAATCCATGGGAATTCTGCCCATTCCATTGTCAAAAATCGTACAAATTAGGAGAACCCTCCAAAGTCCCTGAGGCCATCCCAATAGTGTAGGTGCCCGGGACAAAAAAGGGCGGTTGATACCGGCTGAGCATCTACCTCCACTCATCTACCTCCACTCATACCAAGAAGATTGAACCAGACAGGACCCGAGGCCATTATCGGATCCATTGCTTTGGTTTACAGGCATGTCTCCTCAAAAGCCTGCATTCCAATACCAGCAGAGGGGATTTCCTGAGGCACCCATCAGAACAAATCTCGTCTCCACAAGGAAACTTGTGCATGGGAGCTATGCCAAAGCTTAGGAGAATACTTCAGGGTCCCGGTGCCACCTCCCCATTCCAAGGCCCTCATGGACACAAACACACGTTAGGACCCATCCTCTGGAAAGTGCATTTCAACTCAGCCACCCCGGTTGCTCCCGCAGATCCATTAGATCTAAACTGTCTTGTTGCTAGGAGACAATTGGAAGGCGAGGCCGACTTCCCAGGCATCCATCCTGGAACGGTGCTCTGGAGTCATTCCATAAGGGATGAACTGGAGCTGTCCAACAGGTCTCAATTGTCCCGCAGAAGGAATCCTTGTAGGGGGCATCCCACATCTCCCAACGTGGAAAACCTCCATGGCCTCGAGATTCCGCTCCCTTCATGAAGGGGCCGTCATGCACAGAAACTCCAACCTGAGCCAACGTCGGATCCTCGCCCTGACTTCAGATGCATGAGATATTGGTTCAGATCTGCAGGGGGTACCTGCCGTGCCCTCACCGTGAATCCGAAGTCTAGCTTGTGTTCTCAGACTTCCGTCCTCACTCTCCTGGCCCCGAAGCCCTCAAGTTTGGCAATTGCAGACCGACAATGAAGCACTCTGCCTGCCCTCTAGAAAAAATATATTGCCTAATGAGCAGCCCAGGCAGCTTAAATGAGGATATACCTACACGGCACTCGAATGTACCCAAATTATATAGTCTAACCTGGGCACTAATGCACTGTCTGACACAACCTGAGCCCGGACCTGCTGACCAACACCCAGACAGCTGACCCCAAGCTGAGCACATCAGACCCGCCATGGCCTTAGGTCATCATCTCTTCCCTACCTCAGTTTTCAGGCTTCAGAACCTAGACCTTATCTCCAATCACTGCCCACGGGTGACTGTGATGCAGAAATCAGAACTCTTCCTGACCCATGGCAAGAAACCTTGTGGTTGGCATGTTGTCCAACGTTCAGTGTAGGAGAAACCAGCATTCACCCTGAGGCCCCGCCCATTCTTGCGTGCGACGAGAGCATAAACACGCATTGTGACCTCAGCGTGAGTCCTGTCCTCTAGTAAGTCCTCTCAGTGGCTGGACCATTAGATGTCATAATGGGCTTGACATGTCCCTAGTCCCCAATTTTTAACCAGATTTCTGGTTGTCCAGTCGCCCCACTCCAGGGCTCTACTCTGGAATCCCTCATTTGGTGGGACATCTGAGGTTGAAAAACAAAATGAAACAAATCGACAACAACAACAAAAAAACGGACTTCTTCCATCCCCAGAATGACCCCAAACTCTTTGGACGGGACCGAACCCCCAGAGAGTAAGACTCGTCCATTTCCCATGAAGTCACCCGGCAATTTCACGACCATGAGTGACACGATATCCAGAGACAAAAACTTGAGCAAGAGCCTCACACTCGCCCTTTTTTCATATCCCGAAGTGTTCTCCTCATGGTCTGTAGATCAGTCCTGCCATACCTATGACCCAAAACATAAGCCGAGTTTGTGTTTTCAGACAACTGTCCAAACAGCTCTGGCCTACACACCCTACAGGCTCAGGGCCCTGGAGCCAAACCTGAGGACTGTACTTGCCCTCTCCAAGGGAATTGTATGTGCCCATTCCAATGGCCACAACCCTACTAGTAGGATAACCTCCAAAGTCCCTGAGGCCATCCCAATAGTTGTGGCTTCCCAGGACAAACAGGGGCAATCTGAGCCCATCTGAGCACCTACCTGCACTCAGACCCGTAGACTGATGTCCCCAGAGGTAAAAAGGAACGAACAGGCCCCTAGGCACTAATCGGATCCATTGCTTTGGTTTCCAGGCATCTCTCCTCAGAGGCCTGGATTTCAATACCAGCATATGGCTGTTTCTTGACTCACCCATCAGAACAAATCTCATCTACACATGGGAAACATGCACGTTGGAGCTGTGTCAAAGCCTCTGTTTAGGAGAACCCTTCAGGGCCCCAGGGCCACCGCTTCATTCCAAGGTCTCCATAGACACAAAAACATATTAGGACACATCCACAGGAGAGTCCATTTCAACTCAGCCTCCTCGGTTTCCCCCCACATCCAGCAGATCTAACCTGTCTTGTTGCTTGGAGACCATTGGAATGCGAGGTGGGCTACCCAGCCAACCATCCTTAGAACCCTGCTCGGAATCGTTGGCCTGGAGCCAACCAATAGGTCTCAATTGTCCTGCAGAAGAATCTTTGCAGTTTGGAGCTTCTCACAACTCCCATCGTGGGAAAACCCCCATTTCCTCGTGATCAACCCCCTTCAAGAATGGGCCATCAGCAGAAAGTCCAACCTGAGCGATCGTCTGATCCTTGCCCTGACTTCAGATGCACGAGATCTCGATTGAGGTCTGTAGATTGTGCCTGCCATATCCTCACCCAGAAACCTAGGCCTAGCTTGGGTTCTCAGACTCCGTCCTCAGACTACTGGCCCACAAGCCCTCCAGTTGGGCAATCCAGAACTACAATGCCGCACTCTGCCTGCCCTACAGAATTAAAATATTGCCCTCAGGGCTACCCCGAAACCGCAAATGAGGATCAACCTGCACGCCATTCGGCTGTACCCCAAACATATAGGCTGACCTGGGCACTATTTCCCCTTCTGACCCAGCCTGAGCCTGGACCTCCTGGTCCCACCCAGACAGCTGGCCGCACACTGAGCACATCGGACCCGCCATGGCCTTAGGTCGTCATCTCTTCCCAACTGCGGTTTTCAGGCTCCAGAACCTAGACCTTATCTCCAACCACTGCCCAGGGTAGAAAATGATGCAGAAATCAGAACTCTTTCCCCATGGCAAGAAACCTTGTGGTTGGCATGTTGTCCAACGTTCAGTGTAGTTGAAACAAGCGTGGCCCATGAGGCCCAGCCCATGCTTGCGGCCACATTGGTCACAAACACACATTGTGACCCTCAGCCTGAAGCCCAGTCCTCAGGTAAGGCCTCTCAGGGCCTATATGAAGAGACAGCATATTGGGCTTGCCATGCCCCTAGGCCCCAATTTTTAACCATAGTTCGGGTTGTCCCTTCACTCTTCCCCAGGGCTCTGCTTTGGAATTCCTCTTTTGGTGGGACACCTGAGGTAACAAACCTGAAAGGAGTCCTCCCATCCCACAGATTGACGAAAAACAATTGGGATCGGGCCAATCCACAGAGAGGAAGATTCGTCCATGGCCCATGAGACCTCCCCAACATTCCACGGCCATCGCTGAAACAAAATCCAGAGACAAAAGCCTGACCAAGCGCCTCAGACTCGCTCATTCTTCATATCCTGAAGAGTTCTTCTCATGGTTTGTAGATCGGGCGTGCCATACCTACGTCCCCAAACATAAGCTGAGTTTGTGTTTTCAGTCTTCTGTCCTCAATTTCCTGGGCCACACTCCCTCCAGGCTGGGGCCCCTGGAGCCACACATTAGGACTGCCCCCTCCCAATCCATGGGAATTCTGCCCATTCCATTGTCAAAAATCGTACAAATTATGAGAACCCTCCAAAGTCCCTGAGGCCATCCCAATAGTGTAGGTGCCCGGGACAAAAAAGGGCGGTTGATACCGGCTGAGCATCTACCTCCACTCATCTACCTCCACTCATACCAAGAAGATTGAACCAGACAGGACCCGAGGCCATTATCGGATCCATTGCTTTGGTTTACAGGCATGTCTCCTCAAAAGCCTGCATTCCAATACCAGCAGAGGGGATTTCCTGAGGCACCCATCAGAACAAATCTCGTCTCCACAAGGAAACTTGTGCATGGGAGCTATGCCAAAGCTTAGGAGAATACTTCAGGGTCCCGGTGCCACCTCCCCATTCCAAGGCCCTCATGGACACAAACACACGTTAGGACCCATCCTCTGGAAAGTGCATTTCAACTCAGCCACCCCGGTTGCTCCCGCAGATCCATTAGATCTAAACTGTCTTGTTGTTAGGAGACAATTGGAACGCGAGGCCGACTTCCCAGGCATCCATCCTGGAACGGTGCTCTGGAGTCATTCCATAAGGGATGAACTGGAGCTGTCCAACAGGTCTCAATTGTCCCGCAGAAGGAATCCTTGTAGGGGGCATCCCACATCTCCCAACGTGGAAAACCTCCATGGCCTCGAGATTCCGCTCCCTTCATGAAGGGGCCGTCATGCACAGAAACTCCAACCTGAGCCAACGTCGGATCCTCGCCCTGACTTCAGATGCATGAGATATTGGTTCAGATCTGCAGGGTGTACCTGCCGTGCCCTCACCGTGAATCCGAAGTCTAGCTTGTGTTCTCAGACTTCCGTCCTCACTCTTCTGGCCCCGAAGCCCTCAAGTTTGGCAATTGCGGACCGACAATGAAGCACTCTGCCTGCCCTCTAGAAAAAATATATTGCCTAATGAGCAGCCCAGGCAGCTTAAATGAGGATATACCTACACGGCACTCGAATGTACCCAAATTATATAGTCTAACCTGGGCACTAATGCACTGTCTGACACAACCTGAGCCCGGACCTGCTGACCAACACCCAGACAGCTGACCCCAAGCTGAGCACATCAGACCCGCCATGGCCTTAGGTCATCATCTCTTCCCTACCTCAGTTTTCAGGCTTCAGAACCTAGACCTTATCTCCAATCACTGCCCACGGGTGACTGTGATGCAGAAATCAGAACTCTTCCTGACCCATGGCAAGAAACCTTGTGGTTGGCATGTTGTCCAACGTTCAGTGTAGGAGAAACCAGCATTCACCCTGAGGCCCCGCCCATTCTTGAGTGCGACGAGAGCATAAACACGCATTGTGACCTCAGCGTGAGTCCTGTCCTCTAGTAAGTCCTCTCAGTGGCTGGACCATTAGATGTCATAATGGGCTTGACATGTCCCTAGTCCCCAATTTTTACCAGATTTCTGGTTGTCCAGTCGCCCCACCCCAGGGCTCTACTCTGGAATCCCTCATTTGGTGGGACATCTGAGGTTGAAAAACAAAATGAAAGAAATCGACAACAACAACAAAAAAACGGACTTCTTCCATCCCGAGAATGACCCCAAACTCTTTGGACGGGACCGAACCCCCAGAGAGTAAGACTCGTCCATTTCCCATGAAGTCACCCGGCAATTTCACGACCATGAGTGACACGATATCCAGAGAAAAAAACTTGAGCAAGAGCCTCACACTCGCCCTTTTTTCATATCCCGAAGTGTTCTCCTCATGGTCTGTAGCTCAGTCCTGCCATACCTATGACCCAAAACATAAGCCGAGTTTGTGTTTTCAGACAACTGTCCAAACAGCTCTGGCCTACACACCCTACAGGCTCAGGGCCCTGGAGCCAAACCTGAGGACTGTACTTGCCCTCTCCAAGGGAATTGTATGTGCCCATTCCAATGGCCACAACCCTACTAGTAGGATAACCTCCAAAGTCCCTGAGGCCATCCCAATAGTTGTGGCTTCCCAGGACAAACAGGGGCAATCTGAGCCCATCTGAGCACCTACCAGCACTCAGACCCGTAGACTGATGTCCCCAGAGGTAAAAAGGAACGAACAGGCCCCTAGGCACTAATCGGATCCATTGCTTTGGTTTCCAGGCATCTCTCCTCAGAGGCCTGGAATTCAATACCAGCATATGGCTGTTTCTTGACTCACCCATCAGAACAAATCTCATCTACACATGGGAAACATGCACGTTGGAGCTGTGTCAAAGCCTCTGTTTAGGAGAACCCTTCAGGGCCCCAGGGCCACCGCTTCATTCCAAGGTCTCCATAGACACAAAAACATATTAGGACACATCCACAGGAGAGTCCATTTCAACTCAGCCTCCTCGGTTGCCCCCCACATCCAGCAGATCTAACCTGTCTTGTTGCTTGGAGACCATTGGAATGCGAGGGGGACTACCCAGCCAACCATCCTTAGAACCCTGCTCGGAATCGTTGGCCTGGAGCCAACCAACAGGTCTCAATTGTCCTGCAGAAGAATCTTTGCAGTTTGGAGCTTCTCACAACTCCCATCGTGGGAAAACCCCCATTTCCTCGTGATCAACCCCCTTCAAGAAAGGGCCATCAGGGCAGAAAGTCCAACCTGAGCGATCGTCTGATCCTTGCCCTGACTTCAGATGCACGAGATCTCGATTGAGGTCTGTAGATTGTGCCTGCCATATCCTCACCCAGAAACCTAGGCCTAGCTTGGGTTCTCAGACTCCGTCCTCAGACTACTGGCCCACAAGCCCTCCAGTTGGGCAATCCAGAACTACAATGCCGCACTCTGCCTGCCCTACAGAATTAAAATATTGCCCTCAGGGCTACCCCGAAACCGCAAATGAGGATCAACCTGCACGCCATTCGGCTGTACCCCAAACATATAGGCTGACCTGGGCACTATTTCCCCTTCTGACCCAGCCTGAGCCTGGACCTCCTGGTCCCACCCAGACAGCTGGCCGCACACTGAGCACATCAGACCCGCCATGGCCTTAGGTCGTCATCTCTTCCCAACTGCGGTTTTCAGGCTCCAGAACCTAGACCTTATCTCCAACCACTGCCCAGGGTAGAAAATGATGCAGAAATCAGAACTCTTTCCCCATGGCAAGAAACCTTGTGGTTGGCATGTTGTCCAACGTTCAGTGTAGTTGAAACAAGCGTGGCCCATGAGGCCCAGCCCATGCTTGCGGCCACATTGGTCACAAACACACATTGTGACCCTCAGCCTGAAGCCCAGTCCTCAGGTAAGGCCTCTCAGGGCCTATATGAAGAGACAGCATATTGGGCTTGCCATGCCCCTAGGCCCCAATTTTTAACCATAGTTCGGGTTGTCCCTTCACTCTTCCCCAGGGCTCTGCTTTGGAATTCCTCTTTTGGTGGGACACCTGAGGTAACAAACCTGAAAGGAGTCCTCCCATCCCACAGATTGACGAAAAACAATTGGGATCGGGCCAATCCACAGAGAGGAAGATTCGTCCATGGCCCATGAGACCTCCCCAACATTCCACGGCCATCGCTGAAACAAAATCCAGAGACAAAAGCCTGACCAAGCGCCTCAGACTCGCTCATTCTTCATATCCTGAAGAGTTCTTCTCATGGTTTGTAGATCGGGCGTGCCATACCTACGTCCCCAAACATAAGCTGAGTTTGTGTTTTCAGTCTTCTGTCCTCAATTTCCTGGGCCACACTCCCTCCAGGCTGGGGCCCCTGGAGCCACACATTAGGACTGCCCCCTCCCAATCCATGGGAATTCTGCCCATTCCATTGTCAAAAATCGTACAAATTATGAGAACCCTCCAAAGTCCCTGAGGCCATCCCAATAGTGTAGGTGCCCGGGACAAAAAAGGGCGGTTGATACCGGCTGAGCATCTACCTCCACTCATCTACCTCCACTCATACCAAGAAGATTGAACCAGACAGGACCCGAGGCCATTATCGGATCCATTGCTTTGGTTTACAGGCATGTCTCCTCAAAAGCCTGCATTCCAATACCAGCAGAGGGGATTTCCTGAGGCACCCATCAGAACAAATCTCGTCTCCACAAGGAAACTTGTGCATGGGAGCTATGCCAAAGCTTAGGAGAATACTTCAGGGTCCCGGTGCCACCTCCCCATTCCAAGGCCCTCATGGACACAAACACACGTTAGGACCCATCCTCTGGAAAGTGCATTTCAACTCAGCCACCCCGGTTGCTCCCGCAGATCCATTAGATCTAAACTGTCTTGTTGTTAGGAGACAATTGGAACGCGAGGCCGACTTCCCAGGCATCCATCCTGGAACGGTGCTCTGGAGTCATTCCATAAGGGATGAACTGGAGCTGTCCAACAGGTCTCAATTGTCCCGCAGAAGGAATCCTTGTAGGGGGCATCCCACATCTCCCAACGTGGAAAACCTCCATGGCCTCGAGATTCCGCTCCCTTCATGAAGGGGCCGTCATGCACAGAAACTCCAACCTGAGCCAACGTCGGATCCTCGCCCTGACTTCAGATGCATGAGATATTGGTTCAGATCTGCAGGGTGTACCTGCCGTGCCCTCACCGTGAATCCGAAGTCTAGCTTGTGTTCTCAGACTTCCGTCCTCACTCTTCTGGCCCCGAAGCCCTCAAGTTTGGCAATTGCGGACCGACAATGAAGCACTCTGCCTGCCCTCTAGAAAAAATATATTGCCTAATGAGCAGCCCAGGCAGCTTAAATGAGGATATACCTACACGGCACTCGAATGTACCCAAATTATATAGTCTAACCTGGGCACTAATGCACTGTCTGACACAACCTGAGCCCGGACCTGCTGACCAACACCCAGACAGCTGACCCCAAGCTGAGCACATCAGACCCGCCATGGCCTTAGGTCATCATCTCTTCCCTACCTCAGTTTTCAGGCTTCAGAACCTAGACCTTATCTCCAATCACTGCCCACGGGTGACTGTGATGCAGAAATCAGAACTCTTCCTGACCCATGGCAAGAAACCTTGTGGTTGGCATGTTGTCCAACGTTCAGTGTAGGAGAAACCAGCATTCACCCTGAGGCCCCGCCCATTCTTGAGTGCGACGAGAGCATAAACACGCATTGTGACCTCAGCGTGAGTCCTGTCCTCTAGTAAGTCCTCTCAGTGGCTGGACCATTAGATGTCATAATGGGCTTGACATGTCCCTAGTCCCCAATTTTTACCAGATTTCTGGTTGTCCAGTCGCCCCACCCCAGGGCTCTACTCTGGAATCCCTCATTTGGTGGGACATCTGAGGTTGAAAAACAAAATGAAAGAAATCGACAACAACAACAAAAAAACGGACTTCTTCCATCCCGAGAATGACCCCAAACTCTTTGGACGGGACCGAACCCCCAGAGAGTAAGACTCGTCCATTTCCCATGAAGTCACCCGGCAATTTCACGACCATGAGTGACACGATATCCAGAGAAAAAAACTTGAGCAAGAGCCTCACACTCGCCCTTTTTTCATATCCCGAAGTGTTCTCCTCATGGTCTGTAGCTCAGTCCTGCCATACCTATGACCCAAAACATAAGCCGAGTTTGTGTTTTCAGACAACTGTCCAAACAGCTCTGGCCTACACACCCTACAGGCTCAGGGCCCTGGAGCCAAACCTGAGGACTGTACTTGCCCTCTCCAAGGGAATTGTATGTGCCCATTCCAATGGCCACAACCCTACTAGTAGGATAACCTCCAAAGTCCCTGAGGCCATCCCAATAGTTGTGGCTTCCCAGGACAAACAGGGGCAATCTGAGCCCATCTGAGCACCTACCAGCACTCAGACCCGTAGACTGATGTCCCCAGAGGTAAAAAGGAACGAACAGGCCCCTAGGCACTAATCGGATCCATTGCTTTGGTTTCCAGGCATCTCTCCTCAGAGGCCTGGAATTCAATACCAGCATATGGCTGTTTCTTGACTCACCCATCAGAACAAATCTCATCTACACATGGGAAACATGCACGTTGGAGCTGTGTCAAAGCCTCTGTTTAGGAGAACCCTTCAGGGCCCCAGGGCCACCGCTTCATTCCAAGGTCTCCATAGACACAAAAACATATTAGGACACATCCACAGGAGAGTCCATTTCAACTCAGCCTCCTCGGTTGCCCCCCACATCCAGCAGATCTAACCTGTCTTGTTGCTTGGAGACCATTGGAATGCGAGGGGGACTACCCAGCCAACCATCCTTAGAACCCTGCTCGGAATCGTTGGCCTGGAGCCAACCAACAGGTCTCAATTGTCCTGCAGAAGAATCTTTGCAGTTTGGAGCTTCTCACAACTCCCATCGTGGGAAAACCCCCATTTCCTCGTGATCAACCCCCTTCAAGAAAGGGCCATCAGGGCAGAAAGTCCAACCTGAGCGATCGTCTGATCCTTGCCCTGACTTCAGATGCACGAGATCTCGATTGAGGTCTGTAGATTGTGCCTGCCATATCCTCACCCAGAAACCTAGGCCTAGCTTGGGTTCTCAGACTCCGTCCTCAGACTACTGGCCCACAAGCCCTCCAGTTGGGCAAT
This sequence comes from Mustela nivalis, assembly GCF_964662115.1. NCBI lineage: Eukaryota > Metazoa > Chordata > Mammalia > Carnivora > Mustelidae > Mustela > Mustela nivalis. Next base: position 409,817 of record NW_028136116.1, on the reverse strand, counting down.
CCAGAACTACAATGCCGCACTCTGCCTGCCCTACAGAATTAAAATATTGCCCTCAGGGCTACCCCGAAACCGCAAATGAGGATCAACCTGCACGCCATTCGGCTGTACCCCAAACATATAGGCTGACCTGGGCACTATTTCCCCTTCTGACCCAGCCTGAGCCTGGACCTCCTGGTCCCACCCAGACAGCTGGCCGCACACTGAGCACATCAGACCCGCCATGGCCTTAGGTCGTCATCTCTTCCCAACTGCGGTTTTCAGGCTCCAGAACCTAGACCTTATCTCCAACCACTGCCCAGGGTAGAAAATGATGCAGAAATCAGAACTCTTTCCCCATGGCAAGAAACCTTGTGGTTGGCATGTTGTCCAACGTTCAGTGTAGTTGAAACAAGCGTGGCCCATGAGGCCCAGCCCATGCTTGCGGCCACATTGGTCACAAACACACATTGTGACCCTCAGCCTGAAGCCCAGTCCTCAGGTAAGGCCTCTCAGGGCCTATATGAAGAGACAGCATATTGGGCTTGCCATGCCCCTAGGCCCCAATTTTTAACCATAGTTCGGGTTGTCCCTTCACTCTTCCCCAGGGCTCTGCTTTGGAATTCCTCTTTTGGTGGGACACCTGAGGTAACAAACCTGAAAGGAGTCCTCCCATCCCACAGATTGACGAAAAACAATTGGGATCGGGCCAAATCCACAGAGAGGAAGATTCGTCCATGGCCCATGAGACCTCCCCAACATTCCACGGCCATCGCTGAAACAAAAGTCAGAGACAAAAGCCTGACCAAGCGCCTCAGACTCGCTCATTCTTCATATCCTGAAGAGTTCTTCTCATGGTTTGTAGATCGGGCGTGCCATACCTACGTCCCCAAACATAAGCTGAGTTTGTGTTTTCAGTCTTCTGTCCTCAAAGTCCTGGGCCACACTCCCTCCAGGCTGGGGCCCCTGGAGCCACACATTAGGACTGCCCCCACCCAATCCATGGGAATTCTGCCCATTCCATTGTCAAAAATCGTACAAATTAGGAGAACCCTCCAAAGTCCCTGAGGCCATCCCAATAGTGTAGGTGCCCGGGACAAAAAAGGGCGGTTGATACCGGCTGAGCATCTACCTCCACTCATCTACCTCCACTCATACCAAGAAGATTGAACCAGACAGGACCCGAGGCCATTATCGGATCCATTGCTTTGGTTTACAGGCATGTCTCCTCAAAAGCCTGCATTCCAATACCAGCAGAGGGGATTTCCTGAGGCACCCATCAGAACAAATCTCGTCTCCACAAGGAAACTTGTGCATGGGAGCTATGCCAAAGCTTAGGAGAATACTTCAGGGTCCCGGTGCCACCTCCCCATTCCAAGGCCCTCATGGACACAAACACACGTTAGGACCCATCCTCTGGAAAGTGCATTTCAACTCAGCCACCCCGGTTGCTCCCGCAGATCCATTAGATCTAAACTGTCTTGTTGCTAGGAGACAATTGGAAGGCGAGGTGGACTTCCCAGGCATCCATCCTCGAACGGTGCTCTGGAGTCATTCCATATGGGATGTCCTGGAGCTGTCCAACAGGTCTCAATTGTCCCGCAGAAGGAATCCTTGAAGGGGGCCTCCCACATCTACCAACGTGGAAAACCTCCATGGCCTCGAGATTCCGCTCCCTTCATGAAGGGGCCGTCATGCACAGAAACTCCAACCTGAGCCAACGTCGGATCCTCGCCCTGACTTCAGATGCATGAGATATTGGTTCAGATCTGCAGGGGATACCTGCCGTGCCCTCACCCTGAATCCGAAGTCTAGCTTGTGTTCTCAGACTTCCGTCCTCACTCTCCTGGCCCCGAAGCCCTCAAGTTTGGCAATTCCGGACCGACAATGAAGCACTCTGCCTGCCCTCTAGAAAAAATATATTGCCTAATGAGCAGCCCAGGCAGCTTAAATGAGGATAAACCTACACGGCACTCGAATGTACCCAAATTATATAGTCTAACCTGGGCACTAATGCACTGTCTGACACAACCTGAGCCCGGACCTGCTGACCAACACCCAGACAGCTGACCGTACGCTGAGCACATCAGACCCGCCATGGCCTTAGGTCATCATCTCTTCCCTACCTCAGTTTTCAGGCTTCAGAACCTAGACCTTATCTCCAATCACTGCCCACGGGTGACTGTGATGCAGAAATCAGAACTCTTCCTGACCCATGGCAAGAAACCTTGTGGTTGGCATGTTGTCCAACGTTCAGTGTAGGAGAAACCAGCATTCACCCTGAGGCCCCGCCCATTCTTGAGTGCGACGAGAGCATAAACACGCATTGTGACCTCAGCGTGAGTCCTGTCCTCTAGTAAGTCCTCTCAGTGGCTGGACCATTAGATGTCATAATGGGCTTGACATGTCCCTAGTCCCCAATTTTTAACCAGATTTCTGGTTTCCAGTCGCCCCACCCCAGGGCTCTACTCTGGAATCCCTCATTTGGTGGGACATCTGAGGTTGAAAAACAAAATGAAACAAATCGACAACAACAACAAAAAAACGGACTTCTTCCATCCCCAGAATGACCCCAAACTCTTTGGACGGGACCGAACCCCCAGAGAGTAAGACTCGTCCATTTCCCATGAAGTCACCCGGCAATTTCACGACCATGAGTGACACGATATCCAGAGACAAAAACTTGAGCAAGAGCCTCACACTCGCCCTTTTTTCATATCCCGAAGTGTTCTCCTCATGGTCTGTAGATCAGTCCTGCCATACCTATGACCCAAAACATAAGCCGAGTTTGTGTTTTCAGACAACTGTCCAAACAGCTCTGGCCTACACACCCTACAGGCTCCGGGCCCTGGAGCCAAACCTGAGGACTGTACTTGCCCTCTCCAAGGGAATTGTATGTGCCCATTCCAATGGCCACAACCCTACTAGTAGGATAACCTCCAAATTCCCTGAGGCCATCCCAAGAGTTGTGGCTTCCCAGGACAAACAGGAGCAATCTGAGCCCATCTGAGCACCTACCTGCACTCAGACCCGTAGACTGATGTCCCCAGAGGTAAAAAGGAGCGAACAGGCCCCTAGGCACTAATCGGATCCATTGCTTTGGTTTCCAGGCATCTCTCCTCAGAGGCCTGGATTTCAATACCAGCATATGGCTGTTTCTTGACTCACCCATCAGAACAAATCTCATCTACACATGGGAAACATGCACGTTGGAGCTGTGTCAAAGCCTCTGTTTAGGAGAACCCTTCAGGGCCCCAGGGCCACCGCTTCATTCCAAGGTCTCCATAGACACAAAAACATATTAGGACACATCCACAGGAGAGTCCATTTCAACTCAGCCTCCTCGGTTGCCCCCCACATCCAGCAGATCTAACCTGTCTTGTTGCTTGGAGACAATTGGAATACGAGGTGGGCTACCCAGCCATCCATCCTTAGAACCCTGCTCGGAATCGTTGGCCTGGAGCCAACCAACAGGTCTCAATTGTCCTGCAGAAGAATCTTTGCAGTTTGGAGCTTCTCACAACTCCCATCGTGGGAAAATCCCCATGTCCTCGTGATCCAACCCTATTCAAGAAAGGGCCATCAGGGCAGAAAGTCCAACCTGAGCGAACGTCTGATCCTTGCCCTGACTTCAGATGCACGAGATCTCTATTGAGGTCTGTAGATTGTGCCTGCCATATCCTCACCCAGAAACCTAGGCCTAGCTTGGGTTCTCAGACACCGTCCTCAGAATACTGGCCCACAAGCCCTCCAGTTTGGCGATCCAGAACTACAATGCCGCACTCTGCCTGCCCTACAGAAGTAAAACATTGCCTTCAGGGCTACTCCGAAACCCCAAATGAGGATCCACCTGCACGCCATTCGGCTGTACCCCAAACATGTAGGCTGACCTGGGCACTATTTCCCCTTCAGTCCCAGCCTGATCCTGGACCTCCTGGTCCCACCACGACAGCTGGCCGCACACTGAGCACAGCGGACCTGCCATGGCCTTAGGTCGTCATCTCTTCCCAACTGCGGTTTTCAGGCTCCAGAACCTAGACCTTATCTCCAACCACTGTCCAGGGTTGAAAATGATGCAGAAATCAGAACTCTTTCCCCATGGCAAGAAACCTTGTGGTTGGCATGTTGTCCAACGTTCAGTGTAGTTGTAACAAGCGTGGCCCATGAGGCCCAGCCCATGCTTGCGGGCCACATTGGTCACAAACACACATTGTGACCCTCATCCTGAGCCCAGTCCTTAGGTAAGGCCTCTCAGGGCCTATATGAAGAGACAGCATATTGGGCTTGCCATGCCCCTAGGCCCCAATATTTAACCATAGTTCGGGTTGTCCCTTCACTCTTCCCCAGGGCTCTGCTTTGGAATTCCTCTTTTGGTGGGACACCTGAGGTAACAAACCTGAAAGGAATCCTCCCATCCTACAGATTGACGAAAAACAATTGGGATCGGGCCAAATCCACAGAGAGGAAGATCGTCTATGGCCCATGAGACCTCCCCAACATTCCACGGCCATCGATGAAACAAAATCCAGAGACAAAAGCCTGAGCAAGCGCCTCAGACTCGCTCATTCTTCATATCCTGAAGAGTTCTTCTCATGGTTTTTAGATCGGGCGTGCCATACCTACGTCCCCAAACTTAAGCTGAGTTTGTGTTTTCAGTCTTCTGTCCTCAAAGTCCTGGGCCACACTCCCTCCAGGCTGGGGCCCCTGTAGCCACACATTAGGACTGCCCCCACCCAATCCATGGGAATTCTGCCCATTCCATTGTCAAAAATCGTACAAATTAGGAGAACCCTCCAAAGTCCCTGAGGCCATCCGAATAGTGTAGGTCGCCCGGGACAAAAAAGGGCGGTTGATACCAGCTGAGCATCTACCTCTACTCATCTATTTCCACTCATACCAAGAAGATTGAACCAGACACGACCCGAGGCCATTATCGGATCCATTGCTTTGGTTTACAGGCATGTCTCCTCAAAAGCCTGCATTCCAATACCAGCAGAGGGGATTTCCTGAGGCACCCATCAGAACAAATCTCGTCTCCACAAGGAAACTTGTGCGTGGGAGCTATGCCAAAGCTTAGGAGAATACTTCAGGGTCCCGGTGCCACCTCCCCATTCCAAGGCCCTCATGGACACAAACACACATTAGGACACATCCTCTGGAATGTGCATTTCAATACAGCCACCCCAGTTGCTCCCGCAGATCCTTTAGATCTAAACTGTCTTGTTGCTAGGAGACAATTGGAAGGCGAGGGGGACTTCCCAGGCATCCATCCTTGAACGGTGCTCTGGAGTCATTCCATATGGGATGTCCTGGAGCTGTCCAACAGGTCTCAATTGTCCCGCAGAAGGAATCCTTGAAGGGGGCCTCCCACATCTCCCAACGTGGAAAACCTCCATGGCCTCGAGATTCCGCTCCCTTCATGAAGGGGCCGTCATGCACAGAAACTCCAACCTGAGCCAACGTCGGATCCTCGCCCTGACTTCAGATGCATGAGATATTGGTTCAGATCTGCAGGGGGTACCTGCCGTGCCCTCACCCTGAATCCGAAGTCTAGCTTGTGTTCTCAGACTTCCGTCCTCACTCTCCTGGCTTCGAAGCCCTCAAGTTTGGCAATTCCGGACCGACAATGAAGCACTCTGCCTGCCCTCTAGAAAAAATGTATTGCCTAATGAGCTGCCCAGGCAGCTTAAATGAGGATAAACCTACAAGGCACTCGAATGTACCCAAATTATATAGTCTAACCTGGGCACTAATGCACTGTCTGACACAACCTGAGCCCGGACCTGCTGACCAACACCCAGACAGCTGACCGCACCCTGAGCACATCAGACCCGCCATGGCCTTAGGCCATCATCTCTTCCCTACCTCAGTTTTCAGGCTTCAGAACCTAGACCTTATCTCCAATCACAGCCCACGGGTGACTGTGATGCAGAAATCAGAACTCTTCCTGACCCATGGCAAGAAACCTTGTGGTTGGCATGTTGTCCAAAGTTCAGTGTAGGAGAAACCAGCGTTCACCCTGAGGCCCCGCCCATTCATGAGTGAGACGAGAGCATAAACACGCATTGTGACCTCAGCGTGAGTCCTGTCCCCTAGTATGTTCTCTCAGTGGCTGGACCATTAGATGTCATAATGGGCTTGACATGTCCCTAGTCCCCATTTTTAACCAGATTTCTGGTTGTTCAGTCGCCCCACCCCAGGGCTCTACTCTGGAATGCCTCATTAGGTGGGACATCTGAGGTTGAAAAACAAAATGAAACAAATCGACAACAACAACAAAAAAACGGACTTCTTCCATCCCCAGAATGACCGCAAACTCTTTGGACGGGACCGAACCCCCAGAGAGTAAGACTCGTCCATTTCCCATGAAGTCACCCGGCAATTTCACGACCATGAGTGACCCGATATCCAGAGACAAAAACTTGAACAAGAGCCTCACACTCGCCCTTTTTTCATATCCCGAAGTGTTCTCCTCATGGTCTGTAGATCAGTCCTGCCATACCTATGACCAAAAACATAAGCCGAGTTTGTGATTTCAGACAACTGTCCAAACAGCTCTGGCCTACACACCCTACAGGCTCAGGGCCCTGGAGCCAAACCTGAGGACTGTACTTGCCCTCTCCAAGGGAATTGTATGTGCCCATTCCAATGGCCACGACCCTACTAATAGGATAACCTCCAAAGTCCCTGAGGCCATCCCAAGAGTTGTGGCTTCCCAGGACAAACAGGGGCAATCTGAGCCCATCTGAGCACCTACCTGCACTCAGACCCGTAGACTGATGTCCCCAGTGGTAATAAGGAACGAACAGGCCTCTAGGCACTAATCGGATCCATTGCTTTGGTTTCCAGGCATCTCTCCTCAGAGGCCTGGATTTCAATACCAGCATATGGCTGTTTCTTGACTCACCCATCAGAACAAATCTCATCTACACATGGGAAACATGCACGTTGGAGCTGTGTCAAAGCCTCTGTTTAGGAGAACCCTTCAGGGCCCCAGGGCCACCGCTTCATTCCAAGGTCTCCATAGACACAAAAACATATTAGGACACATCCACAGGAGAGTCCATTTCAACTCAGCCTCCTCGGTTGCCCCCCACATCCAGCAGATCTAACCTGTCTTGTTGCTTGGAGACCATTGGAATGCGAGGTGGGCTACCCAGCCATACATCCTTAGAACCCTGCTCGGAATCGTTGGCCTAGAGCCAACCAACAGGTCTCAATTGTCCTGCAGAAGAATCTTTGCAGTTTGGAGCTTCTCACAACTCCCATCGTGGGAAAACCCCCATGTCCTCGTGATCCAACCCCCTTCAAGGTAGGGCCATCAGGTCAGAAAGTCCAACCTGAGCGATCGTCTGATCCTTGCCCTGACTTCAGATGCACGAGATCTCTATTGAGGTCTGTAGATTGTGCCTGCCATATCCTCACCCAGAAACCTAGGCCTAGCTTGGGTTCTCAGACTGCGTCCTCAGACTACTGGCCCACAAGCCCTCCAGTTGGGCAATCCAGAACTACAATGCCGCACTCTGCCTGCCCTACAGAAGTAAAACATTGCCTCAGTGCTATCCCGAAACCCCAAATGAGGATCAACCTGCACGCCATTCGGCTGTACCCCAAACATATAGGCTGACCTGGGCACTATTTCCCCTTCTGACCCAGCCTGAGCCTGGACCTCCTGGTCCCACCCAGACAGCTGGCCGCACACTGAGCACATCGGACCCGCCATGGCCTTAGGTCGTCATCTCTTCCCAACTGCGGTTTTCAGGCTCCAGAACCTAGACCTTATCTCCAACCACTGCCCAGGGTTGAAAATGATGCAGAAATCAGAACTCTTTCCCCATGGCAAGAAACCTAGTGGTTGGCATGTTGTCCAACGTTCAGTGTAGTTGAAACAAGCGTGGCCCATGAGGCCCAGCCCATGCTTGCGGGCCACATTGGTCACAAACACACATTGTGACCCTCAGCCTGAGCCCAGTCCTCAGGTAAGGCCTCTCAGGGCCTATATGAAGAGGCAGCATATTGGGCTTGCCATGCCCCTAGGCCCCAATTTTTAACCATAGTTCGGGTTGTCCCTTCACTTTTCACCAGGGCTCTGCTTTGGAATTCCTCTTTTGGTGGGACACCTGAGGTAACAAACCTGAAAGGAGTCCTCCCATCCCACAGATTGACGAAAAACAATTGGGATCGGGCCAAATCCACAGAGAGGAAGATTCGTCCATGGCCCATGAGACCTCCCCAACATTCCACGGCCATCGCTGAAACAAAATCCAGAGAAAAAAGCCTGAGCAAGCGCCTCAGACTCGCTCATTCTTCATATCCTGAAGAGTTCTTCTCATGGTTTGTAGATCGGGCGTGCCATACCTACGTCCCCAAACTTAAGCTGAGTTTGTGTTTTCAGTCTTCTGTCCTCAAAGTCCTGGGCCACACTCCCTCCAGGCTGGGGCCACTGGAGCCACACATTAGGACTGCCCCCACCCAATCCATGGGAATTCTGCCCATTCCATTGTCAAAAATCGTACAAATTAGGAGAACCCTCCAAAGTTCCTGAGGCCATCCCAATAGTGTCGGTCACCCGGGATATAAAGGGGGGTTGATACCGGCTGAGCATCTACCTCCACTCATCTACCTCCACTCATACCAAGAAGATTGAACCAGACAGGACCCGAGGCCATTATCGGATCCATTGCTTTGGTTTACAGGCATGTCTCCTCAAAAGCCTGGATTCCAATACCAGCAGAGGGGATTTCTTGAGGCACCCATCAGAACAAATCTCGTCTCCACAAGGAAACTTGTGCATGGGAGCTATGCCAAAGCTTAGGAGAATACTTCAGGGTCCCGGTGCCACCTCCCCATTCCAAGGCCCTCATGGACACAAACACACGTTAGGACCCATCCTCTGGAAAGTGCATTTCAACACAGCCACCCCGGTTGCTCCCGCAGATCCATTAGATCTAAAATGTCTTGTTGCTAGGAGACAATTGGAAGGCGAGGCGGACTTCCCAGGCTTCCATCCTGGAACAGTGCTCTGGAGACATTCCATATGGGATGTCCTGGAGCTGTCCAACAGGTCTCAATTGTCCCGCAGAAGGAATCCTTGAAGGGGGCATCCCACATCTCCCAACGTGGAAAACCTCCATGGCCTCGAGATTCCGCTCCCTTCATGAAGGGGCCGTCATGCACAGAAACTCCAACCTGAGCCAACGTCGGATCCTCGCCCTGACTTCAGATGCATGAGATATTGGTTCAGATCTGCAGGGGGTACCTGCCGTGCCCTCACCCTGAATCCGAAGTCTAGCTTGTGTTCTCAGACTTCCGTCCTCACTCTCCTGGCCCCGAAGCCGTCAAGTTTTGCAAATCCGGACCGACAATGAAGCACTCTGCCTGCCCTCTAGAAAAAATGTATTGCCTAATGAGCTGCCCAGGCAGCTTAATAGAGGATAAACCTACACGGCACTCGAATGCACCCAAATTATATAGTCTAACCTGGGCACTAATGCACTGTCTGACACAACCTGAGCCCGGACCTGCTGACCACACCCAGACAGCTGACTGCACCCTGAGCACATCAGACCCGCCATGGCCTTAGGTCATCATCTCTTCCCTACCTCAGTTTTCAGGCTTCAGAACCTAGACCTTATCTCCAATCACTGCCCACGGGTGACTGTAATGCAGAAATCAGAACTCTTCCTGACCCATGGCAAGAAACCTTGTGGTTGGCATGTTGTCCAACCTTCAGTGTAGAAGAAACCAGCATTCACCCTGAGGCCCCGCCCATTCTTGAGTGCGACGAGAGCATAAACACGCATTGTGACCTCAGCGTGAGTCCTGTCCTCTAGGAAGTCCTCTCAGTGGCTGGACCATTAGATGTCATAATGGGCTTGACATGTCCCTAGTCCCCAATTTTTAACCAGATTTCTGGTTGTCCAGTCGCCCCACCCCAGGGCTCTACTCTGGAATCCCTCATTTGGTGGGACATCTGAGGTTGAAAAACAAATGAAACAAATCGACAACAACAAAAAAACGGACTTCTTCCATCCCCAGAATGACCCCAAACTCTTTGGACGGGACCGAACCCCCAGAGAGTAAGACTCGTCCATTTCCCATGAAGTCACCCGGCAATTTCACGACCATGAGTGACACGATATCCAGAGAAAAAAACTTGAGCAAGAGCCTCACACTCGCCCTTTTTTCATATCCCGAAGTGTTCTCCTCATGGTCTGTAGATCAGTCCTGCCATACCTATGACCCAAAACATAAGCCGAGTTTGTGTTTTCAGACAACTGTCCAAACAGCTCTGGCCTACACACCCTACAGGCTCAGGGCCCTGGAGCCAAACCTGAGGACTGTACTTGCCCTCTCCAAGGGAATTGTATGTGCCCATTCCAATGGCCACAACCCTACTAATAGGATAACCTCCAAATTCCCTGAGGCCATCCCAAGAGTTGTGGCTTCCCAGGACAAACAGGGGCAATCTGAGCCCATCTGAGCACCTACCTGCACTCAGACCCGTAGACTGATGTCCCCAGAGGTAAAAAGGAACGAACAGGCCCCTAGGCACTAATCGGATCCATTGCTTTGGTTTCCAGGCATCTCTCCTCAGAGGCCTGGATTTCAATACCAGCATATGGCTGTTTCTTGACTCACCCATCAGAACAAATCTCATCTACACATGGGAAACATGCACGTTGGAGCTGTGTCAAAGCCTCTGTTTAGGAGAACCCTTCAGGGCCCCAGGGCCACCGCTTCATTCCAAGGTCTCCATAAACACAAAAACATATTAGGACACATCCACAGGAGAGTCCATTTCAACTCAGCTTCCTCGGTTGCCCCCCACATCCAGCAGATCTAACCTGTCTTGTTGCTGGAGACCATTGGAATGCGAGGTGGGCTACCCAGCCATCCATCCTTAGAACCCTGCTCGGAATCGTTGGCCTGGAGCCAACCAACAGGTCTCAATTGTCCTGCAGAAGAATCTTTGCAGTTTGGAGCTTCTCACAACTCCCATCGTGGGAAAACCCCCATGTCCTCGTGATCCAACCCCCTTCAAGGAAGGGCCATCAGGGCAGAAAGTCCAACCTGAGCGATCGTCTGATCCTTGCCCTGACTTCAGATGCACGAGATCTCTATTGAGGTCTGTAGATTGTGCCTGCCATATCCTCACCCAGAAACCTAGGCCTAGCTTGGGTTCTCAGACTGCGTCCTCAGACTACTGGCCCACAAGCCCTCCAGTTGGGCAATCCAGAACTACAATGCCGCACTCTGCCTGCCATACAGAAGTAAAACATTGCCCTCAGGGCTACCCCGAAACCGCAAATGAGGATCAACCTGCACGCCATTCGGCTGTACCCCAAACATATAGGCTGACCTGAGCACTATTTCCCCTTCTGACCCAGCCTGAGCCTGGACCTCCTGGTCCCACCCAGACAGCTGGCCGCACACTGAGCACATCGGACCCGCCATGGCCTTAGGTCGTCATCTCTTCCCAACTGCGGTTTTCAGGCTCCAGAACCTAGACCTTATCTCCAACCACTGCCCAGGGTTGAAAATGATGCAGAAATCAGAACTCTTTCCCCATGGCAAGAAACCTAGTGGTTGGCATGTTGTCCAACGTTCAGTGTAGCTGAAACAAGCGTGGCCCATGAGGCCCAGCCCATGCTTGCGGGCCACATTGGTCACAAACACACATTGTGACCCTCAGCCTGAGCCCAGTCCTCAGGTAAGGCCTCTCAGGGCCTATATGAAGAGACAGCATATTGGGCTTGCCATGCCCCTAGGCCCCAATTTTTAACCATAGTTCGGGTTGTCCCTTCACTCTTCCCCAGGGCTCTGCTTTGGAATTCCTCTTTTGGTGGGACACCTGAGGTAACAAACCTGAAAGGAGTCCTCCCATCCCACAGATTGACGAAAAACAATTGGGATCGGGCCAAATCCACAGAGAGGAAGATTCGTCCATGGCCCATGAGACCTCCCCAACATTCCACGGCCATCGCTGAAACAAAATCCAGAGACAAAAGCCTGAGCAAGCGCCTCAGACTCGCTCATTCTTCATATCCTGAAGAGTTCTTCTCATGGTTTGTAGATCGGGCGTGCCATACCTACGTCCCCAAACTTAAGCTGAGTTTGTGTTTTCAGTCTTCTGTCCTCAAAGTCCTGGGCCACACTCCCTCCAGGCTGGGGCCCCTGGAGCCACACATTAGGACTGCCCCCACCCAATCCATGGGAATTCTGCCCATTCCATTGTCAAAAATCGTACAAATTAGGAGAACCCTCCAAAGTCCCTGAGGCCATCCCAATAGTGTAGGTGCCCGGGACAAAAAAGGGCGGTTGATACCGGCTGAGCATCTACCTCCACTCATCTACCTCCACTCATACCAAGAAGATTGAACCAGACAGGACCCGAGGCCATTATCGGATCCATTGCTTTGGTTTACAGGCATGTCTCCTCAAAAGCCTGGATTCCAATACCAGCAGAGGGGATTTCTTGAGGCACCCATCAGAACAAATCTCGTCTCCACAAGGAAACTTTTGCATGGGAGCTATGCCAAAGCTTAGGAGAATACTTCAGGGTCCCGGTGCCACCTCCCCATTCCAAGGCCCTCATGGACACAAACACACGTTAGGACCCATCCTCTGGAAAGTGCATTTCAACTCAGCCACCCCGGTTGCTCCCGCAGATCCATTAGATCTAAACTGTCTTGTTGCTAGGAGACAATTGGAAGGCGAGGCGGACTTCCCAGGCATCCATCCTGGAACAGTGCTCTGGAGTCATTCCATATGGGATGTCCTGGAGCTGTCCAACAGGTCTCAATTGTCCCGCAGAAGGAATCCTTGAAGGGGGCATCCGACATCTCCCAACGTGGAAAACCTCCATGGCCTCGAGATACCGCTCCCTTCATGAAGGGGCCGTCATGCACAGAAACTCCAACCTGAGCCAACGTCGGATCCTCGCCCTGACTTCAGATGCATGAGATATTGGTTCAGATCTGCAGGGGGTACCTGCCGTGCCCTCACCCTGAATGCGAAGACTAGCTTGTGTTCTCAGACTTCCGTCCTCACTCTCCTGGCCCCGAAGCCCTCAGGTTTGGCAATTCCGGACCGACAATGAAGCACTCTGCCTGCCCTCTAGAAAAAATATATTGCCTAATGAGCTGACCAGGCAGCTTAAATGAAGATAAACCTACACGGCACTCGAAAGTACCCAAATTATATAGTCTAACCTGGGCACTAATGCACTGTCTGACACAACCTGAGCCCGGACCTGCTGACCACACCCAGACAGCTGACTGCACCCTGAGCACATCAGACCCGCCATGGCCTTAGGTCATCATCTCTTCCCTACCTCAGTTTTCAGGCTTCAGAACCTAGACCTTATCTCCAATCACTGCCCACGGGTGACTGTAATGCAGAAATCAGAACTCTTCCTGACCCATGGCAAGAAACCTTGTGGTTGGCATGTTGTCCAACCTTCAGTGTAGAAGAAACCAGCATTCACCCTGAGGCCCCGCCCATTCTTGAGTGCGACGAGAGCATAAACACGCATTGTGACCTCAGCGTGAGTCCTGTCCTCTAGGAAGTCCTCTCAGTGGCTGGACCATTAGATGTCATAATGGGCTTGACATGTCCCTAGTCCCCAATTTTTAACCAGATTTCTGGTTGTCCAGTCGCCCCACCCCAGGGCTCTACTCTGGAATCCCTCATTTGGTGGGACATCTGAGGTTGAAAAACAAATGAAACAAATCGACAACAACAAAAAAACGGACTTCTTCCATCCCCAGAATGACCCCAAACTCTTTGGACGGGACCGAACCCCCAGAGAGTAAGACTCGTCCATTTCCCATGAAGTCACCCGGCAATTTCACGACCATGAGTGACACGATATCCAGAGACAAAAACTTGAGCAAGAGCCTCACACTCGCCCTTTTTTCATATCCCGAAGTGTTCTCCTCATGGTCTGTAGATCAGTCCTGCCATACCTATGACCCAAAACATAAGCCGAGTTTGTGTTTTCAGACAACTGTCCAAACAGCTCTGGCCTACACACCCTACAGGCTCAGGGCCCTGGAGCCAAACCTGAGGACTGTACTTGCCCTCTCCAAGGGAATTGTATGTGCCCATTCCAATGGCCACAACCCTACTAATAGGATAACCTCCAAAGTCCCTGAGGCCATCCCAAGAGTTGTGGCTTCCCAGGACAAACAGGGGCAATCTGAGCCCATCTGAGCACCTACCTGCACTCAGACCCGTAGACTGATGTCCCCAGAGGTAAAAAGGAACGAACAGGCCCCTAGGCACTAATCGGATCCATTGCTTTGGTTTCCAGGCATCTCTCCTCAGAGGCCTGGATTTCAATACCAGCATATGGCTGTTTCTTGACTCACCCATCAGAACAAATCTCATCTACACATGGGAAACATGCACGTTGGAGCTGTGTCAAAGCCTCTGTTTAGGAGAACCCTTCAGGGCCCCAGGGCCACCGCTTCATTCCAAGGTCTCCATAAACACAAAAACATATTAGGACACATCCACAGGAGAGTCCATTTCAACTCAGCTTCCTCGGTTGCCCCCCACATCCAGCAGATCTAACCTGTCTTGTTGCTGGAGACCATTGGAATGCGAGGTGGGCTACCCAGCCATCCATCCTTAGAACCCTGCTCGGAATCGTTGGCCTGGAGCCAACCAACAGGTCTCAATTGTCCTGCAGAAGAATCTTTGCAGTTTGGAGCTTCTCACAACTCCCATCGTGGGAACACCCCCATGTCCTCGTGATCCAACCCCCTTCAAGGAAGGGCCATCAGGGCAGAAAGTCCAACCTGAGCGATCGTCTGATCCTTGCCCTGACTTCAGATGCACGAGATCTCTATTGAGGTCTGTAGATTGTGCCTGCCATATCCTCACCCAGAAACCTAGGCCTAGCTTGGGTTCTCAGACTGCGTCCTCAGACTACTGGCCCACAAGCCCTCCAGTTGGGCAATCCAGAACTACAATGCCGCACTCTGCCTGCCATACAGAAGTAAAACATTGCCCTCAGGGCTACCCCGAAACCGCAAATGAGGATCAACCTGCACGCCATTCGGCTGTACCCCAAACATATAGGCTGACCTGAGCACTATTTCCCCTTCTGACCCAGCCTGAGCCTGGACCTCCTGGTCCCACCCAGACAGCTGGCCGCACACTGAGCACATCGGACCCGCCATGGCCTTAGGTCGTCATCTCTTCCCAACTGCGGTTTTCAGGCTCCAGAACCTAGACCTTATCTCCAACCACTGCCCAGGGTTGAAAATGATGCAGAAATCAGAACTCTTTCCCCATGGCAAGAAACCTAGTGGTTGGCATGTTGTCCAACGTTCAGTGTAGCTGAAACAAGCGTGGCCCATGAGGCCCAGCCCATGCTTGCGGGCCACATTGGTCACAAACACACATTGTGACCCTCAGCCTGAGCCCAGTCCTCAGGTAAGGCCTCTCAGGGCCTATATGAAGAGACAGCATATTGGGCTTGCCATGCCCCTAGGCCCCAATTTTTAACCATAGTTCGGGTTGTCCCTTCACTCTTCCCCAGGGCTCTGCTTTGGAATTCCTCTTTTGGTGGGACACCTGAGGTAACAAACCTGAAAGGAGTCCTCCCATCCCACAGATTGACGAAAAACAATTGGGATCGGGCCAAATCCACAGAGAGGAAGATTCGTCCATGGCCCATGAGACCTCCCCAACATTCCACGGCCATCGCTGAAACAAAATCCAGAGACAAAAGCCTGAGCAAGCGCCTCAGACTCGCTCATTCTTCATATCCTGAAGAGTTCTTCTCATGGTTTGTAGATCGGGCGTGCCATACCTACGTCCCCAAACTTAAGCTGAGTTTGTGTTTTCATTCTTCTGTCCTCAAAGTCCTGGGCCACACTCCCTCCAGGCTGGGGCCCCTGGAGCCACACATTAGGACTGCCCCCACCCAATCCATGGGAATTCTGCCCATTCCATTGTCAAAAATCGTACAAATTAGGAGAACCCTCCAAAGTCCCCGAGGCCATCCCAATAGTGTAGGTCGCCCGGGACAAAAAATGGGCGGTTGATACCGGCTGAGCATCTACCTCCACTCTTCTACCTCCACTCATACCAAGGAGATTGAACCAGACAGGAACCGAGGCCATTATCGAATCCATTGCTTTGGTTTACAGGCATGTCTCCTCAAAAGCCTGGATTCCAATACCAGCAGAGGGGATTTCCTGAGGCACTCATCAGAACAAATCTCGTCTCCACAAGGAAACTTGTGCATGGTAGCTAAGCCAAAGCTTAGGAGAATACTTCAGGGTCCCGGTGCCACCTCCCCATTCCAAGGCCCTCATGGACAAAAACACACGTTAGGACCCATCCTCTGGAAAGTGCATTTCAACTCAGCCACCCCGGTTGCTTCCGCAGATCCATTAGATCTAAACTGTCTTGTTGCTAGGAGACAATTGGAAGGCGAGGCGGACTGCCCAGGCATCCATCCTGGAACGGTGCTCTGGAGTCATTCCATATGGGATGTCCTGGATCTGTCCAACAGGTCTCAATTGTCCCGCAGAAGGAATCCTTAAAGGGGGCATCCCACATCTCCCAACGTGGAAAACCTCCATGGCCTCGAGATTCCGCTCCATTCATGAAGGGGCCGTCATGTACAGAAACTCCAACCTGAGCCAACGTCGGATCCTCGCCCTGACTTCAGATGCATGAGATATTGGTTCAGATCTGCAGGGGGTACCTGCCGTGCCCTCACCCTGAATCCGAAGTCTAGCTTGTGTTCTCAGACTTCCGTCCTCACTCTCCTGGCCCCGAAGCCCTCAAGTTTGGCAATTCCGAACCGACAATGAAGCACTCTGCCTGCCCTCTAGAAAAAATATATTGCCTAATGAGCAGCCCAGGCAGCTTAAATGAGGATAAACCTACACGGCACTCGAATGTACCCAAATTATATAGTCTAACCTGGGCACTAATGCACTGTCTGACACAACCTGAGCCCGGACCTGCTGACCATCACCCAGACAGCTGACCGCACGCTGAGCACATCAGACCCGCCATGGCCTTAGGTCATCATCTCTAACCTACCTCAGTTTTCAGGCTTCAGAACCTAGACCTTATCTCCAATCACTGCCCACGGGTGACTGTGATGCAGAAATCAGAACTCTTCCTGACCCATGGCAAGAAACCTTGTGGTTGGCATGTTGTCCAACGTTCAGTGTAGGAGAAACCAGCATTCACCCTGAGGCCCCGCCCATTCTTGAGTGCGACGAGAGCATAAACACGCATTGTGATCTCAGCGTGAGTCCTGTCCTCTAGGAAGTCCTCTCAGTGGCTGGACCATTAGATGTCATAATGGGCTTGACATGTCCCTAGTCCCCAATTTTTAACCAGATTTCTGGTTGTCCAGTCGCCCCACCCCAGGGCTCTACTCTGGAATCCCTCATTTGGTGGGACATCTGAGGTTGAAAAACAAAATGAAACAAATCGACAACAACAACAAAAAAACGGACTTCTTCCATCCCCAGGATGACCCCAAACTCTTTGGACGGGACCGAACCCCCAGAGAGTAAGACTCGTCCATTTCCCATGAAGTCACCCGGCAATTTCACGACCATGAGTGACACGATATCCAGAGACAAAAACTTGAGCAAGAGCCTCACACTCGCCCTTTTTTCATATCCCGAAGTGTTCTCCTCATGGTCTGTAGCTCAGTCCTGCCATACCTATGACCCAAAACATAAGCCGAGTTTGTGTTTTCAGACAACTGTCCAAAAAGCTCTGGCCTACACACCCTACAGGCTCAGGGCCCTGGAGCCAAACCTGAGGACTGTACTTGCCCTCTCCAAGGGAATTGTATGTGCCCATTCCAATGGCCACAGCCCTACTAGTAGGATAACATCCAAATTCCCTGAGGCCATCCCAATAATTGTGGCTTCCCAGGACAAACAGGGGCAATCTGAGCCCATCTGAGCACCTACCTGCACTCAGACCCGTAGACTGATGTCCCCAGAGGTAAAAAGGAACGAACAGGCCCCTAGGCACTAATCGGATCCATTGCTTTGGTTTCCAGGCATCTCTCCTCAGAGGCCTGGATTTCTATACCAGCATATGGCTGTTTCTTGACTCACCCATCAGAACAAATCTCATCTACACATGGGAAACATGCACGTTGGAGCTGTGTCAAAGCCTCTGTTTAGGAGAACCCTTCAGGGCCCCAGGGCCACCGCTTCATTCCAAGGTCTCCATAGACACAAAAACATATTAGGACACATCCACAGGAGAGTCCATTTCAACTCAGCCTCCTCGGTTGCCCCCCACATCCAGCATATCTAACTTGTCTTGTTGCTTGGAGACAATTGGAATGCGAGGTGGGATACCCAGCCATCCATCCTTAGAACCCTGCTCGGAATCGTTGGCCTGGAGCCAACCAACAGGTCTCAATTGTCCTGCAGAAGAATCTTTGCAGTTTGGAGCTTCTCACAACTCCCATCGTGGGAAAACCCCCATGTCCTCTTGATCCAACCCCCTTCAAGAAAGGGCCATCAGGGCAGAAAGCCCAACCTGAGCGATCGTCTGATCCTTGCCCTGACTTCAGATGCACGAGATCTCTATTGTGGTCTGTAGATTGTGCCTGCCATATCCTCACCCAGAAACCTAGGCTTAGCTTGGGTTCTCAGACTCTGTCCTCAGACTACTGGCCCACAGGCCCTCCAGTTTGGCAATCCAGAACTACAATGCCGCAATCTGCCTGCCCTACAGAAGTAAAACATTGCCCTCAGGGCTAACCCGAATCCCCAAATGAGGATCAACCTGCACGCCATTCGGCTGTACCCCAAACATATAGGCTGACCTGGGCACTATTTCCCCTTCTGACCCAGCCTGAGCCTGGACCTCCTGGTCCCACCCAGACAGCTGGCCGCACACTGAGCACATCGGACCCGCCATGGCCTTAGGTCGTCATCTCTTCCCAACTGCGGTTTTCAGGCTCCAGAACCTAGACCTTATCTCCAACCACTGCCCAGGTTTGAAAATGATGCTGAAATCAGAACTCTTTCCCCATGGCAAGAAACCTTGTGGTTGGCATGTTGTCCAACGTTCAGTGTAGTTGAAAGAAGCGTGGCCCATGAGGCCCAGCCCATGCTTGCGGGCCACATTGGTCACAAACACACATTGTGACCCTCAGCCTGAGCCCAGTCCTCAGGTAAGGCCTCTCAGGGCCTATATGAAAGACAGCATATTGGGCTTGCCATGCCCCTAGGCCCCAATTTTTAACCATAGTTTGTGTTGTCCCTTCATTCTTCCCCAAGGCTCTGCTTTGGAATTCCTCTTTTGGTGGGACACCTGAGGTAACAAACCTGAAAGGAGTCCTCCCATCCCACAGATTGACGAAAACCAATTGGGATCGGGCCAAATCCACAGAGAGGAAGATTCGTCCCTGGCCCAAGAGACCTCCCCAACATTCCACGGCCATCGCTGAAACAAAAGTCAGAGACAAAAGCCTGAGCAAGCGCCTCAGACTCGCTCATTCTTCATATCCTGAAGAGTTCTTCTCATGGTTTGTAGATCGGGCGTGCCATACCTACGTCCCCAAACTTAAGCTGAGTTTGTGTTTTCAGTCTTCTGTCCTCAAAGTCCTGGGCCACACTCCCTCCAGGCTGGGGCCCCTGGAGCCACACATTAGGACTGCCCCCACCCAATCCATGGGAATTCTGCCCATTCCATTGTCAAAAATCGTACAAATTAGGAGAACCCTCCAAAGTCCCCGAGGCCATCCCAATAGTGTAGGTCGCCCGGGACAAAAAATGGGCGGTTGATACCGGCTGAGCATCTACCTCCACTCTTCTACCTCCACTCATACCAAGGAGATTGAACCAGACAGGAACCGAGGCCATTATCGAATCCATTGCTTTGGTTTACAGGCATGTCTCCTCAAAAGCCTGGATTCCAATACCAGCAGAGGGGATTTCCTGAGGCACTCATCAGAACAAATCTCGTCTCCACAAGGAAACTTGTGCATGGTAGCTAAGCCAAAGCTTAGGAGAATACTTCAGGGTCCCGGTGCCACCTCCCCATTCCAAGGCCCTCATGGACAAAAACACACGTTAGGATCCATCCTCTGGAAAGTGCATTTCAACTCAGCCACCCCGGTTGCTTCCGCAGATCCATTAGATCTAAACTGTCTTGTTGCTAGGAGACAATTGGAAGGCGAGGCGGACTGCCCAGGCATCCATCCTGGAACGGTGCTCTGGAGTCATTCCATATGGGATGTCCTGGATCTGTCCAACAGGTCTCAATTGTCCCGCAGAAGGAATCCTTAAAGGGGGCATCCCACATCTCCCAACGTGGAAAACCTCCAAGGCCTCGAGATTCCGCTCCATTCATGAAGGGGCCGTCATGTACAGAAACTCCAACCTGAGCCAACGTCGGATCCTCGCCCTGACTTCAGATGCATGAGATATTGGTTCAGATCTGCAGGGGGTACCTGCCGTGCCCTCACCCTGAATCCGAAGTCTAGCTTGTGTTCTCAGACTTCCGTCCTCACTCTCCTGGCCCCGAAGCCCTCAAGTTTGGCAATTCCGAACCGACAATGAAGCACTCTGCCTGCCCTCTAGAAAAAATATATTGCCTAATGAGCAGCCCAGGCAGCTTAAATGAGGATAAACCTACACGGCACTCGAATGTACCCAAATTATATAGTCTAACCTGGGCACTAATGCACTGTCTGACACAACCTGAGCCCGGACCTGCTGACCATCACCCAGACAGCTGACCGCACGCTGAGCACATCAGACCCGCCATGGCCTTAGGTCATCATCTCTAACCTACCTCAGTTTTCAGGCTTCAGAACCTAGACCTTATCTCCAATCACTGCCCACGGGTGACTCTGATGCAGAAATCAGAACTCTTCCTGACCCATGGCAAGAAACCTTGTGGTTGGCATGTTGTCCAACGTTCAGTGTAGGAGAAACCAGCATTCACCCTGAGGCCCCGCCCATTCTTGAGTGCGACGAGAGCATAAACACGCATTGTGACCTCAGCGTGAGTCCTGTCCTCTAGGAAGTCCTCTCAGTGGCTGGACCATTAGATGTCATAATGGGCTTGACATGTCCCTAGTCCCCAATTTTTAACCAGATTTCTGGTTGTCCAGTCGCCCCACCCCAGGGCTCTACTCTGGAATCCCTCATTTGGTGGGACATCTGAGGTTGAAAAACAAAATGAAACAAATCGACAACAACAACAAAAAAACGGACTTCTTCCATCCCCAGGATGACCCCAAACTCTTTGGACGGGACCGAACCCCCAGAGAGTAAGACTCGTCCATTTCCCATGAAGTCACCCGGCAATTTCACGACCATGAGTGACACGATATCCAGAGACAAAAACTTGAGCAAGAGCCTCACACTCGCCCTTTTTTCATATCCCGAAGTGTTCTCCTCATGGTCTGTAGCTCAGTCCTGCCATACCTATGACCCAAAACATAAGCCGAGTTTGTGTTTTCAGACAACTGTCCAAAAAGCTCTGGCCTACACACCCTACAGGCTCAGGGCCCTGGAGCCAAACCTGAGGACTGTACTTGCCCTCTCCAAGGGAATTGTATGTGCCCATTCCAATGGCCACAGCCCTACTAGTAGGATAACATCCAAAGTCCCTGAGGGCATCCCAATAATTGTGGCTTCCCAGGACAAACAGGGGCAATCTGAGCCCATCTGAGCACCTACCTGCACTCAGACCCGTAGACTGATGTCCCCAGAGGTAAAAAGGAACGAACAGGCCCCTAGGCACTAATCGGATCCATTGCTTTGGTTTCCAGGCATCTCTCCTCAGAGGCCTGGATTTCTATACCAGCATATGGCTGTTTCTTGACTCACCCATCAGAACAAATCTCATCTACACATGGGAAACATGCACGTTGGAGCTGTGTCAAAGCCTCTGTTTAGGAGAACCCTTCAGGGCCCCAGGGCCACCGCTTCATTCCAAGGTCTCCATAGACACAAAAACATATTAGGACACATCCACAGGAGAGTCCATTTCAACTCAGCCTCCTCGGTTGCCCCCCACATCCAGCATATCTAACTTGTCTTGTTGCTTGGAGACAATTGGAATGCGAGGTGGGCTACCCAGCCATCCATCCTTAGAACCCTGCTCGGAATCGTTGGCCTGGAGCCAACCAACAGGTCTCAATTGTCCTGCAGAAGAATCTTTGCAGTTTGGAGCTTCTCACAACTCCCATCGTGGGAAAACCCCCGTGTCCTCGTGATCCAACCCCCTTCAAGAAAGGGCCATCAGGGCAGAAAGTCCAACCTGAGCGATCGTCTGATCCTTGCCCTGACTTCAGATGCACGAGATCTCTATTGAGGTCTGTAGATTGTGCCTGCCATATCCTCACCCAGAAACCTAGGCCTAGCTTGGGTTCTCAGACTCCGTCCTCAGACTACTGGCCCACAAGCCCTCCAGTTGGGCAATCCAGAACTACAATGCCGCACTCTGCCTGCCCTACAGAAGTAAAATATTGCCCTCAGGGCTACCCCGAAACCCCAAATGAGGATCAACCTGCATGCCAATCGGCTGTACCCCAAACATATAGGCTGACCTGGGCACTATTTCCCTTTCTGACCCAGCCTGAGCCTGGACCTCCTGGTCCCACCCAGACAGCTGGCCGCACACTGAGCACATCGGACCCGCCATGGCCTTAGGTCGTCATCTCTTCCCAACTGCGGTTTTCAGGCTCCAGAACCTAGACCTTATCTCCAACCACTGCCCAGGGTTGAAAATGATGCAGAAATCAGAACTCTTTCCCCATGGCAAGAAACCTTGTGGTTGGCATGTTGTCCAACGTTCAGTGTAGTTGAAACAAGCGTGGCCCATGAGGCTTAACCCATGCTTGCGGGCCACATTGGTCACAAACACACATTGTGACCCTCAGCCTGAGCCCAGTCCTCAGGTAAGGCCTCTCAGGGCCTATATGAAGAGACAGCATATTGGGCTTGCCATGCCCCTAGGCCCCAATTTTTAACCATAGTTCGGGGTGTCCCTTCACTCTTCCCGGAGCTCTGCTTTGGAATTCCTCTTTTGGTGGGACACCTGAGGTAACAAACCTGAAAGGAGTCCTCCCATCCCACAGATTGACGAAAAACAATTGGGATCGCGCCAAATCCACAGAGAGGAAGATTCGTCCATGGCCCATGAGACATCCCCAACATTCCACGGCCATCGCTGAAACAAAATCCCGAATCAAAAGCCTGAGCAAGCGACTCCGACTCGCTCATTCTTCATATCCTGAAGAGTTCTTCTCATGGTTTGTAGGTCGGGCGTGCCATACATACGTCCCCAAACTTAAGCTGAGTTTGTGTTTTCAGTCTTCTGTCCTCAAAGTCCGGGGCCACACTCCCTCCAGGCTGTGGCCCGTGGAGCCACACATTAGGACTGCCCCCACCCAATCCATGGGAATTCTGCCCATTCCATTGTCAAAAATCGTACAAATTAGGAGAACCCTCCAAAGACCCTGAGGCCATCCCAATTGTGTAGGTCGCCCGGGACAAAAAAGGGCGGTTGATACCAGCTGAGCATCTTCCTCCACTCATCTACCTCCACTCATACCAAGAAGATTGAACCAGACAGGACCCGAGGCCATTATCGGATCCATTGCTTTGGTTTACAGGCATGTCTCCTCAAAAGCCTGGATTCCAATACCAGCAGAGGGGATTTCCTGAGGCACCCATCAGAACAAATCTCGTCTCCACAAGGAAACTTGTGCATGGGAGCTATGCCAAAGCTTAGGAGAATACTTCAGGGTCCCGGTGCCACCTCCCCATTCCAAGGCCCTCATGGACACAAACACACATTAGGACCCATCCTCTGGAAAGTGCATTTCAACTCAGCCACCCCGGTTGCTCCCGCAGATCCATTAGATCTAAACTGTCTTGTTGCTAGGAGCAATTGGAAGGCGAGGCGGACTTCCCAGGCATCCATCCTCGAACGGTGCTCTGGAGTCATTTCATATGGGATGTCCTGGAGCTGTCCAACAGGTCTCAATTGTCCCGCAGAAGGAATCCTTGAAAAGGGCATCCCACATCTCCCAACGTGGAAAACCTCCATGGCCTCGAGATTCCGCTCCCTTCATGAAGGGGCCGTCATGCACAGAAACTCCAACCTGAGCCAACGTCGGATCCTCGCCCTGACTTCAGATGCATGAGATATTGGTTCAGATCTGCAGGGGGTACCTGCCGTGCCCTCACCCTGAATCCGAAGTCTAGCTTGTGTTCTCAGACTTCCGTCCTCACTCTCCTGGCCCCGAAGCCCTCATGTTTGGCAATTCCGGACCGACAATGAAGCACTCTGCCTGCCCTCTAGAAAAAATATATTGCCTAATGAGCTGACCAGGCAGCTTAAATGAAGATAAACCTACACGGCACTCGAATGTACCCAAATTATATAGTCTATCCTGGGCACTAATGCACTGTCTGACACAACCTGAGCCCGGACCTGCTGACCAACACCCAGAGAGCTGACCACACCCTGAGCACATCAGACCCGCCCTGGCCTTAGGTCATCATCTCTTCCCTACCTCAGTTTTCAGGCTTCAGAACCTAGACCTTATCTCCAATCACTGCCCACGGGTGACTGTGATGCAGAAATCAGAACTCTTCCTGTCCCATGGCAAGAAACCTTGTGGTTGGCATGTTGTCCAACGTTCAGTGTAGGAGAAACCAGCATTCACCCTGAGGCCCCGCCCATTCTTGATTGCGACGAGAGCATAAACACGCATTGTGACCTCAGCGTGAGTCCTGTCCTCTAGTAAGTCCTCTCAGTGGCTGGACCATTAGATGTCATAATGGGCTTGACATGTCCCTAGTCCCCAATTTTTAACCAGATTTCTGGTTGTCCAGTCGCCCCACCCCAGGGCTCTACTTTGGAATCCCTCATTTGGTGGGACATCTGAGGTTGAAAAACAAAATGAAACAAATCGACAACAACAACAACAAAAAAACAGACTTCTTCCATCCCCAAAATGACCGCAAACTCTTTGGACGGGACCGAACCCCCAGAGAGTAAGACTCGTCCATTTCCCATGAAGTCACCCAGCAATTTCACGACCATGAGTGACACGATATCCAGAGACAAAAACTTGAGCAAGAGCCTCACACTCGCCCTTTTTTCATATCCCGAAGTGTTCTGCTCATGGTCTGTAGATCAGTCCTGCCATACCTATGACCCAAAACATAAGCCGAGTTTGTGTTTTCAGACAACTGTCCAAACAGCTCTGGCCTACAGACCCTACAGGCTCAGGGCCCTGGAACCAAACCTGAGGACTGTACTTGCCCTCTCCAAGGGAATTGTATGTGCCCATTCCAATGGCCACAACCCTACTAATAGGATAACCTCCAAAGTCCCTGAGGCCATCCCAATAGTTGTGGCTTCCCAGGACAAACAGGGGGCAATCTGAGCCCATCTGAGTACCTACCTGCACTCAGACCCGTAGACTGATGTCCCCAGAGGTAAAAAGGAACGAACAGGCCCCTAGGCACTAATCGGATCCATTGCTTTGGTTTTCAGGAAACTCTCCTCAGAGGCCTGGATTTCAATACCAGCATATGGCTGTTTATTGACTCACCCATCAGAACAAATCTCATCTACACATGGGAAACTTGCACGTTGGAGCTGTGTCAAAGCCTCTGTTTAGGAGAACCCTTCAGGGCCCCAGGGCCACCGCTTCATTCCAAGGTCTCCATAGACACAAAAACATATTAGGACACATCCACAGGAAAGTCCATTTCAACTCATCCTCCTCGGTTGCCCGCCACATGCAGCAGATCTAACCTGTCTTGTTGCTTGGAGACAATTGGAATGCGAGGTGGGCTACCCAGCCATCCATCCTTAGAACCCTGCTCGGAATCGTTGGCCTGGAGCCAACCAACAGGTCTCAATTGTCCTGCAGAAGAATCTTTGCAGTTTGGAGCTTCTCACAACTCCCCTCGTGGGAAAACCCCCATGTCCTCGTGATCCAACCCCCTTCAAGAAAGGGCCATCAGGGCAGAAAGTCCAACCTGAGCGATCGTCTGATCCTTGCCCTGACTTCAGATGCACGAGATCTCTATTGAGGTCTGTAGATTGTGCCTGCCATATCCTCACCCAGAAACCTAGGCCTAGCTTGGGTTCTCAGACTCCGTCCTCAGACTACTGGCCCACAAGCCCTCCAGTTGGGCAATCCAGAACTACAATGCCGCACTCTGCCTGCCCTACAGAAGTAAAACATTGCCCTCAGGGCTACCTCGAAACCCCAAATGAGGATCAACCTGCATGCCAATCGGCTGTACCCCAAACATATAGGCTGACCTGGGCACTATTTACCCTTCTGACCCAGCCTGAGCCTGGACCTCCTGGTCCCGCCCAGACAGCTGGCCGCACACTGAGCACATCATACCCGCCATGGCCTTAGGTCGTCATCTCTTCCCAACTGCGGTTTTCAGGCTCCAGAACCTAGACCTTATCTCCAACACTGCCCAGGGTTGAAAATGATGCAGAAATCAGAAATTTTCCCCATGGCAAGAAACCTTGTGCATGGCATTTTGTCCAACGTTCAGTGTAGTTGAAACAAGCGTGGCCCATGAGGCCCAGCCCATGCTTGCGGGCCACATTGGTCACAAACACACATTGTGACCCTCAGCTTGAGCACAGTCCTCAGGTAAGGCCTCTCAGGGCCTATATGAAGAGACAGCATATTGGGCTTGCCATGCCCCTAGGCCCCAATTTTTAACCATAGTTCGGGGTGTCCCTTCACTCTTCCCCAGGGCTCTGCTTTGGAATTCCTCTTTTGGTGGGACACCAGAGGTAACAAACCTGAAAGGAGTCCTCCCATCCCACAGATTGACGAAAAACAATTGGGATCGGTCCAAATCCACAGAGAGGAAGATTCGTCCATGGCCCATGAGACATCCCCAACATTCCACGGCCATCGCTGAAACAAAATCCCGAATCAAAAGCCTGAGCAAGCGACTCCGACTCGCTCATTCTTCATATCCTGAAGAGTTCTTCTCATGGTTTGTAGGTCGGGCGTGCCATACATACGTCCCCAAACTTAAGCTGAGTTTGTGTTTTCAGTCTTCGGTCCTCAAAGTCCGGGGCCACACTCCCTCCAGGCTGTGGCCCGTGGAGCCACACATTAGGACTGCCCCCACCCAATCCATGGGAATTCTGCCCATTCCATTGTCAAAAATCGTACAAATTAGGAGAACCCTCCAAAGACCCTGAGGCCATCCCAATTGTGTAGGTCGCCCGGGACAAAAAAGGGCGGTTGATACCAGCTGAGCATCTTCCTCCACTCATCTACCTCCACTCATACCAAGAAGATTGAACCAGACAGGACCCGAGGCCATTATCGGATCCATTGCTTTGGTTTACAGGCATGTCTCCTCAAAAGCCTGGATTCCAATACCAGCAGAGGGGATTTCCTGAGGCACCCATCAGAACAAATCTCGTCTCCACAAGGAAACTTGTGCATGGGAGCTATGCCAAAGCTTAGGAGAATACTTCAGGGTCCCGGTGCCACCTCCCCATTCCAAGGCCCTCATGGACACAAACACACATTAGGACCCATCCTCTGGAAAGTGCATTTCAACTCAGCCACCCCGGTTGCTCCCGCAGATCCATTAGATCTAAACTGTCTTGTTGCTAGGAGACAATTGGAAGGCGAGGCGGACTTCCCAGGCATCCATCCTCGAACGGTGCTCTGGAGTCATTCCATATGGGATGTCCTGGAGCTGTCCAACAGGTCTCAATTGTCCCGCAGAAGGAATCCTTGAAGGGGGCATCCCACATCTCTCAACGTGGAAAACCTCCATGGCCTCGAGATTCCGCTCCCTTCATGAAGGGGCCCTCATGCACAGAAACTCCAACCTGAGCCAACGTCGGATCCTCGCCCTGACTTCAGATGCATGAGATATTGGTTCAGATCTGCAGGGGGTACCTGCCGTGCCCTCACCCTGAATCCGAAGTCTAGCTTGTGTTCTCAGACTTCCGTCCTCACTCTCCTGGCCCCGAAGCCCTCATGTTTGGCAATTCCGGACCGACAATGAAGCACTCTGTCTGCCCTCTAGAAAAAATATATTGCCTAATGAGCCGACCAGGCAGCTTAAATGAGGATAAAACTACACGGCACTCGAATGTACCCAAATTATATAGTCTAACCTGGGCACTAATGCACTGTCTGACACAACCTGAGCCCGGACCTGCTGACCATCACCCAGACAGCTGACCGCACCCTGAGCACATCAGACCCGCCCTGGCCTTAGGTCATCATCTCTTCCCTACCTCAGTTTTCAGGCTTCAGAACCTAGACCTTATCTCCAATCACTGCCCACGGGTGACTGTGATGCAGAAATCAGAACTCTTCCTGTCCCATGGCAAGAAACCTTGTGGTTGGCATGTTGTCCAACGTTCAGTGTAGGAGAAAACAGCATTCACCCTGAGGCCCCGCCCATTCTTGAGTGCGACGAGAGCATAAACACGCATTGTGACCTCAGCGTGAGTCCTGTCCTCTAGTAAGTCCTCTCAGTGGCTGGACCATTAGATGTCATAATGGGCTTGACATGTCCCTAGTCCCCAATTTTTAACCAGATTTCTGGTTGTCCAGTCGCCCCACCCCAGGGCTCTACTCTGGAATCCCTCATTTGGTGGGACATCTGAGTTTGAAAAACAAAATGAAACAAATCGACAACAACAACAAAAAAACGGACTTCTTCCATTCCCAGAATGACCGCAAACTCTTTGGACGGGACCGAACCCCCAGAGAGTAAGACTCGTCCATTTCCCATGAAGTCACCCGGCATTTTCACGACCATGAGTGACACGATATCCAGAGACAAAAACTTGAGCAAGAGCCTCACACTCGCCATTTTTCATATCCCGAAGTGTTCTCCTCATGGTCTGTAGATCATTCCTGCCATACCTATGACCCAAAACATAAGCCGAGTTTGTGTTTTCAGACAACTGTCCAAACAGCTCTGGCCTACACACCCTACAGGCTCAGGGCCCTAGAGCCAACCTGAGGACTGTACTTGCCCTCTCCAAGGGAATTGTATGTGCCCATTCCAATGGCCACAACCCTACTAATAGGATAACCTCCAAAGTCCCTGAGGCCATCCCAATAGTTGTGGCTTCCCAGGACAAACAGGGGCAATCTGAGCCCAACTGAGCACCTACCTGCACTCAGACCCGTAGACTGATGTCCCCAGAGGTAAAAAGGAACGAACAGGCCCCTTGGCACTAATCGGATCCATTGCTTTGGTTTCCAGGAAACTCTCCTCAGAGGCCTGGATTTCAATACCAGCATATGGCTGTTTCTTGACTCACCCATCAGAACAAATCTCATCTACACATGGGAAACATGCACGTTGGAGCTGTGTCAAAGCCTCTGTTTAGGAGAACCCTTCAGGGCCCCAGGGCCACCGCTTCATTCCAAGGTCTCCATAGACACAAAAACATATTAGGACACATCCACAGGAGAGTCCATTTCAACTCAGCCTCCTCGGTTGCCCCCCACATCCAGCAGATCTAACCTGTCTTGTTGCATGGAGACAATTGGAATGCGAGGTGGGCTACCCAGCCATCCATCCTTAGAACCCTGCTCGGAATCGTTGGCCTGGAGCCAACCAACAGGTCTCAATTGTCCTGCAGAAGAATCTTTGCAGTTTGGAGCTTCTCACAACTCCCATCGTGGGAAAACCCCCATGTCCTCGTGATCCAACCCCCTTCAAGAAAGGACCATCTGGGCAGAAAATCCAACCTGAGCGAACGTCTGATTCTTACCCGGACTTCAGATGCACGAGATCTCTATTGAGGACTGTAGATTGTGCCTGCCATATCCTCACCCAGAAAACTAGGCTTGGCTTGGGTTCTCAGATTCCGTCCTCAGACTACTGGCCCACAGGCCTTCCAGTTTGGCAATCCAGAACTACAATGCCGCACTCTGCCTGCCCTACAGAAGTAAAACATTGCCCTCAGGGCTACCCCGAAACCCCAAATGAGGATCAACCTGCACGCCAATCGGCTGTACCCCAAACATATAGGCTGACCTGGGCACTATTTCCCCTTCTGACCCAGCCTGAGCCTGGACCTCCTGGTCCCACCCAGACAGCTGGCCGCACACTGAGCACATCGGACCCGCCATGGCCTTAGGTCGTCATCTCTTCCCAACTGCGGTTTACAGGCTCCAGAACCTAGACCTTATCTCCAACCACTGCCCAGGGTTGAAAATGATGCAGAAATCAGAACTCTTTCCCCATGGCAAGAAACCTTGTGCTTGGCATGTTTTCCAACGTTCAGTGTAGTTGAAACAAGCGTGGCCCATGAGGCCCAGCCCATGCTTGCGGGCCACATTGGTCACAAACACACATTGTGACCCTCAGCCTGAGCCCAGTCCTCAGGTAAGGCCTCTCAGGGCCTATATGAAGAGACAGCATATTGGGCTTGCCATGCCCCTAGGCCCCAATTTTTAACCATAGTTCGGGGTGTCCCTTCACTCTTCGCCAGGGCTCTGCTTTGGAATTCCTCTTTTGGTGGGACACCTGAGGTAACAAACCTGAAAGGAGTCCTCCCATCCCACAGATTGACGAAAAACAATTGGGATCGGGCCAAATCCACAGAGAGGAAGATTCGTCCATGGCCCATGAGACCTCCCCAACATTCCACGGCCATCGCTGAAACAAAATCCAGAGACAAAAGCCTGAGCAAGCGCCTCAGACTCGCTCATTCTTCATATCCTGAAGAGTTCTTCTCATGGTTTGTAGATCGGGCGTGCCATACCTACGTCCCCAAACTTAAGCTGAGTTTGTGTTTTCAGTCTTCTGTCCTCAAAGTCCTGGGCCACACTCCCTCCAGGCTGGGGCCCCTGGAGCCACACATTAGGACTGCCCCCACCCAATCCATGGGAATTCTGCCCATTCCATTGTCAAAAATCGTACAAATTAGGAGAACCCTCCAAAGTCCCTGAGGCCATCCCAATAGTGTAGGTCGCCCGGGACAAAAAAGGGCGGTTGATACCGGCTGAGCATCTACCTCCACTCATACCAAGAAGATTGAACCAGACAGGACCCGAGGCCATTATCGGATCCATTGCTTTGGTTTACAGGCATGTCTCCTCAAAAGCCTGGATTCCAATACCAGCAGAGGGGATTTCCTGAGGCACCCATCAGAACAAATCTCGTCTCCACAAGGAAACTTGTGCATGGGAGCTATGCCAAAGCTTAGGAGAATACTTCAGGGTCCCGGTGCCACCTCCCCATTCCAAGGCCCTCATGAACACAGACACACATTAGGACCGATCCTCTGGAAAGTGCATTTCAACTCAGCCACCCCGGTTGGTCCCGCAGATCCATTAGATCTAAACTGTCTTGTTGCTAGGAGACAATTGGAAGGCGAGGCGGACTTCCCAGGCATCCATCCTCGAACGGTGCTCTGGAGTCATTCCATATGGGATGTCCTGGAGCTGTCCAAAAGGTCTCAATTTTCCCACAGAAGGAATCCTTGAAGGGGGCAACCCACATCTCCCAACGTCGAAAACCTCCATGGCCTCGAGATTCCGCTCCCTTCATGAAGGGGCCGTCATGTACAGAAACTCCAACCTGAGCCAACGTCGGATCCTCGCCCTGACTTCAGATGCATGAGATATTGGTTCAGATCTGCAGGGGGTACCTGCCGTGCCCTCACCCTGAATCCGAAGTCTAGCTTGTGTTCTCAGACTTCCGTCCTCACTCTCCTGGCCCCGAAGCCTTCATGTATGGCAATTGCGGACCGACAATGAAGCACTCTGCATGCCCTC
This sequence comes from Mustela nivalis, assembly GCF_964662115.1. NCBI lineage: Eukaryota > Metazoa > Chordata > Mammalia > Carnivora > Mustelidae > Mustela > Mustela nivalis. The sequence goes on along the minus strand of NW_028136116.1, from coordinate 378,037 downwards.
TAGAAAAAATATATTGCCTAATGAGCTGCCGAGGCAGCTTAAATGAAGATAAACCTACACGGCATTCGAATGTACCCAAATTTATAGTCTAACCTGGGCACTAATGCACTGTCTGACACAACGTGAGCCCAGACCTGCTGACCAACACCCAGACAGCTGACCGCACCCTGAGCACATCAGACCCGCCCTGACCTTAGGTCATCATCTCTTCCCTACCTCAATTTTCAGGCTTCAGAACCTAGACCTTATCTCCAATCACTGCCCACGGGTGACTGTGATGCAGAAATCAGAACTCTTCCTGACCCATGGCAAGAAACCTTGTGGTTGGCATGTTGTCCAACGTTCAGTGTAGGAGAAAACAGCATTCCCCCTGAGGCCCCGCCCATTCTTGAGTGCGACGAGAGCATAAACACGCATTGTGACCTCAGCGTGAGTCCTGTCCTCTAGTAAATTCTCTCAGTGGCTGGACCATTAGATGTAATAATGGGCTTGACATGTCCCTAGTCCCCAATTTTTAACCAGATTTCTGGTTGTCCAGTCGCCCCACCCCAGGGCTCTACTCTGGAATCCCTCATTTGGTGGGACATCTGAGGTGGAAAAACAAAATTAAACAAATCGACAACAACAACAAAAAAACGGACTTCTTCCATCCCCAGAATGACCCCAAACTCTTTGGACGGGACCGAACCCCCAGAGAGTAAGACTCGTCCATTTCCCATGAAGTCACCCGGCAATTTCACGACCATGAGTGACACGATATCCAGAGACAAAAACTTGAGCAAGAGCCTCACACTCGCTCTTTTTTCATATCCCGAAGTGTTCTCCTCATGGTCTGTAGATCAGTCCTGCCATACCTATGACCCAAAACATAAGCCGAGTTTGTGTTTTCAGACAACTGTCCAAACAGCTCTGGCCTACACACCCTACAGGCTCAGGGCCCTGGAGCCAAACCTGAGGACTGTACTTGCCCTCTCCAAGGGAATTGTATGTGCCCATTCCAATGGCCACAACCCTACTAATAGGATAACCTCCAAAGTCCCTGAGGCCATCCCAATAGTTGTGGCTTCCCAGGACAAACAGGGGCAATCTGAGCCCATCTGAGCACCTACCTGCACTCAGACCCGTAGACTGATGTCCCCAGAGGTAAAAAGGAAAGAACAGGCCCCTAGGCACTAATCGGATCCAATGCTTTGGTTTCCAGGCATCTCTCCTCAGAGGCCTGGATTTCAATACCAGCATATGGCTGTTTCTTGACTCACCCATCAGAACAAATCTCATCTACACATGGGAAACATGCACGTTGGAGCTGTGTCAAAGCCTCTGTTTAGGAGAACCCTTCAGGGCCCCAGGGCCACCGCTTCATTCCAAGGTCTCCATAGACACAGAAACATATTAGGACACATACACAGGAGAGTCCATTTCAACTCAGCCTCCTCGGTTGCCCCCCACATCCAGCAGATCTAACCTGTCTTGTTGCTTGGAGACAATTGGAATGCGAGGTGGGCTACCCAGCCATCCATCTTAGAACCCTGCTCGGAATCGCTGGCCTGAAGCCAACCAACAGGTCTCAATTGTCCTGCAGAAGAATCTTTGCAGTTTGGAGCTTCTCACAACTCCCATCGTGGGAAAACCCCCATGTCCTCGTGATCCAACCCCCTTCAAGAAAGGGCCATCAGGGCAGAAAGTCCAACCTGAGCGATCGTCTGATCCTTGCCCTGACTTCAGATGCACGAGATCTCGATTGAGGTCTGTAGATTGTGCCTGCCATATCCTCACCCAGAAACCTAGGCCTAGCTTGGGTTCTCAGACTCCGTCCTCAGACTACTGGCCCACAAGCCCTCCAGTTTGGCAATCCAGAACTACAATGCCGCACTCTGCCTGCCCTACAGAAGTAAAACATTGCCCTCAGGGCTACCCCGAATCCCCAAATGAGGATCAACCTGCACGCCAATAGGCTGTACCCCAAACATAGAGGCTGACCTGGGCACTATTTCCCCTTCTGACCCAGCCTGAGCCTGGACCTCCTGGTCCCACCCAGACAGCTGGCCGCACACTGAGCACATCGGACCCGCCATGGCCTTAGGTCGTCATCTCTTCCCAACTGCGGTTTTCAGGCTCCAGAACCTAGACCTTATCTCCAACCACTGCCCAGGGTTGAAAATGATGCAGAAATCAGAACTCTTTCCTCATGGCAAGAAACCTTGTGCTTGGCATGTTGTCCAACGTTCAGTGTAGTTGAAACAAGCGTGGCCCATGAGGCCCAGCCCATGCTTGCGGGCCACATTGGTCACAAACACACATTGTGACCCTCAGCCTGAGCCCAGTCCTCAGGTAAGGACTCTCAGGGCCTATATGAAGAGACAGCATATTGGGCTTGCCATGCCCCTAGGCCCCAATTTTTAACCATAGTTCGGGGTGTCCCTTCACTCTTCCCCAGGGCTCTGCTTTGGAATTCCTCTTTTGGTGGGACACCAGAGTTAACAAACCAGAAAGGAGACCTCCCATCCCACAGATTGACGAAAAACAATTGGGATCGGGCCAAATCCACAGAGAGGAAGATTCGTCCATGGCCCATGAGACATCCCCAACATTCCACGGCCATCGCTGAAACAAAATCCAGAGACAAAAGCCTGAGCAAGCGATTCAGACTCGCTCATTCTTCATATCCTGAAGAGTTCTTCTCATGGTTTTTAGATCGGGCGTGCCATACCTACGTCACCAAACTTAAGCTGAGTTTGTGTTTTCAGTCTTCTGTCCTCAAAGTCCTGGGCCACACTCCCTCCAGGCTGGGGCCCCTGGAGCCACACATTAGGACTGCTCCCACCCAATCCATGGGAATTCTGCCCATTCCATTGTCAAAAATCGTACAAATTAGGAGAACCCTCCAAAGTCCCTGAGGCCATCCCAATAGTGTAGGTCGCCCGGGACAAAAAAGGGCGGTTGATACCAGCTGAGCATCTTCCTCCACTCATCTACCTCCACTCATACCAAGAAGATTGAACCAGACAGGACCCGAGGCCATTATCGGATCCATTGCTTTGGTTTACAGGCATGTCTCCTCAAAAGCCTGGATTTCAATACCAGCAGAGAGAATTTCCTGAGGCACCCATCAGAACAAATCTCGTCTCCACAAGGAAACTTGTGCATGGGAGCTATGCCAAAGCTTAGGAGAATACTTCAGGGTCCCGGTGCCACCACCCCATTCCAAGGCCCTCATGGACACAAACACACATTAGGACCCATCCTCTGGAAAGTGCATTTCAACTCAGCCACCCCGGTTGCTCCCGCAGATCCATTAGATTTAAACTGTCTTGTTGCTAGGAGATAATTGGAAGGCGAGGCGGACTTCCCAGGCATCCATCCTCGAACGGTGCTCTGGAGTCATTCCATATGGGATGTCCTGGAGCTGTCCAACAGGTCTCAATTGTCCCGCAGAAGGAATCCTTGAAGGGGGCATCCCACATCTCCCAACGTGGAAAACCTCCATGGCCTCGAGATTCCGCTCCCTTCATGAAGGGGCCTTCATGCACAGAAACTCCAACCTTAGTCAACGTCGGATCCTCGTGCTGACTTCAGATGCTTGAGATATTGGTTCAGATCTGCAGGGGGTACCTGCAGTGCCCTTGGCCAGAAGCCCAAGTCGAGCTTGTGTTCTCAGGCTTCTGTCCTCACACTCCTGGCCCAGAAGCCCTCAAGTTTGGCCATTCCGGACCTACAATGCAGCACTCTGCCTGCCCTCTAGAAAAAATATCTTCACTAATGAGCTGCCTGGACACCTCAAATGAGGATAAACCTACAAGGCACTCGAATGTACCCATATTATATAGTCTAACCTGGGCACTAATGCACTGTCTGACACAACCTGAGCCAGAAACTCCTGACCAACACCCAGGCAGCTGACCACACAGTGAGCCTATCAGACCCGCCATGGCCTTAGGTGGTCATCTCTTCCCAACAGCGCTTTTTCGGGCTTCAGAACCTAGGCCTTATCACAACCACAGTCCATGGTTGAAAATGATGCAGAAATCAGAACACTTTTCCCATGGTTAGAGACCTTGTGATTGGCAAGTTGTCCAAAGTCCAGTGTAGTTGAAACAAGTGTGGCCCATGAGGTCCCGCCCTTGCTCGCAAAACCACATTGGTCACAAACACACATTGTGACCCTCAGCCTGAGCCCAGTCCTCAAGTACGGCCTCTCAGTGGCTGGATGAAGAGACAGCATATTGGGCGTGCCATGCCCCTAGGCCCCAATTTTTAAACATAGTTTGGGTTGTCCCTTCACTCTTCCCCAGCGCTCTGTTTTGGAATTCCTCTTATGTTCGGACACCTGAGGTAATAAACCTGAAAGGAGACCTCCCATTCCACAGATTGACGAAAAACAATTGGGACTGGGCCAAATCCACAGAGAGGAAGATTCGTCCATGGGCCATGAGGCCTCCCCAAATTCCACGGCCATCATTGATACAAAATCCAAAGACAAAAGCCTGAGCAAGTACCTCAGACTCGCTCTTTCTTCATATCCTGAAGAGTTCTTCTCATGGTTTGTAGATTACGCCTGCCATACCTACGTCCCCAAACCTAAGCTGAGTTTCTCTTTTCAATCTTCTGTCCTCAAAGTCCTGGGCCACACACCCTCCAGGCTGGGGCGCCAGGAGCCACACATTAGGACTGTGCCTACCCAATCCATGGGAATTCTGCCCATTCCATTGTCCCAAATCGTACAAATTAGGAGAACCCTCCAAAGTCCCCGAGGCCCTCCCAATAGTGTATGTCTCCGGGGACAAACAGGGCGGTCTGACACCAGGTGATCATCTACCTCCACTCATTCCATAGATGGAGAACCCCAGAGAAGAAGATTGAACCAGACAGGACCCTAGGCCATAATCGGGTCCATTGCTTTGGTTTACTGGCATGTGTCCTCAAAAGCCTGGATTCCAATACCAGCATAAGTGGTTTCCTGAGGCACCCATCAGAAAAAATCTCGTCTCCACAAGGAAACTTTTGCATGGGAGCTATGTCAAAAGCTTAGGAGAATACTTCAGGGTCCCGGTGCCACCGCCCTAATCCAAGGCCCTCATGGACACAACACACATTAGGCCCCATCCTCAGGAAAATCCATTTCAACTCAGCCACCTCGGTTGCTCCCACAGAGCCACCGATCTCAACGCTATTGTTGCTAGGAGACAATTGTAATGCGAGGCGGGCTTCCCTGGCATCCATCCTCCAACGGTGCTCTGGAGTCATTCCATATGGGATGTCCTGGAGCTGCCCAACAGGTCTCAATTGTCCCACAGAAGGAATCCTTGAAGAGGGCATCCATAAACTCCCAACGTGGGAAAACCTCCATGGCCTTGAGATTCCTCTCCGTTCATGAAGGGGCAGGCATGCACAGAAACTCCAACCTGAGCCAACGTCTGATCCTCGCCTTGGCTTCAGATGCTTGAGATATTGGATCCGATCTGCAGGGGGTACATGCCGTGCCCTCGGCCTGAAGCCCAATCTAGCTTGTGTTCTCAGACTTCTGTCCTCACACTCCTGGCCCAGAAGCTCTCAAGTTTGGCAATTCCGGACCCACAATGCAGCACTCTGCCTGCCCTCTAGAAAAAACATCTTGCCTAATGAGCTGCCCAGGAACCTAAAAGGGGGATAAACCTACACGGCACTCGACTGTACCCAAATTATATAGTCTAACCTGGTCACTAATGCACTGTCTGACACACCCTGAGCTAGAACCTCCTGACCAAAACCCAGGCAGATGAATGCACACTGAGCGTATGAGACCCACCATGGCCTTAGGTCGTCATCTCTTCCCAACTGCGATTTTTCAGGCTTCAGAACCTAGACCTTATCTCCAACCACCGCCCAGGGTTGAAAATGATGCAGAAATCAGAACACCTTCCCCATGGCAAGAGACCTTGTGATTGGCATGTTGTCCAAATCCAGTGTAGTTGAAACCAGTGTGGCCCATAAGGCCCCGCCCATGGTCGCAGGCCATATTGGTCACAAACTCACATTGTGACCCTCAGCATGAGCCCAGTCCTCAAGTCAGGCCTCTCAGTGGCTGGATGAAGAGACAGCATATTGGGCCTGCCATGCCACTAGTCCCCAATTTTTAACCATAGTTTGAGTTGTCCCTTCACTCTTTCCCAAGGCTCTGCTTTGGAATTCCTCTTTTGTTCGGACACCTGAGTTAATAAACAGGAAAGGAGACCTCCCATCCCACAGATTGACGAAAAACAATTGGGACCGGGCCAAATCCACAGAGAGGAAGATTCGTCCATGGCCCATGAGGCCTCCCCACATTCCACGGCCATTGTTGATATAAAATGCAGAGGCAAAACCTGATCAAGTGCCTCAGACTCGCTCTTTCTTCATATCCTGAAGAGTTCTTCTCATGGTTTGTAGATTGGGCCTGCATACCTACGTCCCCAAACCTGAGCTGAGTTTGTGTTTTTGGAATACTGTCCTCAAAGTCCTTTGCCACACATCCTCCAGGCTGGGTCCCCTGGAGCCACCCATTAGGACTGTGCCTATTCAATCCATGGGAATTCTTCTCATCCATTGTCCAAAATCGTACAAATTAGGAGAACTCTCCAAAGTCCCCGAGGCCATCCCAATAGTGTAGGTTTCCGGGGACAAACAAGGGCGGTCTGACACCAGGTGAGCATCTACCTCCACTCATACCATACATGGATGTCCCCAGAGAAGAAGATTGAACCAGAGAGTACGCTAGGCCATAATCAGATCCATTGCTTTGGTTTACAGGCATATCTCCTCAAAAGCCTGGATTCCAATACAAGCATAAGTGGTTTGCTGAGGCACCCATCAGAACAAATCTCGTCTCCACAAGGAAACTTGTGCATGGGATCTATGTCAAAAGCTTAGGAGAATACTACAGGGTCCCGGTGCCACCGCCCCATTCCAAGGCCCTCATGGACACAAACACACATTAGGCCCCATTCTCAGGAAAGTCTATTTCAACTAAGCCACCCAGGTTGCTCCCGCAGAGTCATCCGATCTCAAATGTATTGTTGCTAGGAGACAATTGGAATGCGAGGCGGGCTTCCCTGGCATCCATCTTCCAACGGTGCTCTGGAGTTAATCCATATGGGATGTCCTGGAGCTGCCCAACATGTCTCAATTGTCCCCAGAAGGAATCCTTGAAGGGGGCATCCCATTACTCCCAACAGGGGAAAAATTCCATGGCCTTGAGGTTCCGCTCCGTTCATGAAGGGGCAGTCATGCACAGAAACTCCAACCTGAGCCAACGTCTGATCCTCGCCATGACTTCAGATGTATGAGATATTGGTTCAGATCTGCAGGGGGTACCTGCCGCGCCCTCGGCCTGATGTCCAAGTCAACTTGTGTTCTCAAACTTTTGTCCTCACACTCCTGGCCGAGAAGACCGCAAGTTTGGCAATTCCGGACCCACAATGCAGCACTCTGCCTGCACTCTAGAAAAAATATCTTGCCTAATGAGCTGCCCAGGCACCTCAAATGTGGATAAACCTACACGGCACTCGACTGTACCCAAATTATATAGTCTAACCTGAGCTCTAATGCACTCTCTGACACAACCTGAGCCTGAACCTCCAGATCAACATCCAGGCAGCTGACCACACACTGAGCACATCAGACCCGCCATGGCCTTAGGTGGTCATCTCTTCCCAACAGCGCTTTTTCGGGCTTCAGAACCTAGGCCTTATCACAACCACAGTCCATGGTTGAAAATGATGCAGAAATCAGAACACTTTTCCCATGGTTAGAGACCTTGTGATTGGCAAGTTGTCCAAAGTCCAGTGTAGTTGAAACCAGTGTGGCCCATGAGGCCCCGCCCATGCTCGCAAAACCACATTGGTCACAAACACACATTGTGACCCTCAGCCTGAGCCCAGTCCTCAAATACGGCCTCTCAGTGGCTGGATGAAGAGACAGCATATTGGGCGTGCCATGCCCCTAGGCCCCAATTTTTAAACATAGTTTGGGTTGTCCCTTTACTCTTCCCCAGCGCTCTGTTTTGGAATTCCTCTTATGTTCGGACACCTGAGGTAATAAACCTGAAAGGAGACCTCCCATTCCACAGATTGACGAAAAACAATTGGGATTGGGCCAAATCCACAGAGAGGAAGATTCGTCCATGGGCCATGAGGCCTCCCCAAATTCCACGGCCATCATTGATACAAAATCCAAAGACAAAAGCCTGAGCAAGTACCTCAGACTCGCTCTTTCTTCATATCCTGAAGAGTTCTTCTCATGGTTTGTAGATTACGCCTGCCATACCTATGTCCCCAAACCTAAGCTGAGTTTCTCTTTTCAATCTTCTGTCCTCAAAGTCCTGGGCCACACACCCTCCAGGCTGGGGCGCCAGGAGCCACACATTAGGACTGTGCCTACCCAATCCATGGGAATTCTGCCCATTCCATTGTCCCAAATCGTACAAATTAGGAGAACCCTCCAAAGTCCCCGAGGCCCTCCCAATAGTGTATGTCTCCGGGGACAAACAGGGCGGTCTGACACCAGGTGATCATCTACCTCCACTCATTCCATAGATGGAGAACCCCAGAGAAGAAGATTGAACCAGACAGGACCCTAGGCCATAATCGGGTCCATTGCTTTGGTTTACTGGCATGTGTCCTCAAAAGCCTGGATTCCAATACCAGCATAAGGGGTTTCCTGAGGCACCCATCAGAAAAAATCTCGTCTCCACAAGGAAACTTTTGCATGGGAGCTATGTCAAAAGCTTAGGAGAATACTTCAGGGTCCCGGTGCCACCGCCCTAATCCAAGGCCCTCATGGACACAACACACATTAGGCCCCATCCTCAGGAAAATCCATTTCAACTCAGCCACCTCGGTTGCTCCCACAGAGCCACCGATCTCAACGCTATTGTTGCTAGGAGACAATTGTAATGCGAGGCGGGCTTCCCTGGCATCCATCCTCCAACGGTGCTCTGGAGTCATTCCATATGGGATGTCCTGGAGCTGCCCAACAGGTCTCAATTGTCCCACAGAAGAGGGCATCCATAAACTCCCAACGTGGGAAAACCTCCATGGCCTTGAGATTCCTCTCCGTTCATGAAGGGGCAGGCATGCACAGAAACTCCAACCTGAGCCAACGTCTGATCCTCGCCTTGGCTTCAGATGCTTGAGATATTGGATCCGATCTGCAGGGGGTACATGCCGTGCCCTCGGCCTGAAGCCCAATCTAGCTTGTGTTCTCAGACTTCTGTCCTCACACTCCTGGCCCAGAAGCTCTCAAGTTTGGCAATTCCGGACCCACAATGCAGCACTCTGCCTGCCCTCTAGAAAAAACATCTTGCCTAATGAGCTGCCCAGGAACCTAAAAGGGGGATAAACCTACACGGCACTCGACTGTACCCAAATTATATAGTCTAACCTGGTCACTAATGCACTGTCTGACACACCCTGAGCTAGAACCTCCTGACCAAAACCCAGGCAGATGAATGCACACTGAGCGTATGAGACCCACCATGGCCTTAGGTCGTCATCTCTTCCCAACTGCGATTTTTCAGGCTTCAGAACCTAGACCTTATCTCCGACCACCGCCCAGGGTTGAAAATGATGCAGAAATCAGAACACCTTCCCCATGGCAAGAGACCTTGTGATTGGCATGTTGTCCAAATCCAGTGTAGTTGAAACCAGTGTGGCCCATAAGGCCCCGCCCATGCTCGCAGGCCATATTGGTCACAAGCTCACATTGTGACCCTCAGCATGAGCCCAGTCCTCAAGTCAGGCCTCTCAGTGGCTGGATGAAGAGACAGCATATTGGGCCTGCCATGCCCCTAGTCCCCAATTTTTAACCATAGTTTGGGTTGTCCCTTCACTCTTTCCCAAGGCTCTGCTTTGGAATTCCTCTTTTGTTCGGACACCTGAGTTAATAAACAGGAAAGGAGACCTCCCATCCCACAGATTGACGAAAAACAATTGGGACCGGGCCAAATCCACAGAGAGGAAGATTCGTCCATGGCCCATGAGGCCTCCCCACATTCCACGGCCATCGTTGATATAAAATGCAGAGGCAAAACCTGATCAAGTGCCTCAGACTCGCTCTTTCTTCATATCCTGAAGAGTTCTTCTCATGGTTTGTAGATTGGGCCTGCATACCTACGTCCCCAAACCTGAGCTGAGTTTGTGTTTTTGGAATACTGTCCTCAAAGTCCTTTGCCACACATCCTCCAGGCTGGGTCCCCTGGAGCCACCCATTAGGACTGTGCCTACTCAATCCATGGGAATTCTTCTCATCCATTGTCCAAAATCGTACAAATTAGGAGAACTCTCCAAAGTCCCCGAGGCCATCCCAATAGTGTAGGTTTCCGGGGACAAACAAGGGCGGTCTGACACCAGGTGAGCATCTACCTCCACTCATACCATACATGGATGTCCCCAGAGAAGAAGATTGAACCAGAGAGTACGCTAGGCCATAATCAGATCCATTGCTTTGGTTTACAGGCATATCTCCTCAAAAGCCTGGATTCCAATACAAGCATAAGTGGTTTGCTGAGGCACCCATCAGAACAAATCTCGTCTCCACAAGGAAACTTGTGCATGGGATCTATGTCAAAAGCTTAGGAGAATACTACAGGGTCCCGGTGCCACCGCCCCATTCCAAGGCCCTCATGGACACAAACACACATTAGGCCCCATTCTCAGGAAAGTCTATTTCAACTAAGCCACCCAGGTTGCTCCCGCAGAGTCATCCGATCTCAAATGTATTGTTGCTAGGAGACAATTGGAATGCGAGGCGGGCTTCCCTGGCATCCATCTTCCAACGGTGCTCTGGAGTTAATCCATATGGGATGTCCTGGAGCTGCCCAACATGTCTCAATTGTCCCCAGAAGGAATCCTTGAAGGGGGCATCCCATAACTCCCAACATGGGAAAAACTCCATGGCCTTGAGATTCCGGTCCATTCATGAAGGGGCAGTCATGCACAGAAACTCCAACCTGAGCCAACGTCTGATCCTCGCCGTGACTTCAGATGTATGAGATATTGGTTCAGATCTGCAGGGGGTACCTGCCGCGCCCTCGGCCTGATGTCCAAGTCAACTTGTGTTCTCAAACTTTTGTCCTCACACTCCTGGCCGAGAAGACCGCAAGTTTGGCAATTCCGGACCCACAATGCAGCACTCTGCCTGCACTCTAGAAAAAATATCTTGCCTAATGAGCTGCCCAGGCACCTCAAATGTGGATAAACCTACACGGCACTCGACTGTACCCAAATTATATAGTCTAACCTGAGCTCTAATGCACTCTCTGACACAACCTGAGCCTGAACCTCCAGATCAACATCCAGGCAGCTGACCACACAGTGAGCCTATCAGACCCGCCATGGCCTTAGGTGGTCATCTCTTCCCAACAGCGCTTTTTCGGGCTTCAGAACCTAGGCCTTATCTCCAACCACAGTCCATGGTTGAAAATGATGCAGAAATCAGAACACTTTTCCCATGGTTAGAGACCTTGTGATTGGCAAGTTGTCCAAAGTCCAGTGTAGTTGAAACCAGTGTGGCCCATGAGGCCCCGCCCATGCTCGCAAAACCACATTGGTCACAAACACACATTGTGACCCTCAGCCTGAGCCCAGTCCTCAAGTACGGCTTCTCAGCGGCTGGATGAAGAGACAGCATATTGGGCGTGCCATGCCCCTAGGCCCCAATTTTTAAACATAGTTTGGGTTGTCCCTTCACTCTTCCCCAGCGCTCTGTTTTGGAATTCCTCTTATGTTCGGACACCTGAGGTAATAAACCTGAAAGGAGACCTCCCATTCCACAGATTGACGAAAAACAATTGGGACTGGGCCAAATCCACAGAGAGGAAGATTCGTCCATGGGCCATGAGGCCTCCCCAAATTCCACGGCCATCATTGATACAAAATCCAAAGACAAAAGCCTGAGCAAGTACCTCAGACTCGCTCTTTCTTTATATCCTGAAGAGTTCTTCTAATGGTTTGTAGATTACGCCTGCCATACCTACGTCCCCAAACCTAAGCTGAGTTTCTCTTTTCAATCTTCTGTCCTCAAAGTCCTGGGCCACACACCCTCCAGGCTGGGGCGCCAGGAGCCACACATTAGGACTGTGCCTACCCAATCCATGGGAATTCTGCCCATTCCATTGTCTCAAATCGTACAAATTAGGAGAACCCTCCAAAGTCCCCGAGGCCCTCCCAATAGTGTATGTCTCCGGGGACAAACAGGGCGGTCTGACACCAGGTGATCATCTACCTCCACTCATTCCATAGATGGAGAACCCCAGAGAAGAAGATTGAACCAGACAGGACCCTAGGCCATAATCGGGTCCATTGCTTTGGTTTACTGGCATGTGTCCTCAAAAGCCTGGATTCCAATACCAGCATAAGGGGTTTCCTGAGGCACCCATCAGAAAAAATCTCGTCTCCACAAGGAAACTTTTGCATGGGAGCTATGTCAAAAGCTTAGGAGAATACTTCAGGGTCCCGGTGCCACCGCCCTAATCCAAGGCCCTCATGGACACAACACACATTAGGCCCCATCCTCAGGAAAATCCATTTCAACTCAGCCACCTCGGTTGCTCCCACAGAGCCACCGATCTCAACGCTATTGTTGCTAGGAGACAATTGTAATGCGAGGCGGGCTTCCCTGGCATCCATCCTCCAACGGTGCTCTGGAGTCATTCCATATGGGATGTCCTGGAGCTGCCCAACAGGTCTCAATTGTCCCACAGAAGGAATCCTTGAAGAGGGCATCCATAAACTCCCAACGTGGGAAAACCTCCATGGCCTTGAGATTCCTCTCCGTTCATGAAGGGGCAGGCATGCACAGAAACTCCAACCTGAGCCAACGTCTGATCCTCGCCTTGGCTTCAGATGCTTGAGATATTGGATCCGATCTGCAGGGGGTACATGCCGTGCCCTCGGCCTGAAGCCCAATCTAGCTTGTGTTCTCAGACTTCTGTCCTCACACTCCTGGCCCAGAAGCTCTCAAGTTTGGCAATTCCGGACCCACAATGCAGCACTCTGCCTGCCCTCTAGAAAAAACATCTTGCCTAATGAGCTGCCCAGGAACCTAAAAGGGGGATAAACCTACACGGCACTCGACTGTACCCAAATTATATAGTCTAACCTGGTCACTAATGCACTGTCTGACACACCCTGAGCTAGAACCTCCTGACCAAAACCCAGGCAGATGAATGCACACTGAGCGTATGAGACCCACCATGGCCTTAGGTCGTCATCTCTTCCCAACTGCGATTTTTCAGGCTTCAGAACCTAGACCTTATCTCCAACCACCGCCCAGGGTTGAAAATGATGCAGAAATCAGAACACCTTCCCCATGGCAAGAGACCTTGTGATTGGCATGTTGTCCAAATCCAGTGTAGTTGAAACCAGTGTGGCCCATAAGGCCCCGCCCATGCTCGCAGGCCATATTGGTCACAAACTCACATTGTGACCCTCAGCATGAGCCCAGTCCTCAAGTCAGGCCTCTCAGTGGCTGGATGAAGAGACAGCATATTGGGCCTGCCATGCCCCTAGTCCCCAATTTTTAACCATAGTTTGGGTTGTCCCTTCACTCTTTCCCAAGGCTCTGCTTTGGAATTCCTCTTTTGTTCGGACACCTGAGTTAATAAACAGGAAAGGAGACCTCCCATCCCACAGATTGACGAAAAACAATTGGGACCGGGCCAAATCCACAGAGAGGAAGATTCGTCCATGGCCCATGAGGCCTCCCCACATTCCACGGCCATTGTTGATATAAAATGCAGAGGCAAAACCTGATCAAGTGCCTCAGACTCGCTCTTTCTTCATATCCTGAAGAGTTCTTCTCATGGTTTGTAGATTGGGCCTGCATACCTACGTCCCCAAACCTGAGCTGAGTTTGTGTTTTTGGAATACTGTCCTCAAAGTCCTTTGCCACACATCCTCCAGGCTGGGTCCCCTGGAGCCACCCATTAGGACTGTGCCTACCTAATCCATGGGAATTCTTCTCATCCATTGTCCAAAATCGTACAAATTAGGAGAACTCTCTAAAGTCCCCGAGGCCATCCCAATAGTGTAGGTTTCCGGGGACAAACAAGGGCGGTCTGACACCAGGTGAGCATCTACCTCCACTCATACCATACATGGATTTCCCCAGAGAAGAAGATTGAACCAGAGAGTACGCTAGGCCATAATCAGATCCATTGCTTTGGTTTACAGGCATATCTCCTCAAAAGCCTGGATTCCAATACAAGCATAAGTGGTTTGCTGAGGCACCCATCAGAACAAATCTCGTCTCCACAAGGAAACTTGTGCATGGGATCTATGTCAAAAGCTTAGGAGAATACTACAGGGTCCCGGTGCCACCGCCCCATTCCAAGGCCCTCATGGACACAAACACACATTAGGCCCCATTCTCAGGAAAGTCTATTTCAACTAAGCCACCCAGGTTGCTCCCGCAGAGTCATCCGATCTCAAATGTATTGTTGCTAGGAGACAATTGGAATGCGAGGCGGGCTTCCCTGGCATCCATCTTCCAACGGTGCTCTGGAGTTAATCCATATGGGATGTCCTGGAGCTGCCCAACATGTCTCAATTGTCCCCAGAAGGAATCCTTGAAGGGGGCATCCCATAACTCCCAACAGGGGAAAAATTCCATGGCCTTGAGGTTCCGCTCCGTTCATGAAGGGGCAGTCATGCACAGAAACTCCAACCTGAGCCAACGTCTGATCCTCGCCGTGACTTCAGATGTATGAGATATTGGTTCAGATCTGCAGGGGGTACCTGCCGCGCCCTCGGCCTGATGTCCAAGTCAACTTGTGTTCTCAAACTTTTGTCCTCACACTCCTGGCCGAGAAGACCGCAAGTTTGGCAATTCCGGACCCACAATGCAGCACTCTGCCTGCACTCTAGAAAAAATATCTTGCCTAATGAGCTGCCCAGGCACCTCAAATGTGGATAAACCTACACGGCACTCGACTGTACCCAAATTATATAGTCTAACCTGAGCTCTAATGCACTCTCTGACACAACCTGAGCCTGAACCTCCAGATCAACATCCAGGCAGCTGACCACACACTGAGCACATCAGACCCGCCATGGCCTTAGGTGGTCATCTCTTCCCAACAGCGGTTTTTCGGGCTTCAGAACCTAGGCCTTATCTCCAACCTCAGAGCATGGTTGAAAATGATGCAGAAATCAGAACACTTTTCCCATGGTTAGAGACCTTGTGATTGGCAAGTTGTCCAAAGTCCAGTGTAGTTGAAACCAGTGTGGCCCATGAGGCCCCGCCCATGCTCGCAAAACCACATTGGTCACAAACACACATTGTGACCCTCAGCCTGAGCCCAGTCCTCAAGTACGGCCTCTCAGTGGCTGGATGAAGAGACAGCATATTGGGCGTGCCATGCCCCTAGGCCCCAATTTTTAAACATAGTTTGGGTTGTCCCTTCACTCTTCCCCAGCGCTCTGTTTTGGAATTCCTCTTATGTTCGGACACCTGAGGTAATAAACCTGAAAGGAGACCTCCCATTCCACAGATTGACGAAAAACAATTGGGACTGGGCCAAATCCACAGAGAGGAAGATTCGTCCATGGGCCATGAGGCCTCCCCAAATTCCCCGGCCATCATTGATACAAAATCCAAAGACAAAAGCCTGAGCAAGTACCTCAGACTCGCTCTTTCTTCATATCCTGAAGAGTTCTTCTCATGGTTTGTAGATTACGCCTGCCATACCTACGTCCCCAAACCTAAGCTGAGTTTCTGTTTTCAATCTTCTGTCCTCAAAGTCCTGGGCCACACACCCTCCAGGCTGGGGCGCCAGGAGCCACACATTAGTACTGTGCCTACCCAATCCATGGGAATTCTGCCCATTCCATTGTCCCAAATCGTACAAATTAGGAGAACCCTCCAAAGTCCCCGAGGCCCTCCCAATAGTGTATGTCTCCGGGGACAAACACGGCGGTCTGACACCAGGTGATCATCTACCTCCAATCATTCCATAGATGGAGAACCCCAGAGAAGAAGATTGAACCAGACAGGACCCTAGGCCATAATCGGGTCCATTGCTTTGGTTTACTGGCATGTGTCCTCAAAAGCCTGGATTCCAATACCAGCATAAGGGGTTTCCTGAGGCACCCATCAGAAAAAATCTCGTCTCCACAAGGAAACTTTTGCATGGGAGCTATGTCAAAAGCTTAGGAGAATACTTCAGGGTCCCGGTGCCACCGCCCTAATCCAAGGCCCTCATGGACACAACACACATTAGGCCCCATCCTCAGGAAAATCCATTTCAACTCAGCCACCTCGGTTGCTCCCACAGAGCCACCGATCTCAACGCTATTGTTGCTAGGAGACAATTGTAATGCGAGGCGGGCTTCCCTGGCATCCATCCTCCAACGGTGCTCTGGAGTCATTCCATATGGGATGTCCTGGAGCTGCCCAACAGGTCTCAATTGTCCCACAGAAGGAATCCTTGAAGAGGGCATCCATAAACTCCCAACGTGGGAAAACCTCCATGGCCTTGAGATTCCTCTCCGTTCATGAAGGGGCAGGCATGCACAGAAACTCCAACCTGAGCCAACGTCTGATCCTCGCCTTGGCTTCAGATGCTTGAGATATTGGTTCCGATCTGCAGGGGGTACCTGCCGTGCCCTCGGCCTGAAGCCCAAGTCTAGCTTGTGTTCTCAGACTTCGGTCCTCACACTCCTGGCCCAGAAGCTCTCAAGTTTGGCAATTCCGGACCCACAATGCAGCACTCTGCCTGCCCTCTAGAAAAAACATCTTGCCTAATGAGCTGCCCAGGAACCTAAAAGGGGGATAAACCTACACGGCACTCGACTGTACCCAAATTATATAGTCTAACCTGGTCACTAATGCACTGTCTGACACACCCTGAGCTAGAACCTCCTGACCAAAACCCAGGCAGATGAATGCACACTGAGCGTATGAGACCCACCATGGCCTTAGGTCGTCATCTCTTCCTAACTGCGATTTTTCAGGCTTCAGAACCTAGACCTTATCTCCAACCACCGCCCAGGGTTGAAAATGATGCAGAAATCAGAACACCTTCCCCATGGCAAGAGACCTTGTGATTGGCATGTTGTCCAAATCCAGTGTAGTTGAAACCAGTGTGGCCCATAAGGCCCCGCCCATGCTCGCAGGCCATATTGGTCACAAACTCACATTGTGACCCTCAGCATGAGCCCAGTCCTCAAGTCAGGCCTCTCAGTGGCTGGATGAAGAGACAGCATATTGGGCCTGCCATGCCCCTAGTCCCCAATTTTTAACCATAGTTTGGGTTGTCCCTTCACTCTTTCCCAAGGCTCTGCTTTGGAATTCCTCTTTTGTTCGGACACCTGAGTTAATAAACAGGAAAGGAGACCTCCCATCCCACAGATTGACGAAAAACAATTGGGACCGGGCCAAATCCACAGAGAGGAAGATTCGTCCATGGCCCATGAGGCCTCCCCACATTCCACGGCCATCGTTGATATAAAATGCAGAGGCAAAACCTGATCAAGTGCCTCAGACTCGCTCTTTCTTCATATCCTGAAGAGTTCTTCTCATGGTTTGTAGATTGGACCTGCATACCTACGTCCCCAAACCTGAGCTGAGTTTGTGTTTTTGGAATACTGTCCTCAAAGTCCTTTGCCACACACCCTCCAGGCTGGGTCCCCTGGAGCCACCCATTAGGACTGTGCCCTCTCAATCCATGGGAATTCTTCCCATCCATTGTCCAAAATCGTACAAATTAGGAGAACTCTCCAAAATCCCCGAGGCCATCCCAATAGTGTAGGTTTCCGGGGACAAACAAGGGCGGTCTGACTCCAGGTGAGCATCTAACTCCACTCATACCATACATGGATGTCCCCAGAGAAGAAGATTGAACCAGAGAGTACGCTAGGCCATAATCAGATCCATTGCTTTGGTTTACAGGCATGTCTCCTCAAAAGCCTGGATTCCAATACAAGCATAAGTGGTTTGCTGAGGCACCCATCAGAACAAATCTCGTCTCCACAAGGGAACTTGTGCATGGGATCTATGTCAAAAGCTTAGGAGAATACTACAGGGTCCCGGTGCCACCGCCCCATTCCAAGGCCCTCATGGACACAAACACACATTAGGCCCCATTCTCAGGAAAGTCTATTTCAACTAAGCCACCCAGGTTGCTCCCGCAGAGTCATCCGATCTCAAATGTATTGTTGCTAGGAGACAATTGGAATGCGAGGCGGGCTTCCCTGGCATCCATCTTCCAACGGTGCTCTGGAGTTAATCCATATGGGATGTCCTGGAGCTGCCCAACATGTCTCAATTGTCCCCAGAAGGAATCCTTGAAGGGGGCATCCCATAACTCCCAACATGGGAAAAACTCCATGGCCTTGAGATTCCGCTCCGTTCATGAAGGGGCAGTCATGCACAGAAACTCCAACCTGAGCCAACGTCTGATCCTCGCCGTGACTTCAGATGTATGAGATATTGGTTCAGATCTCCAGGGGGTACCTGCCGCGCCCTCGGCCTGATGTCCAAGTCAACTTGTGTTCTCAAACTTTTGTCTTCACACTCCTGGCCGAGAAGACCGCAAGTTTGGCAATTCCGGACCCACAATGCAGCACTCTGCCTGCACTCTAGAAAAAATATCTTGCCTAATGAGCTGCCCAGGCACCTCAAATGTGGATAAAGCTACACGGCACTCGACTGTACCCAAATTATATAGTCTAACCTGAGCTCTAATGCACTCTCTGACACAAACTGAGCCTGAACCTCCAGATCAACATCCAGGCAGCTGACCACACACTGAGCACATCAGAGCCGCCATGGCCTTAGGTCATCATCTCTACCCAACTGCGGTTTTCAGGCTTCAGAATCTAGTCCTTATCTCCAATCACTGCCCAGGGTTGAAAATGATGCAGAAATCACACCTTCCCCATGGAAAGAGACCTTGTGATTGGCATGTTGTCCAAAGTCCCGTGTAGTTGAAATTAGTGTGGCCCATGAGGCCCCGCCCATGCTCGCGGGCCACATTGGTCACAAACACACATTGTGACCATCAGCCTGAGCCGTGTCCTCAAGTAAGGGCACTCAGTGGCTGGATGAAGAGACAGCATATTGGGCGTGCCATGCCCCTAGGCCCCAATTTTTAACCATAGTTTGGTTTGTCCCTTCACTCTTCCCCAGGTCTCTGCTTTGGAATTCCTCTTTTGTTCGGACACTTGAGGTAATAAACCTGAAAGGAGACCTCCCATCCCACAGATTGACGAAAAACAATTGGGACTGAGCCAAAACCACAGAGAGGAAGATTCGTCCATGGCCCATGAGGCCTCCCCACATTCCACGGCCATCGTTGATACAAAATACAGATACAAAAGCCTGAGCAAGTGCCTCAGACTCGCTCTTTCTTCATATCCTGAAGAGTTCTTCTCATGGTTTGTAGATTGGGCCTGCCATTCCTACGTCCCCAAACCTAAGCTGAGTTTGTGTTTTCAGACTTCTGTCCTCAAAGTCCTGGGCCAAACACCCTCCAGGCTGGGGCCCCTGGAGCCACACATTAGGACTGTGCCTACCCAATCTATGGGAATTCTGCCCAATCCATTGTCCAAAATCGTACAAATTAGGAGAACTCTCCAAAGTCCCAGGGGCCATCCCAATAGTGTAGGACTCCGGGGACAAACAAGGATGATCTGACAACAGGTGAACATCTACCTCCACTCATTCCATAGATGGATATCCCCAGAGAAGAAGATTGAACCAGACAGGACCCTAGGCCATAATTGGATCCATTGCTTTGGTTTGCAGGCATGTCTCCTCAAAAGCCTGGTATCCAATACGAGCATAAGGGGTTTCCGGAGGCACCCATCAAACAAATCTAGTCTCCACAAGGAAACTTGTGCATGGGAGCTATATCAAAAGCTTAGGAGAATACTTAGGGTCCCGGAACCACCGCCCCATTCCAAGGCCCTAATGGACACAAACACACATTAGGCCCCATCCTCAGGAAAGTCCATTTCAACTCAGCCACCCCGGTTGCTCCCGCAGAGCCATCCGATTTCAACTGTCTTGTTGCTAGGAGACAATTGGAATGCGAGGCAGGCTTCCCTGGCATCCATCCTCCAAATGTGCTCTGCAGTCATTCCATATGGGATGTCCTCGAGCTGCCCAACAGGTCTCAATTGTCCCGCAGAAGGAATCCTTGAAGGGGGCATCCCACAACTCCCAACGTGGGAAAACCTCCAGGCCCTTGAGATTCCGCTCCGTTCATGAAGGATAGTCATGCACAGAAACTCCAACCTGAGCCAACGTCTGATACTCGCCGTGATTTCAGATGCTTGAGATATTGGTTCAGATCTGCAGGGGGTACCTGCAGTGCCCTCGGCCAGAAGCCCAAGTCGAGCTTGTGTTCTCAGACTTCTGTCCTCACACTCCTGGCCCATAAGCCCTCAAGTTTGGCAATTCCGGACACACAATGCAGCACTCTGCCTGCCCTCTAGAAAAAATATCTTCCCTAATGAGCTGCCTGGACACCTCAAATGAGGATAAACCTACAAGGCACTCGAATGTACCCAAATTATATAGTCTAACCTGGGCACTAATGCACTGTCTGACACAACCTGAGCCAGAACCTCCTGACCAACACCCAGGCAGCTGACCACACACAGTGAGCCTATCAGACCCGCCATGGCCTTAGGTGGTCATCTCTTCCCAACAGAAGTTTTTCGGGCTTCAGAACCTAGGCCTTATCTCCAACCACGGCCCATGGTTGAAAATGATGCAGAAATCAGAACACCCTTCCCATGGTTAGAGACCTTGTGATTGGCAAGTTGTCCAAAGTCCAGTGTAGTTGAAACCAGTGTGGCCCATGAGGCCCCGCCCATGCTCGCAAAACCACATTGGTCACAAACACACATTGTGACCCTCAGCCTGAGCCCAGTCCTCAAGTACGGCCTCTCAGTGGCTGGATGAAGATACAGCATATTGGGCGTGCCATGCCCCTAGGCCCCAATTTTTAAACATAGTTTGGGTTGTCCCTTCACTCTTCCCCAGCGCTCTGTTTTGGAATTCCTCTTATGTTCGGACACCTGAGGTAATAAACCTGAAAGGAGACCTCCCATTCCACAGATTGACGAAAAACAATTGGGACTGGGCCAAATCCACAGAGAGGAAGATTCGTCCATGGGCCATGAGGCCTCCCCAAATTCCCCGGCCATCATTGATACAAAATCCAAAGACAAAAGCCTGAGCAAGTACCTCAGACTCGCTCTTTCTTCATATCCTGAAGAGTTCTTCTCATGGTTTGTAGATTACGCCTGCCATACCTACGTCCCCAAACCTAAGCTGAGTTTCTGTTTTCAATCTTCTGTCCTCAAAGTCCTGGGCCACACACCCTCCAGGCTGGGGCGCCAGGAGCCACACATTAGTACTGTGCCTACCCAATCCATGGGAATTCTGCCCATTCCATTGTCCCAAATCGTACAAATTAGGAGAACCCTCCAAAGTCCCCGAGGCCCTCCCAATAGTGTATGTCTCCGGGGACAAACACGGCGGTCTGACACCAGGTGATCATCTACCTCCAATCATTCCATAGATGGAGAACCCCAGAGAAGAAGATTGAACCAGACAGGACCCTAGGCCATAATCGGGTCCATTGCTTTGGTTTACAGGCATGTGTCCTCAAAAGCCTGGATTCCAATACCAGCATAAGGGGTTTCCTGAGGCACCCATCAGAAAAAATCTCGTCTCCACAAGGAAACTTTTGCATGGGAGCTATGTCAAAAGCTTAGGAGAATACTTCAGGGTCCCGGTGCCACCGCCCTAATCCAAGGCCCTCATGGACACAACACACATTAGGCCCCATCCTCAGGAAAATCCATTTCAACTCAGCCACCTCGGTTGCTCCCACAGAGCCACCGATCTCAACGCTATTGTTGCTAGGAGACAATTGTAATGCGAGGCGGGCTTCCCTGGCATCCATCCTCCAACGGTGCTCTGGAGTCATTCCATATGGGATGTCCTGGAGCTGCCCAACAGGTCTCAATTGTCCCACAGAAGGAATCCTTGAAGAGGGCATCCATAAACTCCCAACGTGGGAAAACCTCCATGGCCTTGAGATTCCTCTCCGTTCATGAAGGGGCAGGCATGCACAGAAACTCCAACCTGAGCCAACGTCTGATCCTCGCCTTGGCTTCAGATGCTTGAGATATTGGTTCCGATCTGCAGGGGGTACCTGCCGTGCCCTCGGCCTGAAGCCCAAGTCTAGCTTGTGTTCTCAGACTTCGGTCCTCACACTCCTGGCCCAGAAGCTCTCAAGTTTGGCAATTCCGGACCCACAATGCAGCACTCTGCCTGCCCTCTAGAAAAAACATCTTGCCTAATGAGCTGCCCAGGAACCTAAAAGGGGGATAAACCTACACGGCACTCGACTGTACCCAAATTATATAGTCTAACCTGGTCACTAATGCACTGTCTGACACACCCTGAGCTAGAACCTCCTGACCAAAACCCAGGCAGATGAATGCACACTGAGCGTATGAGACCCACCATGGCCTTAGGTCGTCATCTCTTCCCAACTGCGATTTTTCAGGCTTCAGAACCTAGACCTTATCTCCGACCACCGCCCAGGGTTGAAAATGATGCAGAAATCAGAACACCTTCCCCATGGCAAGAGACCTTGTGATTGGCATGTTGTCCAAATCCAGTGTAGTTGAAACCAGTGTGGCCCATAAGGCCCCGCCCATGCTCGCAGGCCATATTGGTCACAAACTCACATTGTGACCCTCAGCATGAGCCCAGTCCTCAAGTCAGGCCTCTCAGTGGCTGGATGAAGAGACAGCATATTGGGCCTGCCATGCCCCTAGTCCCCAATTTTTAACCATAGTTTGGGTTGTCCCTTCACTCTTTCCCAAGGCTCTGCTTTGGAATTCCTCTTTTGTTCGGACACCTGAGTTAATAAACAGGAAAGGAGACCTCCCATCCCACAGATTGACGAAAAACAATTGGGACCGGGCCAAATCCACAGAGAGGAAGATTCGTCCATGGCCCATGAGGCCTCCCCACATTCCACGGCCATCGTTGATATAAAATGCAGAGGCAAAACCTGATCAAGTGCCTCAGACTCGCTCTTTCTTCATATCCTGAAGAGTTCTTCTCATGGTTTGTAGATTGGGCCTGCATACCTACGTCCCCAAACCTGAGCTGAGTTTGTGTTTTTGGAATACTGTCCTCAAAGTCCTTTGCCACACATCCTCCAGGCTGGGTCCCCTGGAGCCACCCATTAGGACTGTGCCTACTCAATCCATGGGAATTCTTCCCATCCATTGTCCAAAATCGTACAAATTAGGAGAACTCTCCAAAGTCCCCGAGGCCATCCCAATTGTGTAGGTTTCCGGGGACAAACAAGGGCGGTCTGACACCAGGTGAGCATCTACCTCCACTCATACCATACATGGATGTCCCCAGAGAAGAAGATTGAACCAGAGAGTACGCTAGGCCATAATCAGATCCATTGCTTTGGTTTACAGGCATGTCTCCTCAAAAGCCTGGATTCCAATACAAGCATAAGTGGTTTGCTGAGGCACCCATCAGAACAAATCTCGTCTCCACAAGGAAACTTGTGCATGGGATCTATGTCAAAAGCTTAGGAGAATACTACAGGGTCCCGGTGCCACCGCCCCATTCCAAGGCCCTCATGGACACAAACACACATTAGGCCCCATTCTCAGGAAAGTCTATTTCAACTAAGCCACCCAGGTTGCTCCCGCAGAGTCATCCGATCTCAAATGTATTGTTGCTAGGAGACAATTGGAATGCGAGGCGGGCTTCCCTGGCATCCATCTTCCAACGGTGCTCTGGAGTTAATCCATATGGGATGTCCTGGAGCTGCCCAACATGTCTCAATTGTCCCCAGAAGGAATCCTTGAAGGGGGCATCCCATAACTCCCAACATGGGAAAAACTCCATGGCCTTGAGATTCCGCTCCGTTCATGAAGGGGCAGTCATGCACAGAAACTCCAACCTGAGCCAACGTCTGATCCTCGCCGTGACTTCAGATGTATGAGATATTGGTTCAGATCTGCAGGGGGTACCTGCCGCGCCCTCGGCCTGATGTCCAAGTCAACTTGTGTTCTCAAACTTTTGTCCTCACACTCCTGGCCGAGAAGACCGCAAGTTTGGCAATACCGGACCCACAATGCAGCACTCTGCCTGCACTCTAGAAAAAATATCTTGCCTAATGAGCTGCCCAGGCACCTCAAATGTGGATAAACCTACACGGCACTCGACTGTACCCAAATTATATAGTCTAAACTGAGCTCTAATGCACTCTCTGACACAACCTGAGCCTGAACCTCCAGATCAACATCCAGGCAGCTGACCACACACTGAGCACATCAGAGCCGCCATGGCCTTAGGTCATCATCTCTACCCAACTGCGGTTTTCAGGCTTCAGAACCTAGTCCTTATCTCCAATCACTGCCCAGGGTTGAAAATGATGCAGAAATCACACCTTCCCCATGGAAAGAGACCTTGTGATTGGCATGTTGTCCAAAGTCCCGTGTAGTTGAAATTAGTGTGGCCCATGAGGCCCCGCCCATGCTCGCGGGCCACATTGGTCACAAACACACATTGTGACCATCAGCCTGAGCCGAGTCCTCATAAGGCCTCTTAGTGGCTGGATGAAGAGACAGCATATTGGGCCTGCCATGCCCCTAGTCCCCAATTTTTAACCATAGTTTGGTTTGTCCCTTCACTCTTCCCCAGGTCTCTGCTTTGGAATTCCTCTTTTGTTCGGACACTTGAGGTAATAAACCTGAAAGGAGACTTCCCATCCCACAGATTGACGAAAAACAATTGGGACTGGGCCAAAACCACAGAGAGGAAGATTCGTCCATAGCCCATGAGGCCTCCCCACATTCCACGGCCATCGTTGATACAAAATACAGATACTAAAGCCTGAGCAAGTGCCTCAGACTCGCTCTTTCTTCATATCCTGAAGAGTACTTCTCATGGTTTGTAGATTGGGCCTGCCATTCCTACGTCCGCAAACCTAAGCTGAGTTTGTGTTTTCAGACTTCTGTCCTCAAAGTCCTGGGCCAAACACCCTCCAGGCTGGGGCCCCTGGAGCCACACATTAGGACTCTGCCTACCCAATCTATGGGAATTCTGCCCATTCCATTGTCCAAAATCGTACAAATTCGGAGAACGCTCCAAAGTCCCAGGGGCCATCCCAATAGTGTAGGACTCCGGGGACAAACAAGGGTGGTCTGACAACAGGTGAGCATCTACCTCCACTCATTCCATAGATGGATATCCCCAGAGAAGAAGATTGAACCAGACAGGACCCTAGGCCATAATTGGATCCATTGCTTTGGTTTGCAGGCATGTCTCCTCAAAAGCCTGGTATCCAATACGAGCATAAGGGGTTTCCGGAGGCACCCATCAAAACAAATTTAGTCTCCACAAGGAAACTTGTGCATGGGAGCTATGTCAAAAGCTTAGGAGAATACTTAGGGTCCCGGTGCCACCGCCCCATTCCAAGGCCCTAATGGACACAAACACACATTAGGCCCCATCCTCAGGAAAGTCCATTTCAACTCAGCCACCCCGGTTGCTCCCGCAGAGCCATCTGATTTCAACTGTCTTGTTGCTAGGAGACAATTGGAATGCGAGGCAGGCTTCCCTGGCATCCATCCTCCAAATGTGCTCTGCAGTCATTCCATATGGGATGTCCTCGAGCTGCCCAACAGGTCTCAATTGTCCCGCAGAAGGAATCCTTGAAGGGGGCATCCCACAACTCCCAACGTGGGAAAACCTCCAGGCCCTTGAGATTCCGCTCCGTTCATGAAGGATAGTCATGCACAGAAACTCCAACCTGAGCCAACGTCTGATACTCGCCGTGATTTCAGATGCTTGAGATATTGGTTCAGATCTGCAGGGGGTACCTGCAGTGCCCTCGGCCAGAAGCCCAAGTCGAGCTTGTGTTCTCAGACTTCTGTCCTCACACTCCTGGCCCATAAGCCCTCATGTTTGGCAATTCCGGACCCACAATGCAGCACTCTGCCTGCCCTCTAGAAAAAATATCTTCCCTAATGAGCTGCCTGGACACCTCAAATGAGGATAAACCTACAAGGCACTCGAATGTACCCAAATTATATAGTCTAACCTGGGCACTAATGCACTGTCTGACACAACCTGAGCCAGAATCTCCTGACCAACACCCAGGCAGCTGACCACACACAGTGAGCCTATCAGACCCGCCATGGCCTTAGGTGGTCATCTCTTCCCAACAGCGGTTTTTCGGGCTTCAGAACCTAGGCCTTATGTCCAACCACGGCCCATGGTTGAAAATGATGCAGAAATCAGAACACCCTTCCCATGGTTAGAGACCTTGTGATTGGCAAGTTGTCCAAAGTCCAGTGTAGTTGAAACCACTGTGGCCCATGAGGCCCCGCCCATGCTCGCAAAACCACATTGGTCACAAACACACATTGTGACCCTCAGCCTGAGCCCAGTCCTCAAGTACGGCCTCTCAGTGGCTGGATGAAGAGACAGCATATTGGGCGTGCCATGCCCCTAGGCCCCAATTTTTAAACATAGTTTGGGTTGTCCCTTCACTCTTCCCCAGCGCTCTGTTTTGGAATTCCGCTTATGTTCGGACACCTGAGGTAATAAACCTGAAAGGAGACCTCCCATTCCACAATTGATGAAAAACAATTGGGACTGGGCCAAATCCACAGAGAGGAAGATTCGTCCATGGGCCACGAGGCCTCCCCAAATTCCACGGCCATCATTGATACAAAATCCAAAGACAAAAGCCTGAGCAAGTGCCTCAGACTCGCTCTTTCTTCATATCCTGAAGAGTTCTTCTCATGGTTTGTAGATTACGCCTGCCATACCTACGTCCCCAAACCTAAGCTGAGTTTCTGTTTTCAATCTTCTGTTCAAAGTCCTGGGCCACACACCCTCCAGGCTGGGGCGCCAGGAGCCACACATTAGTTCTGTGCCTACCCAATCCATGGGAATTCTGCCCATTCCATTGTCCCAAATCGTACAATTAGGAGAACCCTCCAAAGTCCCCGAGGCCCTCCCAATAGTGTATGTCTCCCGGGACAAACAGGGCGGTCTGACACCAGGTGATCATCTACCTCCAATCATTCCATAGATGGAGAACCTCAGAGAAGAAGATTGAACCAGACAGGACCCTAGGCCATAATCGGGTCCATTGCTTTGGTTTACAGGCATGTGTCCTCAAAAGCCTGGATTCCAATACCAGCATAAGGGGTTTCCTGAGGCACCCATCAGAAAAAATCTCGTCTCCACAAGGAAACTTTTGCATGGGAGCTATGTCAAAAGCTTAGGAGAATACTTCAGGGTCCCGGTGCCACCGCCCTAATCCAAGGCCCTCAATGACACAACACACATTAGGCCCCATCCTCAGGAAAATCCATTTCAACTCAGCCACCTCGGTTGCTCCCACAGAGCCACCGATCTCAACTCTATTGTTGCTAGGAGACATTTGTAATGCGAGGCGGGCTTCCCTGGCATCCATCCTCCAACGGTGCTCTGGAGTCATTCCATATGGGATGTCCTGGAGCTGCCCAACAGGTCTCAATTGTCCCACAGAAGGAATCCTTGAAGAGGGCATCCATAAACTCCCAACGTGGGAAAACCTCCATGGCCTTGAGATTCCTCTCCGTTCATGAAGGGGCAGGCATGCACAGAAACTCCAACCTGAGCCAACGTCTGATCCTCGCCTTGGCTTCAGATGCTTGTGATATTGGTTCCGATCTGCAGGGGGTACATGCCGTGCCCTCGGCCTGAAGCCCAAGTCTAGCTTGTGTTCTCAGACTTCTGTCCTCACACTCCTGGCCCAGAAGCTCTCAAGTTTGGCAATTCCGGACCCACAATGCAGCACTCTGCCTGCCCTCTAGAAAAAACATCTTGCCTAATAAGCTGCCCAGGAACCTAAAAGGGGGATAAACCTACACGGCCCTCGACTGTACCCAAATTATATAGTCTAACCTGGTCACTAATGCACTGTCTGACACACCCTGAGCTAGAACCTCCTGACCAAAACCCAGGCAGATGAATGCACACTGAGCGTATGAGACCCACCATGGCCTTAGGTCGTCATCTCTTCCCAACTGAGATTTTTCAGGCTTCAGAACCTAGACCTTATCTCCAACCACTGCCGAGGGTTGAAAATGATGCAGAAATCAGAACACCTTCCCCATGGCAAGAGACCTTGTGATTGGCATGTTGTCCAAAGTCCAGTGTAGTTGAAACCAGTGTGGCCCATGAGGCCCCGCCCATGCTCGCGGGCCACATTGGTCACAAACTCACATTGTGACCCTCAGCATGAGCCCAGTCCTCAAGTCAGGCCTCTCAGTGTCTGGATGAAGAGACAGCATATTGGGCCTGCCATGCCCCTAGTCCCCAATTTTTAACCATAGTTTGGGTTGTCCCTTCACTCTTTCCCAAGGCTCTGCTTTGGAATTCCTCTTTTGTTCGGACACCTGAGTTAATAAACAGGAAAGGAGACCTCCCATCCCACAGATTGATGAAAACAATTGGGACCGGGCCAAATCCACAGAGAGGAAGATTCGTCCATGGCCCATGAGGCCTCCCCACATTCCACGGCCATCGTTGATATAAAATGCAGAGGCAAAACCTGATCAAGTGCCTCAGACTCGCTCTTTCTTCATATCCTGAAGAGTTCTTCTCATGGTTTGTAGATTGGGCCTGCATACCTACGTCCCCAAACCTGAGCTGAGTTTGTGTTTTTAGAATACTGTCCTCAAAGTCCTTTGCCACACACCCTCCAGGATGGGTCCCCTGGAGCCACACATTAGGACTGTGCCTACTCAATCCATGGGAATTCTTCCCATCCATTGTCCAAAATCGTACAAATTAGGAGAACTCTCCAAAGTCCCCGAGGCCATCCCAATAGTGTAGGTTTCCGGGGACAAACAAGGGCGGTCTGACACCAGGTGAGCATCTACCTCCACTCATACCATACATGGATGTCCCCAGATAAGAAGATTGAACCAGACAGTACGCTAGGCCATAATCGGATCCATTGCTTTGGTTTACAGGCATGTCTCCTCAAAAGCCTGGATTCCAATACAAGCATAAGTGGTTTGCTGAGGCACCCATCAGAACAAATCTCGTCTCCACAAGGAAACTTGTGCATGGGATCTATGTCAAAAGCTTAGGAGAATACTACAGGGTCCCGGTGCCACCGCCCCATTCCAAGGCCCTCATGGACACAAACACACATTAGGCCCCATTCTCAGGAAAGTCTATTTCAACTAAGCCACCCAGGTTGCTCCCGCAGAGTCAACCGATCTCAAATGTATTGTTGCTAGGAGACAATTGGAATGCGAGGCGGGCTTCCCTGGCATCCATCTTCCAACGGTGCTCTGGAGTTAATCCATATGGGATGTCCTGGAGCTGCCCAACAAGTCTCAATTGTCCCCAGAAGAAATCCTTGAAGGGGGCATCCCATAACTCCCAACATGGGAAAAACTCCATGGCCTTGAGATTCCGCTCCGTTCATGAAGGGGCAGTCATGCACAGAAACTCCAACCTGAGCCAACGTCTGATCCTCGCCGTTACTTCAGATGTATGAGATATTGGTTCAGATCTGCAGGGGGTACCTGCAGCGCCCTCGGCCTGATGTCCAAGTCAACTTGTGTTCTCAAAATTTGTCTTCACACTCCTGGCCGAGAGGACCGCATGTTTGGCAATTCCGGACCCACAATGCAGCACTCTGCCTGCCCTCTAGAAAAAATATCTTGCCTAATGAGCTGCCCAGGCACCTCAAATGTGGATAAACCTACACGGCACTCGACTGTACCCAAATTATATAGTCTAACCTGAGCTCTAATGCACTCTCTGACACAACCTGAGCCTGAACCTCCAGATCAACATCCAGGCAGCTGACCACACACTGAGCACATCAGAGCCTCCATGGCCTTAGGTCATCATCTCTACCCAACTGCGGTTTTCAGGCTTCAGAACCTAGTCCTTATCTCCAATCACTGCCCAGGGTTGAAAATGACGCAGAAATCACACCTTACCCATGGAAAGAGACCTTGTGATTGGCATGTTGTCCAAATCCCGTGTAGTTGAAATTAGTGTGGCCCATGAGGCCCCGCCCATGCTCGCGGGCCACATTGGTCACAAACACACATTGTGACCCTCAGCCTGAGCCGAGTCTTCAAGTAAGGCCTCTCAGTGGCTGGATGAAGAGACAGCATATTGGGCGTGCCTTGCCCCTAGGCCCCAATTTTTAACCCTAGTTTGGGTTGTCCCTTCACTCTTCCCCAGGGCTCAGCTTTGGAATTCCTCTTTTGTTCGGATAACTGATGTAATAAACCCAAAAGGAGACCCTCCATCGCACAGATTGACGAAAAACAATTGGGACCGGGCCAAATCCACAAAGAGGAAGATTCGTCCATGGCCCATGAGGCCTCCCCACATTCCATGGCTACCGTTGATAAAAATCCAGAGACAAAATCCTGAGCAAGCGCCTAAGACTCGATCTTTCTTCATTTCCTGAAAAGTTCTTCTCATGGATTGTATATTGGACCTGCCATACCTACATCCCCAAACCTAAGCTGTGTTTGTGTATTCTGACTTCAGTCCTCAATGTCCTGGGCCAGACACCCTCCAGGCTGGGGCCCCTGGAGCCACACATTAGGACTGTGCCTACCAAATACATGGGAATTCTGCCTACTCCATTTTCCAAATTCGTAGAAATTAGGAGAACTCTCCAAAGTCCCCGAGGCCATCCCAATAGTGTAGGTCTCCGGGGACAAACAAGTGCGGTCTGACACCAGGGGAGCATCTACCTCCACTCATTCCATAGATGGATATCCCCTGAGAAGAAGATTGAACCAGACAGGACCCTAGGCCATAATCGCATCCATTGCTTTTGTTTACAGGCATGTCTCCTCAAAGCCTGGATTCCAATACCAGCATAGGGGGTTTACTGAGGCACCCATCAGAACAAATCCCGTCTCCACAAGGAAACCTGTGCTTGGGAGCTATGTAAAAGCTTAGGAGAATACTTCAGGGTCCCGAATCAACCGCCCCATTCCAAGGCCATCATGGACACAAACACACATTAGGCCCCATCCTCAGGAAAGTCCATTTCAACTCAGCCACCCCGGTTGCTCCCACATAGCCATCCGATCTCAACTGTCTTGTTGCTAGGAGACAATTGGAATGCAAGGCGGCTTCCCTGGCATCCATCCTCCAAGGGTGCTCTGGAGTCATTCCATATGGGATGTCCTGGACCTGCCCAACAGGTGTCAATTGTCCAGCAGAAGGAATCCTTGAAGGGGGCATCCCACAACTCCCAACGTGGGAAAACCTTCATAGACTTGAGATTTTGCTCCGTTCAAGAAGGGGCAATCCTGCACACAAACTCCAACCTGAGCCAACGTCTAATCCTCGCCGTGACTTCAGATGCATGAGATATTGGTTCAGATCTGCAAGGGGTACCTGCCGTGCCCTCGGCCCGAAACCCAAGTCTAGCTTGTGTTCTCAGACTTCTGTCCTCACCCTCCTGGCCCAGAAGCCCTCAAGTTTGGCAATTCCGGACCCACAATACAGTACTCTTCCTGCCCTCTAGAAAAAATATCTTGCCTAATGAGCTGCCCAGGCACCTCAATGAGGATAAACCTACACGGCACTCGACTGTACCCAAATTATATAGTTTAACCTGAGCTCTAATGCACTCTCTGACACAAACTGAGCCCAAACCTCCTGACCAACACCCAGCCAGCTGACCGCACTGTGAGCACATCAGACCCGCCATGGCCTAGGTCATCATCTCATCCCAATTGCGGTTTTCAGGCTTCAGAACTAGACCTTATCTCGAAACACTGCCCAGGGTTGAAAATGTTGCAGAAATCAGAACTCCTTCCCCATGACAAGAGACCTTGTGATTGGCATGTTGTCCAAAGTTCAGTGTAGTTGAAACCAGTGTGGCCCATGAGGCCCCGCCCATGCTCACAGGCCAAATTGGTCACAAACACACATTGTGGCCCTCAGCCTGAGCCGAGTCCTCAAGTAAGGCCTCTCAGTGTCTGGATGAAGAGAAAGCTATTGGGCCGGACATGCCCCTAGGCTCCAATTTTTAACCATAGTTTGGGTTGTCCCTTCACTCTTCCCCAGGGCTCTGCTTTGGAATTCTTCTTTGTTTGGGACACATTAGATAACAAACCCGAAAGGAGACATCCATCCCACAGATTGACAGAAAACAAATGGGACCGGGCCAAATCCACAGAGAGGAAGATTCATCCATGGCGCATGAGGCCTCCACACATACCACGGCATTCGTTGAATCAAAATCCAGAGACAAAAGCCTGAGCAAGGGCCTCAGACTCTATCTTTCTTCATTTCTTGAAGAGTTCTTCTCATGGTTTGTAGATTGGGCCTGCCATCCCTACGTCCCCATGCTTAAGCTGAGTTTGTGTTTTCAGACTTCTGTCCTCAAAGTCATGAGCCACACCCCTACAGGCTGGGGCCCCTGGAGCCACAAATAGGACTGTGCCTACCCAATCCATGAGACTTCTGCCCATTCCATTTTCCAAAATCGTACAAATTAGGAGTAACCTCCAAATTCCGAGGCCATCTCAATTGTGTAGGTCTCCGGGGAAAAACAAGGGCGGTGTGATACCAGCTGAGCACCTACCTCCACTCATACCATAGATGGATATACCCAGAGAAGAAGATTGAACCAGACAGTACGCTAGGCCATAATCGGATCCATTGCTTTGGTTTACAGGCATGTCTCCTCAAAATCCTGGATTCCAATACAAGCATAAGTGGTTTGCTGAGGCACCCATCAGAACAAATCTCGTCTCCACAAGGAAACTTGTGCATGGGATCTATGTCAAAAGCTTAGGAGAATACTTCAGGGTCCCGGTGCCACAGCCCCATTCCAAGGCCCTCATGGACACAAACACACATTAGGCCCCATTCTCAGGAAAGTCTATTTCAACTAAGCCACCCCGGTTGCTCCCGCAGAGTCATCCGATCTCAACTGTATTGTTGCTAGGAGACAATTGGAATGCGAGGCTGGCTTCCCTGGCATCCATCTTCCAACGGTGCTCTGGAGTTAATCCATATGGGATGTCCTGGAGCTGCCCAACATGTCTCAATTGTCCCCCAAAAGGAATCCTTGAAGGGGGCATCCCACAACTCCCAACATGGGAAAACCTCCATGGCCTTGAGATTCCGCTCCGTTCATGAAGGGGCAGTCATGCACAGAAACTCCAACCTGAGCCAACGTCTGATCCTCGCCGTGACTTCAGATGTATGAGATATTGGTTCAGATCTGCAGGGGGTACCTGCCGTGCCCTCGGCCTGATGTCCAAGTCAACTTGTGTTCTCAAACTTTTGTCCTCACACTCCTGGCCGAGAAGACCGCAAGTTTGGCAATTCCGGACCCACAATGCAGCACTCTGCCTGCACTCTAGATAAAATATCTTTCCTAATAGGCTGCCCAGGCACCGCAAATTTGGATAAACCTACACGGCACTCGACTGTACCCAAATTATATAGTCTAACCTGAGCTCTAATGCACTCTCTGACAAAACCTGAGCCTGAACCTCCAGATCAACATTCAGGCAGCTGACCACACACTGAGCACATCAGACCCGCCATGGGCTTAGGTCATCATCTCTACCCAACTGCGGTTTTCAGGCTTCAGAACCTAGACCTTATCTCCAACCACTGCCCAGGGTTGAAAATGATGCAGAAATCACACCTTCCCCATGGAAAGAGACCTGTGATTGGCATGTTGTCCAAAGTCCCGTGTAGTTGAAATCAGTGTGTCCCATGAGGCCCCGCCCATGCTCGTGGGCCACATTGGTCATAAACACACATTGTGACCCTCAGCCTGAGCCGAGTCCTCAAGTAAGTCCACTCAGTGGCTGGATGAAGAGACAGCATATTGGGCGTGCCATGCCGCTAGGCCCCAATTTTTAACCCTAGTTTGGGTTGTCCCTTCACTCTTCCCCAAGGCTCTGCTTTGGAATTCCTCTTTTGGTGGGACACCTGAGGTAATAAACCCGAAAGGAGACCTCCCATCCCACAGATTGACGAAAACCAATTGGGACCGGGGCATATCCACAGAGAGGAAGATTCATCCATGACCCATGAGGTCTCCCCACATTCCACGGCCACCGTTGATACAAAATCCAGAGACAAAATCCTGAGCAAGCGCCTAAGACTCGCTCTTTCTTCATTTCCTGAAAAGTTCTTCTCATGGTTAGTATATTGGGCCTGCCATACCTACGTCCCCAAACCTAAGCTGAGTTTGTGTATTCTGACTTCAGTCCTCAAAGTCCTGGGCCACACAACCTCCAGGCTAGGGCCCCTGGAGCCACACATTAGGTCTGTGCCTACCAAATACATAGGAATTCTGCTCACTCCATTTTCAAAAATCGTACAAATTAGGAGAACTCTCCAAATTCCTCGAGGCCATCCAAATAATGTAGGTCTCTGGGGACAAACAAGGGCGGTCTGACACCACTGAGCATCTCCCTCCACTCATACCATAGATGGATGTCCCCAGAGAAGAAGTTTGAACCAGACAGGACCCTAGGACATAAACGGATCCATTGCTTTGGTTTACAGGCATGTCTCCTCAAAAGTCTGGATTCCATGACCAGCTTAGGGGTTTTTCTGAGGCACCCATCAGAACAAATCTCGTCTCCACTAGGAAACTTGTGCATGGGAACTATATCAAAAGCTTAGGAGAACACTTCATGGTCCCGGTGCCACTGCCCTATTCCAAGGCCCTCATGGACACAAACAAACTTTAGGCCCCATTCTCAGGAAAGTCCATTTCAACTCAGCCACCCCGGTTGCTCCGGCAGAGCCACCGATCTCAACGCTATTGTTGCTAGGAGACAATTGTAATGCGAGGCGGGCTTCCCTGGCATCCATCCTCCAACGGTGCTCTGGAGTCATTCCATATGGGATGTCCTGGAGCTGCCCAACATGTCTCAATTGTCCCGCAGAAGGAATACTTGAAGGGGGTATCCCACAACTCCCAAAGTGGGAAAACCTCCATGGCCTTGAGATTCCGCTCCGTTCATGAAGGGGCAGTCATGCACCCGATACTCCAATCTGAGCCAACGTCTGATCCTCGCCGTGACTTCAGATGCATGAGATATTGTTTCAGATCTGCAGGAGTACCTGCCGTGCCCTGGCCGAAGGCCAATCTAGCTTGTGTTCTCAGACTTCTGTCCTCACACTCCTGGCCCAGAAGACCTCACGTTTGGCAATTCCAAACCCACAATGCAGCACTCTGTCTGTCCTCTAGAAAAAATACTTTGCCTAATGAGCTGCCCAGGTACCTCAAATGAGGATAAACCTACACGGCACTCGACTATAGCCAAATTATATAGTCTAACCTGAGCACTAATGCACTCTCTGACACAACCTGAGCCCGAACCTCCTGACCAACACCCAGGCAGCTTACCGCACAGTGAGCACATCAGACCCACCAAGGCCTTAGGTCGTCATCTAATCCCATTTGCGGTTTTCATGCTTCAGAACCTACACCATATCGCCAACCACTGCTCAGGGTTGAAAATGATGCAGAAATCAGAACTCTTTCTCCATGGCAAGAGAGCTTGTGCTTGGAATGTTGTCCAAAGTTCAGTGTCGTTGAAACCAATGTGG
The DNA here is from genome assembly GCF_964662115.1 of Mustela nivalis. Taxonomy (NCBI): domain Eukaryota; kingdom Metazoa; phylum Chordata; class Mammalia; order Carnivora; family Mustelidae; genus Mustela; species Mustela nivalis. Next base: position 342,373 of record NW_028136116.1, on the reverse strand, counting down.
CCCATGAGACCCCGCCCATGATCGCGGGCCACTATGGTCACAAACACACATTGTGACCCTCAGCCTGAGCCCAGTCCTCAAGTAAGGCCTCTCAGTGGCTGGATGAAGAGACAGCATATAGGTCCTGCCATGCCCAAAGCCACAATTTTTAACCATAGTTTGGGTTGTCCCTCCACTGTTCCCCAGGGCTCTGCTTTGGAATTCCTTTTTGGTTGGGACACCTGAGGTAACAAACCTGAAAGGAGACCTCCCATCCCAGAGATTGATGAAAAAGAATTCTGACCTGACCAAATCCACAGAGAGGAAGATTTGTCCATGGCCCATGAGGCCTCCCCACTTTCCACGGCCATCGTTGATTCAAAATCCATAGACAAAATCCTGAGCAAGCGACTCTGACTCGCGCTTTCTTCATACCCTGAAGAGTTCTTCTCATGGGTTTTTAAATTGGGCCTGCCATATCTACATCCCAAACCTAAGCCGAGATTGTATTTTCAGGTTTCTTTCCTCAAAGTCCTGGGGCACACCCTCCCGGCAGGAACCCCTGGAGCCACACATTAGACTGTGCCTACCCAATCCATGGGAATTCTGCCCATTCCATTGTCCAGAATCGTACAAATCAGGAGATCCCTCCAAAGTCCCGGAGGCCATCCCAATATTGTAGGTCTCCTGGGACAAACAAGGGCGGTCTGAAAGCAGCTGAGCATCTACCTCCACTCATATCATAGATGGATGTCCCCAGAGAAGAAGATTGAACCAGACAGGAACCTAGGCCATAATCGGATCCATTGCTTTGGTTTACAGGCATGTCTCCTCAAAAGCCTGGATTCCAATACAAGCATAGGGGGTTTTCTGAGGCACCCATCAGAACAAATTTCAACTCCACAAGGAAACTTGTGCTTGGGAGCTATGTCAAAAGCTTAGGAGAATAATTCAGGGTCCCGGTGCCACCACCCCATTCCAAGGCCCTCATGGACACAAACACACATTAGGCCCAATCCTCAGGAAAGTCCATTTCAACTCAGCCACCCCGGTTGCTCCCGCAGAGCTATCCGATCTCAACTGTCTTGTTGTTAGGAGAAAATTGTAATGCGAGGCAGGCTTCCCTGGCATCCATCCTCGAACGGTGCTCTGGAGTCATTCCATATTGGATATCCTGGAGGTGCCCAACAGGTCTCAATTGTCCCGCAGAAGGAATCCTTAAAGGGGGCATCCCAAAACTCCCAACGTGGGAAAACCTCCATGGCCTTGAGATTCTGCTCCGTTCATGAAGGGGAAGTCATGCACAGAAACTCCAACCTGAGCCATCGTCTGATCCTCGCTGATACTTCAGATACTTGAGATATTAGTTCAGATCTGCAGGGGGTAACTGCCATGCCGTCGGCCTGAAGCCCAAGTCTAGCTTGTATTCTCAGACTTCTGTCCTCACGCTCCTGACCTAGAAGTCCTCAAGTTTGGCAATTCTGGACCCACAATGCAGCACTCTGCCTGACCTCAAAAAAAAAATATCTTGCCTAATGAGCTTCCCAGGCACCTCAAATGAGCATAAACCTACACGGCACTCGACTGTACCCAAGTTATATAGTCTATCCTGACCACTAATGTACTCTCTGACACAACCTGAGCGCAAACCTCCTGACCAACACCCAGTCAGCTGACTGCACAGTGAGCATATCAGACCCGCCATGGCCTTATGTCGTCATCTATACCCAACTGCGGATTTCAGGCTTTAGAACCTAGACCTTATCTCCAACCACTGCCCAGGGTTGAAAATGATGCAGAAATCAGAACTCTTTTCCCATGGCAAGAGAGCTTGTGCTTGGAATGTTGTCCAAAGTTCAGTGTATTTGAAACCAGTGCGGCCCATTAGGCCCCGCCCATGCTCACGGGCCACATTGGTCACAAACACACATTTTGACCCTCAGCCTGAGCCCAGTACTCAAGTAAGGCCTATCAGTGGCTAGATGAAGAGAGAGCATATTGGGCCTGCCATGCCACTAGGCCCCAATTTTTAACTATAATTTGGGTTGTCCCTTCACTCTTCCCCATGGCTCTGCTTTGGAATTCCTCTTTGTTTGGGACACCTAAGGTAACAAACCGGAAAGGAGACCTCCCATCCCACAGCTTGACGAAAAACAATTGGGACCGGGCCAAATCCACACAGAGGAAGATTCGTCCATGGCCCATGAGGCCTCCCCACAGTTCACGGCCATCGTTGATATAAAATCCAGAGACAAAAGCCTGAGCAAGCACCTCAAACTCGCTCTTTCTTCATATCCTGAAGAGTTCTTCTCATGGATTGTAGATTGGGCCTGCCCTACCTACGTCCCCAAACCTAAGCTGAGTTTGTGTTTTCAGATTCTGTCCTCAAAGTCCTGGGCCACACACCCTCCAGGCTGGGGCCCCTGGAGCCACACATTAGGACTGTACCTACCCAATCCATGGGAATTCAGCCCATTCCACTGTCCAAAATTGTACAAATTTGGACAACACTCCAAAGTCCCCGAGGCCATCCCAATAGTGTAGGATTCCAGGAAAAACAAGGGCGGTCTGACACCAGCTGAGCATCTACCTCCACTCATACCATAGATAGATGTTCCCAGAGAAGAATATTGAACCAGACTGGACCCTAGGCCTTAATCGGATCCATTGCTTTGGTTTACAGGCATGTCTCCTCAAAAGCCTGGATTCCAATATCAGCATAGTGGGTTTTCTGAGCCACCCATCAGAACAAATCTCGTCTACACAAGGAAACTTGAGCATGGGAGATATGTCAAAAGCTTAGGAGAATACTTCAGTGTCCTGGTGCCACCGCCCCATTCCAAGGCCCTCATGGACACACACACACACATTAGGCCCCATCCTCAGGAAAGTCCATTTCAATTCAGGCACCCCGGTTGCTCTCACAGAGCTATCCGATCTCAACTGTCTTGTTGCTAGGATAAATTGGAATGAGAGGCTGCCTTTCCTGGCATCCATTCTCGAACGGCGCTCTGGAGTCATTCCATATGGGATGTCCTGGAGCTCCCCAACAGGTCTCAAATGTCGCACAGGAGGAATCCTTAAAGGAAGAATCACACAACTCACAACGTGGGAAAACCTCCATGGCCTTGAGATTCCACTCCGTTCATGATGGGGCAGTCATGCACAGAAACTCCAACCTGAGCCAACGTCTGATCCTCGCCATTACTTCAGATACTTGAGATATTAGTTCAGATCTGCAGGGGGTACCTACCGTGCCCTCGGCCTGAAGCCCAAGTCTAGCTTGTATTCTCAAACTTCTGTCCTCACACTCCTGACCTAGAAGTCCTCAAGTTTGTATATTCCGGACCCACAATGCAGCACTCTGCCTGCCCTCTAGAAAAAATATCTTGCCTAATGAGCTGCCCAGGCACCTCAAATGAGCATAAACCTACAGGGCACTCGACTGTACCCAAATTATATAGTCTAACCTGACCACTAATGTACTCGCTGACACAACCTGAGCGCAAACCTCCTAACCAACACCCAGGCAGCTGACCGCACAGTGAGCATATCAGACCCGCCATGGCCTTATGTCGTCATCTATACCCAACTGCAGTTTTCAGGCTTCAGAACCTACACCTTATCTCCAACCACTGCCCAGGGTTGAAAATGATGCAGAAATCAGAACTCTTTATCCATGGCAAGAGAGCTTGTGCTTGGAATGTTGTCCAAAGTTCAGTGTAGTTGAAACCAGTGTAGCCCATGAGGCCCCGGCCATGCTCGTGGGCCACATTGGTCACAAACATACATTGTGACTCTCAGCCTGAGCCCAGTCTTCAAGTAAGACCTCTCAGTGGCTGGATAAAGAGACAGCATATTGGGCCTGCCATGCCCCTAGGCCCCAATTTTAACCATAGTTTGGGTTGTCCCTTCACTCATCCCTAGGGCTCTGCTTTGGATTTCCTCTTTGGTTGTTACACTTGAGGTAACCAACCTTAAAGGAGACCTCCCATCCCACTGCTTGACGAAAAACAATTGGGACCAGAACAAATCCACAGAGAGGAAGATTCATCCATGGCCCATGAGGCCTCCCCACATTCGACGGCCATCGTTGATACAAAATCCAGAGACGAAAGCCTGAGCAAGCGCCTCAGATTAATTCTTTCTTCATATCCTGAAGAGTTCTTCTCATGGTTTGTAGATTGGGCCTGCCATACCCACGTCCCCAAACATATGCTGAGTTTGTGTTTCAGACTTCTGTCCTCAAAGTCCTGGGCCAAACACCCTCCTGGCTGGGGCCCCTAGAGCCACTAATTAGGACTGTGTCTACACAATCCATGGGAATTCTGCCCATTCCATTGTTGAAATCGTACAAATTAGGAGAACCCCCCAAAATCCCCGAGGCCATCCCAATAGTATAGGTCTCCGGGGACAAAAAAGGGCAGTCTGACAGCAGGTGAGCATCTACCTCCACTCATACCATAGATGGAGGTCCCCAGAGAAGAAGATTGAACCATACAGGACCCTAGGCCATTATCGGATCCATTGCTTTGGTTTACAGGCATGTCTCCTCAAAAGCCTGGATTCCAATACCAGCATAAGGGGTTTCCAAGGCACCCATCAGAACAATTATCCTCTCCACAAGGAAACTTGTGCATGGGAGCTATGCCAAAAGCTTAGGAGAATACTTCAGGGTCCCGGTGCCACCGCCCTATTCCAAGGCCCTCATGGACACAAACACACATTAGGTCCCATCATCAGGAAAGTCCATTTCAACTCAGCCACCCCGGTTGCTCGCCCAGAGCCATCTGATCTCAACTGTCTTGTTGCTAGGAGACAATTGTAATGGGATGCGGCTACCCTGGCATCCATCCTCGAAAGGTGCTCTGGAGTCATTCCAAATGGGATATCCTGGAGCTGCTCAACAGGTCTCAAATGACCCACAGATATAATTCTTAAAAGGGGCATCCCACAACTCCCAACGTGGGAAAACCTCCATGGCCTTGAGATTCCGCTCCGTTCATGAAGGGGCAGTCATGCACAGAAACTCCAACCTGAGCCAACGTCTGTTCCTCGCGGTGACTTCAGATGCATGAGATATTGGTTCAGATATGCAGGGGGTACCTGCCGTGCCCTCGCCCTGAAGCCCAAGTCTAGCTTGTGTTCTCAGACTTCTGTCCTCACACTCCTGGCCCAGAAGCCCTCAAGTTTGGCAATTCCGGACCCACAATGCAGCACTCTGCCTGCACTCTATGAAAAATATCTTGCCTAATGAGCTGCCCAGGCACCTCAAAAGAGGATAAACCTACATGGCACTCGACTGTACCCAAATTATATAGTCTAACCTGAACACTAATGCACTGTCTGACACAACCTGAGCCCGAACCTCCTGACCAACACTCAGGCAGCTGACCGCACAGTGAGCACATCAGACTTGCCATGGCCTTCGGTCGTCATCCCTTCCCAACTGCGGTTTTCAGGTTTCAGAACCTAGACCTTATCTCCAACCACTGCCCAGGGTTGAAAATGATGCAGAAATCAGAACTCCTTCCCCATGGCAAGAAACCTTGTTATTGGCATGTTGTCCAAAGTTCAGTGAAGTTGAAACCAGTGTGGCCCATGAGGCCCCGCCCATGCTCGTGGGCTACATTGGTCATAAACACACATTGTGACCCTCAGCTTTAGACCAGTCCTCAATTAAGGGCTCTCAGAAGCTGGATGTATAGACAGCATATTGGGCCTGCCATGCCACTAGGCCCCAATTTTTAACCATAGATTGACTTGTCCCTTCACTCTTCCTGTTGGCTCTGCTTTGGAATGCCTCTTTTGTTGGGACACCTGAGGTAACAAACCTGAAAGGAGACCCCCCATCCCACAGCTTGACGAAAAACAATTGGGACCGGGCCAAATCCACAGAGAGGAAGATTCGTCCATGGCCCATGAGACCTCCCCACATTCCACGGCCATCGTTGATACAAAATCCAGATACAAAAGCATGAGCAAGCGCCTCAGATTTGGTCTTTCTTAATATCCTGAGGAGTTCTTCTAATGGTTTGTAGATTGGGCCACCCATACGTACGTCCCCAACCTATGCTGAGTTTGTGTTTTCAGACTTCTGTCCTCAAAGTCCTGGGTCACACACCCTCCAGGCTGGGGCCCCTGGAGCCACTCATTAGGACTGTTCCTAACCAATCCATGGGAATTCTGCACATTCCATTGTCTAAAATCGTACAAAATAAGAGGACCCTACAAATTCCTGAGTCCCTGCTTAAAGTGTAGGTCTCCCGGGACAAACAAGGGGGATCTGACACCAGCTGAGCATCTACCTCCACTCATATCATAGATGGATGTCCCCAGAGTTAAAGATTGAACCAGACAGGGCCTAGGGCATAATCGGATCCATTGCTTTGGTTTACAGGCATATCACCTCAAAAGCCTGGATTCCAATACGAGCATAGGGGGTTTCCTGAGGCACCCATCAGAAAAATCTCGTCTCCACAAGGAAACTTGTGCATGGGAGCTATGTCAAAAGCTTAGGAGAATACTTCAGGGTCCTGGTGCCCCCTCCCCATTCCAAGGCCCTCATTTTCACAAACACACATTGGGCCCCATCCTCAGGAAGTCCATTTCAACTGGGCCAATTGGTTACTCATGCAGAGCTATCCGTACTCAACTCTCTTGTTACTAGGAGACAATTGGAATGCGAGGCGGGCTTCCCTGGCATACATCCTCCAACGGTGCTCTGGCGTCATTCCATATGGGATATCCTGGAGCTCCCAACAGGTCTCTATTGTCCCGCAGAAGGAATCCTTGAGGAGGCTTCCCACAACTCCCAACGTGGGGAAAACCTCCATGGCCTGAGATTCCGCTTCGTTCATGAAGGGGCAGTCATGCACAGAAACTCCAAATGAGCCAACGTCTGATCTTCGCCGTGACTTCAGATGCATGACATATTGGTTCAGATCTGCAGGGGGTACCTGCCGTGCCCTCGGCCTGAAGCCCAAGTCTAGCTTGTGTTCTCAGACTTCTGTCCTCACACTCCTGCCCCAGAAGCCATCAAGTTTGGCAATTCCGGACCCACAATGCAGCACTCTGCCTGCCCTCTAAAAAAATATCTTTCCTAATGAGCAGCCCAGGCAACTCAAATGAGGATAAACCTACACGGCACTCGACTGTACCCAAACTATATAGTCTAACCTGAGCACTAATGCACTGTGTGACACAATCTGAGTCCCAACCTCCTGACCAACACCCAGGCAGCGGACCGCACAGTGAGCAAATCAGACCCGCCAAGGCCTTAGGTTGTCATCTCTTCCCAAATGCCGTTTTTTAGGCTTCAGAAGCTATACCTTATCTCCAACCACTGCCCAGGGTTAAAAATGATGCAGAAATCAGAACACCTTAACCATGCAAGAGATCTTGTGATTGGCATCTTCTCCAAAGTTCAGTTTAGTTGAAACCAGTGTAGCCCATGAGGCCCCGGCCAGGCTCGCAGGCCACAATGGTCACAAACATACATTGTGACTCTCAGCCTGAGCCCAGTCTTCAAGTAAGACCTCTCAGTGGCTGGATGAACAGACAGCATATTGGGCCTGCCATGCCCCTAGGCCCCTAATTTAAACCATAGTTTGGGTTGTCCCTTCACTCTTCCCTAGGGCTCTGCTTTGGAATTCCTCTTTGGTTGGGACACTTGAGGTAACAAACCTGAAAGGAGACTTCCCATCCCACAGCTTGACGAAAAACAATTGGGAACAAACCAAATCCAAAGAAAGGAAGATTCGTCCATTGCCCATGAGGCCTCCCCACATTCGACGGCCATCGTTGATACAAAATCCAGAGACAAAAGCCTGAGCAAGCGCCTCAGATTAATTCTTTCTTCATATCCTGAAGAGTTCTTCTCATGGTTTGTAGATTGGGCCTGCCATACCCACGTCCCCAAACATATGCTGAGTTTGAGTTTCAGACTTCTGTCCTCAAAGTCCTGGGCCAAACACCCTCCTGGCTGGGGCCCCTAGAGCCACTAATTAGGACTGTGTCTACACAATCCATGGGAATTCTGCCCATTCCATTGTTGAAATCGTACAAATTAGGAGAACCCCCCAAAATCCCCGAGGCCATCCCAATAGTATAGGTCTCCGGGGACAAAAAAGGGCAGTCTGACAGCAGGTGAGCATCTACCTCCACTCATACCATAGATGGAGGTCCCCAGAGAAGAAGATTGAACCATACAGGACCCTAGGCCATTATCGGATCCATTGCTTTGGTTTACAGGCATGTCTCCTCAAAAGCCTGGATTCCAATACCAGCATAAGGGGTTTCCAAGGCACCCATCAGAACAATTATCCTCTCCACAAGGAAACTTGTGCATGGGAGCTATGCCAAAAGCTTAGGAGAATACTTCAGGGTCCCGGTGCCACCGCCCTATTCCAAGGCCCTCATGGACACAAACACACATTAGGTCCCATCATCAGGAAAGTCCATTTCAACTCAGCCACCCCGGTTGCTCGCCCAGAGCCATCTGATCTCAACTGTCTTGTTGCTAGGAGACAATTGTAATGGGATGCGGCTACCCTGGCATCCATCCTCGAAAGGTGCTCTGGAGTCATTCCAAATGGGATATCCTGGAGCTGCTCAACAGGTCTCAAATGACCCACAGATATAATTCTTAAAAGGGGCATCCCACAACTCCCAACGTGGGAAAACCTCCATGGCCTTGAGATTCCGCTCCGTTCATGAAGGGGCAGTCATGCACAGAAACTCCAACCTGAGCCAACGTCTGTTCCTCGCGGTGACTTCAGATGCATGAGATATTGGTTCAGATATGCAGGGGGTACCTGCCGTGCACTCGCCCTGAAGCCCAAGTCTAGCTTGTGTTCTCAGACGTCTGTCCTCACACTCCTGGCCCAGAAGCCCTCAAGTTTGGCAATTCCGGACCCACAATGCAGCACTCTGCCTGCACTCTATGAAAAATATCTTGCCTAATGAGCTGCCCAGGCACCTCAAAAGAGGATAAACCTACACGGCACTCGACTGTACCCAAATTATATAGTCTAACCTGAACACTAATGCACTGTCTGACACAACCTGAGCCCGAACCTCCTGACCAACACTCAGGCAGCTGACCGCACAGTGAGCACATCAGACTTGCCATGGCCTTCGGTCGTCATCCCTTCCCAACTGCGGTTTTCAGGTTTCAGAACCTAGACCTTATCTCCAACCACTGCCCAGGGTTGAAAATGATGCAGAAATCAGAACTCCTTCCCCATGGCAAGAAACCTTGTTATTGGCATGTTGTCCAAAGTTCAGTGAAGTTGAAACCAGTGTGGCCCATGAGGCCCCGCCCATGCTCGTGGGCTACATTGGTCATAAACACACATTGTGACCCTCAGCTTTAGACCAGTCCTCAATTAAGGGCTCTCAGAAGCTGGATGTATAGACAGCATATTGGGCCTGCCATGCCACTAGGCCCCAATTTTTAACCATAGATTGACTTGTCCCTTCACTCTTCCTGTTGGCTCTGCTTTGGAATGCCTCTTTTGTTGGGACACCTGAGGTAACAAACCTGAAAGGAGACCCCCCATCCCACAGCTTGACGAAAAACAATTGGGACCGGGCCAAATCCACAGAGAGGAAGATTCGTCCATGGCCCATGAGACCTCCCCACATTCCACGGCCATCGTTGATACAAAATCCAGATACAAAAGCATGAGCAAGCGCCTCAGATTTGGTCTTTCTTAATATCCTGAGGAGTTCTTCTAATGGTTTGTAGATTGGGCCACCCATACGTACGTCCCCAACCTATGCTGAGTTTGTGTTTTCAGACTTCTGTCCTCAAAGTCCTGGGTCACACACCCTCCAGGCTGGGGCCCCTGGAGCCACTCATTAGGACTGTTCCTAACCAATCCATGGGAATTCTGCACATTCCATTGTCTAAAATCGTACAAAATAAGAGGACCCTACAAATTCCTGAGTCCCTGCTTAAAGTGTAGGTCTCCCGGGACAAACAAGGGGGATCTGACACCAGCTGAGCATCTACCTCCACTCATATCATAGATGGATGTCCCCAGAGTTAAAGATTGAACCAGACAGGGCCTAGGGCATAATCGGATCCATTGCTTTGGTTTACAGGCATATCACCTCAAAAGCCTGGATTCCAATACGAGCATAGGGGGTTTCCTGAGGCACCCATCAGAAAAATCTCGTCTCCACAAGGAAACTTGTGCATGGGAGCTATGTCAAAAGCTTAGGAGAATACTTCAGGGTCCTGGTGCCCCCTCCCCATTCCAAGGCCCTCATTTTCACAAACACACATTGGGCCCCATCCTCAGGAAGTCCATTTCAACTGGGCCAATTGGTTACTCATGCAGAGCTATCCGTACTCAACTCTCTTGTTACTAGGAGACAATTGGAATGCGAGGCGGGCTTCCCTGGCATACATCCTCCAACGGTGCTCTGGCGTCATTCCATATGGGATATCCTGGAGCTCCCAACAGGTCTCTATTGTCCCGCAGAAGGAATCCTTGAGGAGGCTTCCCACAACTCCCAACGTGGGGAAAACCTCCATGGCCTGAGATTCCGCTTCGTTCATGAAGGGGCAGTCATGCACAGAAACTCCAAATGAGCCAACGTCTGATCTTCGCCGTGACTTCAGATGCATGACATATTGGTTCAGATCTGCAGGGGGTACCTGCCGTGCCCTCGGCCTGAAGCCCAAGTCTAGCTTGTGTTCTCAGACTTCTGTCCTCACACTCCTGCCCCAGAAGCCATCAAGTTTGGCAATTCCGGACCCACAATGCAGCACTCTGCCTGCCCTCTAAAAAAATATCTTTCCTAATGAGCAGCCCAGGCAACTCAAATGAGGATAAACCTACACGGCACTCGACTGTACCCAAACTATATAGTCTAACCTGAGCACTAATGCACTGTGTGACACAATCTGAGTCCCAACCTCCTGACCAACACCCAGGCAGCGGACCGCACAGTGAGCAAATCAGACCCGCCAAGGCCTTAGGTTGTCATCTCTTCCCAAATGCCGTTTTTTAGGCTTCAGAAGCTATACCTTATCTCCAACCACTGCCCAGGGTTAAAAATGATGCAGAAATCAGAACACCTTAACCATGCAAGAGATCTTGTGATTGGCATCTTCTCCAAAGTTCAGTTTAGTTGAAACCAGTGTAGCCCATGAGGCCCCGGCCAGGCTCGCAGGCCACAATGGTCACAAACATACATTGTGACTCTCAGCCTGAGCCCAGTCTTCAAGTAAGACCTCTCAGTGGCTGGATGAACAGACAGCATATTGGGCCTGCCATGCCCCTAGGCCCCTAATTTAAACCATAGTTTGGGTTGTCCCTTCACTCTTCCCTAGGGCTCTGCTTTGGAATTCCTCTTTGGTTGGGACACTTGAGGTAACAAACCTGAAAGGAGACTTCCCATCCCACAGCTTGACGAAAAACAATTGGGAACAAACCAAATCCAAAGAAAGGAAGATTCGTCCATTGCCCATGAGGCCTCCCCACATTCGACGGCCATCGTTGATACAAAATCCAGAGACAAAAGCCTGAGCAAGCGCCTCAGATTAATTCTTTCTTCATATCCTGAAGAGTTCTTCTCATGGTTTGTAGATTGGGCCTGCCATACCTACGTCCTCAAAGCTAAGCTGAGTTTGTGTTCTCAGACTTTTGTCCTCAAAGACCTGGGCCACACACCCTCCCGGCTGGGGCCCCTGCAGCCACTAATTAGGACAGTGTCTACCTAATCGATGGGAATTCTGCCCATTCCTTTGTCGAAATCGTACAAATTAGGAGAACCTTCCAAAATCCCCGAGGCCATCCCAATAGTGTAGTTCGCCGGGGACAAACAAGGGCGGTCTGACAACAGGTGAGCATCTACCTCCACTCATTCCATAGATGGATAACCCCAGAGAAGTAGCTTGAACCAGACAGGACCCTAGGCCATAATCGCATCCATTGCTTTGGTTTACAGGCTTGTCTCCTCAAAAGCCTGAATTCCAATACAAGCATAGGGGGTTCCCTGACACCCATCAGAAAAATCTCGTCTCCACAAGGAAACTTGGGCATGGGAGCTATTTCAAAAGTTTAGGAGAATACTTCAGTGTCCTGGTGCCACCTCCCCATTCCAAGGTACTCATGGACACAAACACACATTAGGCCCCATCCTCAGGAAAGTCCATTTCAACTCAGCCACCCCGGTTGCTCCCGCAGAACCATCCGATCTCAACTCTCTTGTTGCTAGGAGACAATTGGAAGGCGAGGCGGGCTTCCCTGGCATCCATCCTCCAACGGTGCTCTGGCATCATTCCATATGGTTTGTCCTGGAGCTGCCCAACAGATCTCAATTGTCCTGCAGAAGGAATCATTGAAGGTGGCATCCCAAAACTCCCAACGTGGGAAAACCTCCATGGCCTTGAGATTCCGCTCCGTTCATGAAGGTGCAGTCATGCACAGAAACTCCAACCTGAGCCAACGTCTGTTCCTCGCGGTGACTTCAGATGCATGAGATATTGGTTCAGATATGCAGGGGGTACCTGCCGTGCCCTCGCCCTGAAGCCCAAGTCTAGCTTGTATTCTCAGACTTCTGTCCTCACACTCCTGGCCCAGAAGCCCTCAAGTTTGGCAATTCCGGACCCACAATGCAGCACTCTGCCTGCACTCTATGAAAAATATCTTGCCTAATGAGCTGCCCAGGCACCTCTAAAGAGGATAAACCTACACGGCACTCGACTGTACCCAAATTATATAGTCTAACCTGAACACTAATGCACTGTCTGACACAACCTGAGCCCGAACCTCCTGACCAACACTCAGGCAGCTGACCGCACAGTGAGCACATCGGACTTGCCATGGCCTTCGGTCGTCATCCCTTCCCAACTGCGGTTTTCAGGTTTCAGAACCTAGACCTTATCTCCAACCACTGCCCAGGGTTGAAAATGATGCAGAAATCAGAACTCCTTCCCCATGGCAAGAAACCTTGTTATTGGCATGTTGTCCAAAGTTCAGTGAAGTTGAAACCAGTGTGGCCCATGAGGCCCCACCCATGCTCGTGGGCTACATTGGTCATAAACACACATTGTGACCCTCAGCTTTAGACCAGTCCTCAATTAAGGGCTCTCAGAAGCTGGATGTATAGACAGCATATTGGGCCTGCCATGCCACTAGGCCCCAATTTTTAACCATAGATTGGCTTGTCCCTTCACTCTTCCTGTTGGCTCTGCTTTGGAATGCCTCTTTTGTTGGGACACCTGAGGTAACAAACCTGAAAGGAGACCCCCCATCCCACAGCTTGACGAAAAACAATTGGGACCGGGCCAAATCCACAGAGAGGAAGATTCGTCCATGGCCCATGAGGCCTCCCCACATTCCACGGCCATCGTTGATACAAAATCCAGATACAAAAGCATGAGCAAGCGCCTCAGATTTGGTCTTTCTTAATATCCTGAGGAGTTCTTCTAATGGTTTGTAGATTGGGCCACCCATACGTACGTCTCCAACCTATGCTGAGTTTGTGTTTTCAGACTTCTGTCCTCAAAGTCCTGGGTCACACACCCTCCAGGCTGGGGCCCCTGGAGCCACTCATTAGGACCGTTCCTAACCAATCCATGGGAATTCTGCACATTCCATTGTCTAAAATCGTACAAAATAAGAGGACCCTACAAATTCCTGAGTCCCTGCCTATAGTGTAGGTCTCCCGGGACAAACAAGGGGGATCTGACACCAGCTGAGCATCTACCTCCACTCATATCATAGATGGATGTCCCCAGAGTTAAAGATTGAACCAGACAGGGCCTAGGGCATAATCGGATCCATTGCTTTGGTTTACAGGCATATCACCTCAAAAGCCTGGATTCCAATACGAGCATAGGGGGTATCCTGAGGCACCCATCAGAAAAATATCGTCTCCACAAGGAAACTTGTGCATGGGAGCTATGTCAAAAGCTTAGAAGAATACTTCAGGGTCCTGGTGCCCCCTCCCCATTCCAAGGCCCTCATTTTCACAAACATACAATAGGCCCCATCCTCAGGAAGACCATTTCAACTGGGCCAATCGGTTACTCATGCAGAGCCATCCGATCTCAACTCTCTTGTTGCTAGGAGACAATTGGAATGCGAGGCGGGCTTCCCTGGCATCCATCCTCCAATGGGGCTCTGGCGTCATTCCATATGGGATATCCTGGAGCTCCCAACAGGTCTCTATTGTCCCGCAGAAGGAATCCTTGAGGAGGCTTCCTACAACTCCCAACGTGGGGAAAACCTCCATGGCCTTGAGATTCCGCTTCGTTCATGAAGGGGCAGTCATGCACAGAAACTCCAAATGAGCCAACGTCTGATCTTCGCCGTGACTTCAGATGCATGACATATTGGTTCAGATCTGCAGGGGGTACCTGCCGTGCCCTCGGCCTGAAGCCCAAGTCTAGCTTGTGTTCTCAGACTTCTGTCCTCACACTCCTGCCCCAGAAGCCATCAAGTTTGGCAATTCCGGACCCACAATGCAGCACTCTGCCTGCCCTCTAAAAAAATATCTTTCCTAATGAGCAGCCCAGGCAACTCAAATGAGGATAAACCTACACGGCACTCGACTGTACCCAAACTATATAGTCTAACCTGAGCACTAATGCACTGTGTGACACAATCTGAGTCCCAACCTCCTGACCAACACCCAGGCAGCGGACCGCACAGTGAGCAAATCAGACCCACCAAGGCCTTAGGTTGTCATCTCTTCCCAAATGCCGTTTTTTAGGCTTCAGAAGCTATACCTTATCTCCAACCACTGCCCAGGGTTAAAAATGATGCAGAAATCAGAACACCTTAACCATGCAAGAGATCTTGTGATTGGCATCTTCTCCAAAGTTCAGTTTAGTTGAAACCAGTGTAGCCCATGAGGCCCCGGCCAGGCTCGCAGGCCACAATGGTCACAAACATACATTGTGACTCTCAGCCTGAGCCCAGTCTTCAAGTAAGACCTCTCAGTGGCTGGATGAACAGACAGCATATTGGGCCTGCCATGCCCCTAGGCCCCTAATTTAAACCATAGTTTGGGTTGTCCCTTCACTCTTCCCTAGGGCTCTGCTTTGGAATTCCTCTTTGGTTGGGACACTTGAGGTAACAAACCTGAAAGGAGACTTCCCATCCCACAGCTTGACGAAAAACAATTGGGAACAAACCAAATCCAAAGAAAGGAAGATTCGTCCATTGCCCATGAGGCCTCCCCACATTCGACGGCCATCGTTGATACAAAATCCAGAGACAAAAGCCTGAGCAAGCGCCTCAGATTAATTCTTTCTTCATATCCTGAAGAGTTTTTCTCATGGTTTGTAGATTGGGCCTGCCATACCTACGTCCTCAAAGCTAAGCTGAGTTTGTGTTCTCAGACTTTTGTCCTCAAAGACCTGGGCCACACACCCTCCCGGCTGGGGCCCCTGCAGCCACTAATTAGGACAGTGTCTACCCAATCGATGGGAATTCTGCCCATTCCTTTGTCGAAATCGTACAAATTAGGAGAACCTTCCAAAATCCCCGAGGCCATCCCAATAGTGTAGTTCGCCGGGGACAAACAAGGGCGGTCTGACAACAGGTGAGCATCTACCTCCACTCATTCCATAGATGGATATCCCCAGAGAAGTAGCTTGAACCAGACAGGACCCTAGGCCATAATCGCATCCATTGCTTTGGTTTACAGGCTTGTCTCCTCAAAAGCCTGAATTCCAATACAAGCATAGGGGGTTTCCTGACACCCATCAGAAAAATCTCGTCTCCACAAGGAAACTTGGGCATGGGAGCTATTTCAAAAGTTTAGGAGAATACTTCAGTGTCCTGGTGCCACCTCCCCATTCCAAGGTACTCATGGACACAAACACACATTAGGCCCCATCCTCAGGAAAGTCCATTTCAATTCAGCCACCCCGGTTGCTCCCGCAGAACCATCCGATCTCAACTCTCTTGTTGCTAGGAGACAATTGGAATGTGAGGCGGGCTTCCCTGGCATCCATCCTCCAACGGTGCTCTGGCGTCATTCCATATGGGATGTCCTGGAGCTGCCCAACAGATCTCAATTGTCCTGCAGAAGGGATCATTGAAGGGGGCATCCCAAAACTCCCAACGTGGGAAAACCTCCATGGCCTTGAGAATCCGCTCCGTTCATGAAGGGGCAGTCATGCACAGAAACTCCAACCTGATCCAACGTCTGATCCTTGCCGTGACTTCAGATGCATGAGATATTGTTTCAGAACTGCAAGGGGTACCTGCCGTGCCCTCGGCCTGAAGCCCAAGTCTAGCTTGTCTTCTCAGACTTCTGTCCTCACACTCCTGGCCCAGAAGCCCTCAGGTTTGGCAATTCCGGACCCACAATGCAGCACTCTGCCTGCCCTCTAGAAAAAATATCTTTCCTAATGAGCAGCCCAGGCTCCTCAAATGAGAATAAATCTACACGGCACTCGACGGTACCCAAATTATATAGTCTAACCTGGGTACTAATGCACTGTGTGACACAATCTGAGCCCGAAATTCCTGACCAAGACCCAGCAGCTGACCGCACAGTGAGCACATCACACCCGCCAAGGCCTAGGTCGTCATCTCTTCCCAACTGCGGTTTTCAGGCTTCAGAACCTAGACCTTATCTCCAACCACTGTCCAGGGTTGAAAATGATGCAGAAATCAGATCTCCTTCACCATGGCAAGAGACCTTCTGATTGGCATCTTGTCCAAAGTTCAGTGTAGTTGAAACCAGTGTAGCCCATGAGCACCCGGCCATGCTCGCGGGCCACATTGGTCACAAACACACATTGTGACTCTCAGCTCAGCCCAGTCCTCAAGTAAGTCCTCTCAGTGGCTGGATGGAGAGACAGCATATTGGGCCTGCCATGCCCATATGCCCCAATTTTTAACCATAGTTTGGGTTGTCCCTTCACTCTTCCCTAGGTCTCTGGTTTGCAATTCCTCTTTGGTGGGGGCACATTAGGTAACAACACTGAGAGGAGACCTCCCATCCCACAGCTTGACGAAAAACAATTGGGACTGGACCAAATCCACAGATAGGAAGATTCGTCCATGGACCATGAGGCCTCCCCACATTCCACTGCCATCTTTGATACAAAATCCAGAGACAATAGCCTGAGGAATCGCCGCAGATTCGCTCTTTCTTAATATCCTGAAGAGTTCTTCTCATGGTTTGTAGATTCGGCCTGCCATACCTACATCCCCAAACCTAAGCTGAGTTTGTGTTTTCAGATTTCTGTCCTCAAAGTCCTGGGCCACACACCCTCCAGGCTGGGGCCCCTGGAGCCACATATTAGGACTGTGCCTACCCAATTCGTGGGAATTCTGCCCACTTCATTTTCCAAAATCGTACAAATTAGCAGAACTCTCCAATGTACCCGAGGCCATCCCAAAAGTATAGGTCTCCCAGCACAAACAAGGGCGGTCTGACACCAGCTGAAATCTACCTCCACTCATACCATAGATGGATGTACCCAGAGAAGAAATTGAACTACACAGGACCCTAGGCCATAATCGGAACCATTGCTTTGGTTTATAGGCATGTCTCCTCAAAAGTCTGTATTCCAATACCAGCATAGGGGGTTTCCGGAGGCACCCATCAGAACAAATCTCGTCTCCACAAGGAAACTTGTGCATTGGAGCTATGTCAAAAGCTTGGGAGAATACTTCAGGGTCCCGGTGCCACTGACCCATTCCAAGGCCCTCATGGACACAAATACACATTAGGAACCATCCTCAGGAATGTCCATTTCAACAGCCACCCTTGTTGTTCCCGCAGAGCTATCCGATCTCAACTGTATTTTTGCTAGGAGACAATTGGAATGCGAGGCGGGCTTCCCTGGCATCCATCCTCCAATGCTGCTCTGGAGTCATTCCATATGGCATGTCCTGGAGCTGCCCAACAGGTCTCAATTGTCAGGCAGAAGGAATCCTTGAAGGGGGCATCCCAAAACTCCCTACGTGGGAAAACCTCCAAGGCCTTGAGATTCCGCTCCGTTCATGAAGGGGCAGTCATGCACAGAAACTCCAACCTGAGCCAACGTCTGATCCTTGCCGTGACTTCAGATGCTTGAGATATTGGTTCAGATCTGCGGGTGTACCTTCTGTGTCCTCGGCCTGAAGCCCAATTCGAGCTTGTGTTCTCAGACTTCTGTCCTCACACTCCTGGCCCAGAAGCCCTCAGGTTTGGCAATTCCGGACCCACAATGCAGCACTCTGCCTGCCCTCTAGAAAAAATATCTTTCCTAATGAGCAGCCCAGGCTCCTCAAATGAGAATAAATCTACACGGCACTCGACGGTACCCAAATTATATAGTCTAACTAGGGCACTAATACACTGTCTGACACAACCTGAAGCTGAGCCTCCTGACCAAGACCCAGCAGCTGACCGCACAGTGAGCACATCAGTCCCGCCAAGGCCTAGGTCGTCATCTCTTCCCAACTGCGGTTTTCAGGCTTCAGAACCTAGACCTTATCTCCAACCACTGCTCAGGGTTGAAAATGATGCAGAAATCAGAACTCCTTCACCATGGCAAGAGACCTTCTGATTGGCATCTTGTCCAAAGTTCAGTGTAGTTGAAACCAGTGTAGCCCATGAGCACCCGGCCATGCTCGCGGGCCACATTGGTCACAAACACACATTGTGACTCTCAGCTCAGCCCAGTCCTCAAGTAAGTCCTCTCAGTGGCTGGATGGAGAGACAGCATATTGGGCCTGCCATGCCCATATGCCCCAATTTTTAACCATAGTTTGGGTTGTCCCTTCACTCTTCCCTAGGTCTCTGGTTTGCAATTCCTCTTTGGTGGGGGCACATTAGGTAACAACACTGAGAGGAGACCTCCCATCCCACAGCTTGACGAAAAACAATTGGGACTGGACCAAATCCACAGATAGGAAGATTCGTCCATGGACCATGAGGCCTCCCCACATTCCACTGCCATCGTTGATACAAAATCCCGAGACAAAAGCCTGAGGAAGCGCCGCAGATTCGCTCTTTCTTCATATCCTGAAGAGTTCTTCTCATGGTTTGTAGATTCGGCCTGCCATACCTACGTCCCCAAACCTAAGCTGAGTTTGTGTTTTCAGACTTCTGTCCTCAAAGTCCTGGGCCACACACCCTCCAGGCTGGGGCCCCTGGAGCCACATATTAGGACTGTGCCTACCCAATACGTGGGAATTCTGCCCACTACATTTTCCAAAATCGTACAAATAAGCAGAACTCTCCAATGTACCCGAGGCCATCCCAAAAGTATAGGTCTCCCAGCATAAACATGGGCGGTCTGACACCAGCTGAAATCTACCTCCACTCATACCATAGATGGATGTCCCCAGAGAAGAAATTGAACTACACAGGACCCTAGGCCATAATCGGAACCATTGCTTTGGTTTACAGGCATGTCTCCTCAAAAGTCTGGAATCCAATACCAGCATAGGGGGTTTCCGGAGGCACCCATCAGAACAAATCTCGTCTCCACAAGGAAACTTGTGCATTGGAGCTATGTCAAAAGCTTGGGAGAATACTTCAGGGTCCCGGTGCCACCGCCCCATTCCAAGGCCCTCATGGACACAAACACACATTAGGACCCATCCTCAGGAATGTCCATTTCAACAGCAACCCTTGTTGTTCCCGCAGAGCTATCCGATCTCAACTGTATTGTTGCTAGGAGACAATTGGAATGCGAGGCGGGCTTCCCTGGCATCCATCCTCCAACGCTGCTCTGGAGTCATTCCATATGGCATGTCCTGGAGCTCCCCAACAGGTCTCAATTGTCAGGCAGAAGGAATCATTGAAGGGGGCATCCCACAACTCCCTACGTGGGAAAACCTCCAAGGCCTTGAGATTCCGCTCCGTTCATGAAGAGGCAGTCATGCACAGAAACTCCAACCTGAGCCAACGTCTGATCCTCGCTGTGACTTCAGATGCTTGAGATATTGGTTCAGATCTGCGGGTGTACCTTCTGTGTCCTCGGCCTGAAGCCCAATTCGAGCTTGTGTTCTCAGACTTCTGTCCTCACACTCCTGGCCCAGAAGCCCTCAAGTTTGGCAATTACGGACCCACAATGCAGCACTCTGCCTGCCCTCTAGAAAAAATATCTTGCCTATTGAGCTGCCCAGGCACCTCAAATGAGGATAAACCTACACGGAACTCGACTGTACCCAAATTATATAGTCTATCCTGGGCACTAATACACTGTCTGACACAACCTGAAGCTGAGCCTCCTGACCAAAACCCAGGCAGCTGACCGCACAGTGAGCAAATCAGACCTGCCATGGTTTTAGTTCGTCATCTCTTCCTAACTACGGTTCAGGACTCAGAATCTAGACATTATCTACAACCACTGCCCAGGGTTGAAAATAATGCAGAAATCAGAACTCCTTCCCCATGGCAAGAGACCTTTTGATTGGCATGTTGTTCAAAGTTCAGTGTAGTTGAAAAAAGTGTGGCCCATGAGGCCCCGCCCATGCTCACAGGGAAAATTGATCACAAACAAACATTGTGACCCTCAGCCTTAGCTCAGTCCTCAAGTAAGGCCTCTCAGTGCCTGGATGAAGAGACAGCATATTGGGCCTGCCATGCCCCTAGGCCGCAATTTTTACCATAGTTTGGGTTGTACCTTCACTCTTTCACAGGGCTCTGCTTTGGAATTCCTCTTTTGTTCGACACCTGAGGTAATGAAACTGAAAGGAGACCTCCCATTCCACAGATTGACGTAAAACAATTTGGACCGGGCCAAATCCACAGAGAGGAAAATTCGTCCATGGCCCATGAGGACTCCCCACATTCCACGGCCATCGATGATACAAAATCCAGAGACTAAAGGCTGAGCAAGTTCCTCAGAATCACTCTTTCTTCATATCCTGAAGAGTTCTTCTCATGGTTTGTAGATTGGGCTGCTATACCTACGTCCCCAAACCTAACCTGAGTTTGGGTTTTCAGACTTCTGTCCTCAAAGTCCTGGGCCACACACCGTCAAGGCTGGGGCCCCTGGAGCCACACATTAGGACTGTGCCTGCCCAATCCATGGGAATTCTCCCCATTCCATTGTCCAAAATCTTAAAAATTAAGAGAACTCTCCAAAGACCCCGAGGCCATCCCAATAGTGTAGGTCTCCGGGGACAAACAAGGGAGGTCTGACACCAGTTGAGCATCTACCTCCACACATTCCATCGATGGATATCACCTGAGAATAAGATTGAACCAGACAGGACCCTAGGCCATAATCGGATCCATTGATTTGGTTTACAGGCATGTCTCCTCAAAAGCCAGGATTCCAATACCAGCATAAGGGGTTCCCGAGGCACCCATCAGAACAAATCTCGTCTCCACAAGGAAACTTGTGCATGGGAGCTATGTCAAAAGCTTAGGAGAATACTTCAGGGTCCCGGTGCCACCACCCCATTCCAAGGCCCCCATGGACACAAACACACATTAGACCCCAAGCTCAGGAAAGTCCATTTCATCTAGGCCACCCCGGTTGCTCCCACAGAGCCATCCGATCTCTAATGTATTGCTAGGAGACAATTGGAATGCGAGGCAGGCTTCCGGCCATCCATCCTCCAATGGTGCGATGGAGTCATTCCATATGGGATGTCCTGGAGCTGCCCAACAGGTCTCAATTGTCCTGCAGAAGGAATCCTTGAAGGGGGCATCCCACAACTCCCAACGTGGGAAAACCTCCATGGCCTTGAGATTCCGCTCCGTTCATGAAGGGTCAGTCATGCAGAGAAACTCCAACCTGACCCAACGTCTGATCCTCGCCGTGACTTCAGATGCTTGAGATATTTGTTCAGATCTGCGGGTGTACCTGCCGTGTCCTCGGCCTGAAGCCAAAGTCGAGCTTGTGTTCTCAGACTCCTGTCCTAACACTCCTGGCCCAGAGGCCCTCACTTTTGGCAATTTCGGACCCACAATGCAGCACTCTGCCTGCCCTCTAGAAAAAATATCGTGCCTAATGAGCTGCCCAGGCACCGCAAATGAGGATAAACCTACACGGCACTCGACTGTACCAAATTTTATAGTCTAACCTGGGCACTAATGCACTGTCTGACACAACCTGAGCCAGAACCTCCTGACCAAAACCCAGGCAGCTGACCGCTCACTGAGCTTATCAGACCCGCCATGGCCTTAGGTCGTCATCTCTTCCCAACTGCTGCTTTTCAGGATTCAGGACCTAGACGTTATCTCCAACCACTGCCCAGGGTTGAAAATGATGCAGAAATCAGAACACCTTCCCCATGGCAAGAGACCTTGTGATTGGCATGTTGTCCAAATTCCAGTGAGTTGAAACCAGTGTGGCCCATGAGCCGCGCCCATGATCGCGGGCCACATTGGTCACAAACACACATTGTGACCCTCAGCCTGTGCCCAGTTATCAAGTAAGGCCTCAGTTGCTGGATGAAGAGACAGCATATTGGGCCTGCCATGCCCGTAGGCCCCAATTTTTAACCATAGTTTGGTTTGTCCCTTCACTCTTCCCCAGGCCTCCTCTTTGGAATTCCTCTTTGGTTCGGACACCTGAGGTAATAAACCTGAAAGGAGACCTCCCTTCCCACAGATTGACGAAAAAAATTGGGACTGGGCCAAATCCACAGAGAGGAAGATTCGTCCATGGCCCATGAGGCCTACCAACATTCCACGGCCATCGTTGATACAAAATCCAGAGACAAACGCCTGAGCACTTCCTCAGAATCGCTCTTTCTTCATCAACTGAAGAGTTCTTCTCATGGTTTGTAGATTGGGCCTGCCAAACCTACGTCCCCAAACCTAAGCTGAGTTTGTGTTTTCAGAATTCTGTCCTCAAAGTCCTGGGCCACACACCCTCCATGCTGGGGCCCCTGGAGCCACACATTAGGACTGTGCCTACCCAATCCATGGGAATTCTGCCCATTCCATTGTCCAAAATCATACGAATTAGGAGAACTCTCCAAATTCCCCGAGGCCATCCCAATACTGTAGGTCTCCGGGGACAAACAAGGGCGGTCTGACACCAGGTGAGCATCTACCTCCACTCATTCCATAGATGGATATCCCCAGAGAAGAAGATTGAACCAGACAGGCCGTAGGCCATAATCGGATCCATTGCTTTCGTTTACAGGCATGTCTCCTCAAAAGCCTGAATTCCAATACCATCATAAGGGGTTTCCTGAGGCACCCATCAGAACAAATCTCGTCTCCAAATTGAAACTTGTGCATGGGAGCTATGTCAAAAGCTTAGGAGAATACTTCAGGGTCCTGGTGCCACCTCCCCATTCCAAGGCCCTCATGGACACAAACACATATTAGGCCTCATCCTCAGGAAAGTCCATTTCAACACAGCCACCAAGGTTTCTCCCGCAGAGCCATCCGATCTCAACTCTCTTGTTGCTAGGAGACAATTGGAATGCGAGGCGGGCTCCCTGGCATCCATCCTCCAAAGTTGCTCTGGCGTCATTCCATATGTGATGTCCTGGAGCTGCCCAACATGTCTCTATTATCCCGCAGAAGGAATCCTTGAAGGGGGCATCCCACAACCCCAACGTTGGAAAACCTGCATGGCCTTGAGATTCCGCTCTGTTCCTGAAGGGGCAGTCTTGCACAGAAACTCCAATCTGATCCAACGTCTGATCCTTGCCGTGACTTCAGATGCATGAGATATTGGTTCAGATCTGCAGGGGGGTAACTGCCATGCCCTCGGCCTGAAGCCCAAGTGTAGCTTGTGTTCTCAAACTTCTGTCCTCACACTCCTGGCCCAGAAGCCCTCAAGTTTGGCAATTCCGCACCCACAATGCAGCACTCTGCCTGCCCTCTAAAAAAATATCTGGCCTAATGAACAGCCCAGGCACCTCAAATGAGGATAAACCTACACGGCACTCGACTGTACCCAAAATATATAGTCTAACCTGAGCACTAATGCACTGTGTGACACAAATGAGCCCGAACCTCCTGACCAACACCCAGGCGGCTGACCGCACAGTGAGCACTTCAGACCCGCCATGGCCTTTGGTCGTCATCTCTTCCCAAGTGCGGTTTTCATGCTTCGGAACCTAGACCTTATTTCCAACCACTGCCCAGGTTTGAAAATGATGCAGAAATCAGAAATCCTTACCCATGGCAAGAGAGCTTGTGATTGGTATGTTGTCCAAAGTCCAGTGCAGTTGAAATCAGTGTGGCCCATGAGGCCCCGCCCATGCTCCCGGGACACATTGGTCACAAACACACATTGTGACCCTCAGCCTCAGACCAGTCTTCAAGTAAGGTCTCTCAGTGGCTGATGAAGAGACAGCATATTGGGCCTTGCATGCCCCTAGGCCCAAATTTTTAACCATATTTGGGTTGTCCCTTCTCACTTCCCTAGGGCTCTGCTTGGAATTCCTCTTTCTTTGGGACACCTAAGGTAACAAACCTGAAAGGGGACCTCCATCCCACAGCTTGACGAAAAACAATTGGGACCGGGCCAAATCCACAGAGAGGAATATTCGTCCATGTCCCATGATGCCTCCCCATATACCACGGACATCGTTGATACAAAATCCAGAGACAAAAGCCTGAGCAAGCGCCTCAGACTCGCTCTTTCTTCATATCCTGAAGAGTTCTTCTCATGGTTTGTAGATTGGTCCTGCCATACCTACGTCCCCAAACCTAAGCTGAGTTTGTGTTTTCAGACGTCTGTCCTCAAAGTCCTGGGACACACACCCTCCAGGCTGGGGCCCCTGGAGCCACACATTAGGACTGTGCCTACCAATCCATGAGAATTCTGCCCATTCCATTGTCCAAAATCGTACAAATTAGGAGAAACCTCCAAAGTCCCTGAGGCCATCCCAATTGTGTAGGTCGCCCGGAACAAAGATGGGCTGTCTGACACCAGCTGATAATCTACCACCACTCAGACTATACATGGATGTCCCCAGAGGAGAAGATTGAACCACACAGGACCCTAGGCTATAATAGGATCCAATGCCTTGGTTTACAGGCATGTCTCCTCAAAAGCCTGATTCCAATATGAGCATAGGGGTTTTGCTGAGGCACCTAGCAGAACTCATCTCGTCTCCACAAGGAAACCTGTGCATGGGAGCCATCCAAAGCATAGGAGAGTACTCAGGGTCCCGGGGTCACCGCCACATTCCAAGGCCCTCATGGACACAAAAACACATTAGGAACCATCCTCAGGAAAGTCCAATTCAACTCAGCCACCCCGGTTGCTCCCACAGAGCCATCAGCTCTAAACTGTCTTGTTGCCAGGAGACAATTGGAATGCGAGGCGGGCTTCCCAGGCATCCATCCTCGAACGGTGCTCTGGAGTCATTCCATATGGGATGTCCTGGAGCTGTCCAACAGGTCTCAATTGTCCCGCAGAAGGAATCCTTGAAGAGGGCATCCCACAACTCCCAACGTGGGAAAACTTCAGTGGCCTAGAGATTCCGCTCCCTTCATGAAGCAGCCGTCATGCACGGAAACTCCGACCTGAGCCAACGTCTGATCCTTGCCCTGATTTCAGATGCATGAGTATTGGTTCAGATCTGCAGGGAGTACCTGCCGTGCCCTGGGCCTGAAACCCAAGTCTAGCTTGTCTTCTAAGACTTCCGTCCTTACACTCCTGCCCCCGAAGCCCTCAAGTTTGGCAATAACGGACCCACAATGCAGCACTCTGCCTGCCCTCTACAAAAAAATTATTGCCTCATGAGCTGCCCAGGCACCTTCAATGAGGATAAACCTCCACAGCACTCGATTTACCCAAATTATATAGTCTAACCTGGGCACTAATGCACTGTCGGACACAACCTGAGCCCGGACCTCCTGACCAACACCCAGAAAGCAGGCCGCACACTGACCACATAAGACCCGCCATGGCCTTAGGTCATCATCTCTTCCCTACCTCAGATTTCAGTCCTCAGAACCGAGACCTTATCTCCAATCACTGCCCAGAGGTGAGTGTGATGCAGAAATCAGAACACCTCCTTACCCATGGTAAGAAACCTTGTGGTTGGCACGTCGTCCAACGTTCAGTGTAGGAGAAACCAGCATTCACCCTGAGGCCCCGCCCATTCTTGAGTGCGACAAGGGCATAAACACGCATTGTGACCCTCAGCATGAGTCCTGTCCTCTAGTAAGTCCTCTCAGTGACTGGACCATTAGATGTCATAATGGGCTTGATATGTTCCTAGGCCTCAATTTTTAACCAGATTTCTGATTGTCCAGTCACCCCCACCCCAGCGCTCTACTCTGGAGTCCCTCATTTGGTGCGACACCTGTGGTTAAAAAGAAAACAACATCAAAAAAAAAAAAACGGACTTCTTCCATCCCACAGTGTGACCCCAAACCCTTTGTCGGACCAAACCACCAGGGAGTAAGACTCGTCCATTTCCCATGAAGTCACCCAGAAATTTCACGACCATGAGTGACACGATATCCAGAGACAAAAACTTGAGCAAGAGCCTCACACTCGCCCTTTTCTCAAATCCCAAAAAGTTTTCCTCATGGTCTGTAGATAAGTCCTGCCATCCCTATGACCTGAAACATAAGCCAAGTTCGTGTTTTCAGACAACTGTCCAAACAGTCCTGGCCTACTCAACCTACAGGCTCAGGCCCCTGGAGCCAAACCTGAGGACTGTACTTGCCCTCTCCAAGGGAATTGTGTGTGCCCATTCCAATGGCTACATCCCTTCTAATAGGATAAACCTCCAAAGTCCCTGATCCATCTCATTAGTGGTGGCTTCCCAGGTAAAACAGGGGCAATCTGAGCCCATCTGAGCACCTACCTGTACTCAGACCCATAGACAGATGTCCCCAGAGGTTAAAAGGAAAGAACAGGCCCCTAGGCACTAATCATATCCAGTGCTTTTGTCTCCAGGCATCTCTCCTCAGAGGCCTGGATTTCAAAACCATCATATGGCTGTTTCTTGACTCACCCATCAGAAAATATCTCATCTACACATGGGAAACTTGCACGTTGGAGCTTTTTTAAAGGCTCTGTTTAGGAGAACCCTTCAGAGCCCCAGTGCCACCGCTTCATTCCAAGGTCTCCAAAGACACAAAAGCACAATAGGACCCATCTACAGGAGAGTCCATTTCAACTCAGCTTCCACGGTTTCTCCCCTAGATCCAGCAGAACTAACCTGTCTAGTTGCTAGGAGACAATTGGAATGCGAGGTGGGCTACCCAGCCATCCATCCTTAGAACCCTGCTCAGAATCATTAGTCTGGAGCCAACAACAGGTGTCAATTGTCCTGCAGAAGACACTTTGCAGTTTGGACCTTCTCACAATTCCCATTGTGGGAAAACCGCCATGGCCTCGTGATCCCCCCCTTCATGAGGGGGCTATCAGGGTCAGAAACTCCAACCTGAGCGTTCGTCTGATCCTCGCCATGACTTCAGATGCACGAGATCTCTATTCAGTTCTGTAGATTGTGCCTGCCATGTCCTCACCCAGAAACCTAAGCCTAGCTTGTGTTCTCAGACTTCTTTCCTCAGACTACTGACCCAGAAGCCCTCCAATTTGGCAATCCAGAACTACAAAGCAGCACTCTGCCTGCCCTCCAGAAGAAACACATTGCCCTCTGAGGCTACCAAGTAACCCCATTGAGGATCAACCTGCACCTACCTTGGCTGTACCCCAAATACATAGGCTGACCAGGGCACTAATGCCCTTTCTGACACAGCCTGAGCCTAGAACGCCTGGCCCCACCAAGACAGCTGACCGCACACTGAGCACATCGAGCCGCCATGGCCTTAGAACGTCATCTCTTTCCACCTCGGTTTTCAGGCTTCAGAACCTAGACCTTATCTCTATTCACTGCCTAGGTCTGAACGTAATGCAGAAATCAGAAATCCTTCCCCAGGGCAAGAAACCTTGTGGTTGGCATGTTGTGCAACGTTCAGTGTAGTTGAAACCAGTGTGGCCCATGAGGCCCAGCGCATGCTTGCTTTCCAAGCCCCCATACACCCAATCCTCACCAGTGTTTGAGTTTAACGGTCACCCCGCCCGTACCTGGGGCTCTCCTCTGGAATCCCTTTCTTGAGGAGACACATGAGCCAGAAAACCCAACTCCACCCTTCCCACAAAATGACCCCAAACGCTTTGGAGCTGGGACAAATACCCAGAGAGGGATACTCGTCCATAGTCCCTGAGGCAACCCCTCCTATCCACGGCTATCCCGGACACAACATCCAGAGACAAAAGCCTGAAGGAACGCCTCCCACTCGCCCTTGTTTCAGAGGCCCAGGCGCTCCCTCTCGGGCTGTACATCCGGCCTGCCATACGGTAGGCGCCACGCATAAGCTGAGTTTGTGTTTTCAGACTTCTGTGCCCACAGCCTGGACCCACACAACCTCCAGGCTAGGGCCTCTGGAGCCACAGCGAAAGATTGTGCCTGCATACTCCAAGGAAATTGTGCCCAATCCATTGACCACAACCCTACAGGTTAGGGAAAAGCTCCAAGGCCCCTGAGGTCATCAATAGTGTAGGCCACCCTGGACTAAGAGGGGCTCTCTGACACCAGCGGAGCATCTATATCCACTTAGACTCTCAGACAGTGTCCCCAGAGACAGAAGGTTGAAATGGACAGGCCTCCAGGCCCCCGCTTCATGAAGGTGCCATCATAGACACATACGCCATCCTCAGCCAACATCTGATCCTCAGCCTGACTTCAGATGCAGGAGATTTTGATTCAGCCTCTGCAGAGTGGGCCTGCTCTGCCCTTGGCTCCAATCCTCACCCTAGCTTGTGTTTTCAGACTTCCGTCCTCACACTCCTGGCCCACAAACCCTCCCTACTGGGAATTCTGGGGCCACAATGAAGCACTCTGCCTGCCACCCAGGAGAAAAACATTGTCTATGGTGCTGCCCAGAAACCCCAAATGAAGATCAAACTGTTTGGCCCTCGGCAACACCCCAATTGCATAGGCTACCTTAAACACTAATGCTCTTTCGAAAATAGACTGAGCCCAGACCTTCCAACAGACACCGAAACAGCTGGCTGCACACCCAGCACATTGGACCCGCCACTGCCTTAGTCCACCATCCATTCCCAACCTGGGTTTTCAGTCTTCGGATCCTAGACTTATCTCCAATCCCTGCACAGGGGGGAACCTGATGCACAAGTCAGAACCCCTCCTTCCCCATGGCAAGAAACCTTGCTGCTGGCAGTGAGTCCAATCTTCAGTGTAGAAGAAAACGGCATGGCCCATGAGGCCACGACCATGCGTGAGCGCCGCCTTGGGCACCAACACACATTGTAACCCTCAGCGTGAGTTCCTTATTCAAGTAACGCCTCTCAGTGACTGGACCAAGAGCCCGCATATGTGGCTTGCCATGCCCATAGGCACCCAGGACTAACTAGAAGGTGTGTATTCCAGTTGAGGGATCCCATTGCTTTGCTCTAGAGTCCCTCTCTTGGGGGGTCCCTTGTGGCAGAAAACAGTACTCTTCCCTTCCCACAGAATGAACCAAAACACTTGGGAGCTTGGACAATCCCCCGAGAGGAAGGGTCTTCCTCAGCCCCTGAAGCAACCCCTACCCTGAACGGCCACTGTGAACGCAACACCCAGAGACAAAAGCCTGAGCAACTGCCTCCCACTTGCCCTCCTTTGATATCCAGAGGATCTCCCCTCACGGAGTGGTGATCAGGCCTGCCATTACCTTGGCCCCTACCTGAGCCAAGTTTGCTTTTTCAGACATCTGTCCCCACAGCCCTGGCAAACACAGCCTCTAGGCTGGGTCCTCTGGAGCATTACCACAGGACCGTGCCTGCTCTCTCCTGGGAAACTGTGTCCATTCCTTTGGCGTCACACCTCCAGAATATGATTAACCTCAAGGCCCCCGAGGACATCCCACTACTGGGAGCCTCCCTGGACACACAGAGGCATTCTGACACAAGCTGAGCAGCTACCTCCACGAAGGCATGCATACAGATGTCAACAGAGATAGAAGGTTGAGCCGGACAGGCCCTTAGGCCCTAATCTCAACTCTTGCTTTGTTTTCCAGGTGTCACTCCTCAGAGGCTTTGGTTCGAAGAACAGGATATGGGGCTTTCCTGAGGCACTGAACAGAACTTCTCTCGTCTCCACATGGGAAGCTTCCTTGTTGGAGCCGTGTCAAACACCTCAGGTTGGAGAATCCTGCAGAGTCCCTGAGCCACTTCCACATTCCAAGGTCTCCCAGGCCACCAAGCCACAGTAGGACTCATCTTCAGGAGAGTCCATTTCAACTCTCCCCTCTGGGTAGCTCACCCAGGAGCCCACAGATTGAGCCAAACTTGTCCTGACTAAACAGTGGGAATATGAGGTGGCGTTCCCAGGCATCCATGCTTAGACACCTGCTCTCGAGTCTTTCCGTATGGGGCCTCCTGGAACCATCCAAGAGGACTCGACAGTCGTGCAGAAGGAAACCTTGAGGTTTGGAGTAGTTCACAAATCCCATCGTAGGCAAACATCCCTGGCCTCATGAAAAACCCACACCCTTCAGGAAGAGGCCATGCTGGACAAAAACTCTAGCCTGAGGCACGTCTCATATTTGACATGACCTCAAAGCAGGAGATATCGATTCAGCCTCTGCAGTGTGGGCCTGCCATGCCCTCGGTCCCAAACCTCACGCTAGCTTGTGTTTTCAGACTTGCTTCCTCACACTCCTGGCAAACAAGCCCTCCGGACTATGTACTCCAGAACCACAACCCAGCCCAGTGTCTGCCCAATGGAAGAAAAACGTTTCCCTGTTGGGTTCTCCAGAAAACCCAGATGAGGATCAACCTGCTCGGGCCTCGACCGTCCCCGAAATGGATAGGCTGCTCTGGGCACTCATGCTCTGTCTGACACAGCCTGAAGCCAGATGTCCAGACAGACAAGGAGACAGCTGGCCGCATACCCAGCACTTCGGACACGCCATGGTCTTATGCCGTCAATTCTTCCTAACCTTAGTTTTCAGATATCTGAACCTAGACATTATATCAATTCTCCACACAACTGGGTATCGCAGGCACAAAACAGAACTCCTCCTTCCCCATGGTTGTAAAGCTTGCTCTTGGCATGGAATCACAACTTCAGGGTGGGAGAAACCTTTATGGCCCCTGATGCCACGCCCAGATTTGAGTGCTGCTTGGGCACAAATTCACACTGTGACCCTCAGCATGAGCCCCATGTCAAAGAAAGGCCTGTCAGGGCCTGGACCAAGAGCCCACATATGGGGCTTGCAAAGGCCATATGCTCCCAATCCTCACCAGTGTTTGAGTTTACCAGTCGCCCAGCCCATACCAGGGGCTCTGCTCTGGAATCCCTTTCTTGGAGAGACACATGAGCCAGAAAACACGACTCCACCCTTACCACAAAATGACCCCAAACTCTTGGGAGCTGGGACAAATCCCCAAAGAGAGATACTCGTGCACAGTCCCTGAGGCCATCCCTCCTATCCACGGCTATCCCGGACACAACATCCAGAGACAAAGGCCTGAAGGAACGCCTCCCACTCGCCCTTGTTTCAGAGGCCCAGGAGCTCCCTCTCGGGCTGTACATGCGGCCTGCCATACGCTAGGCGCCACGCATAAGCTGAGTTTGTGTTTTCAGACTTCTGTGCCCACAGCCTGGACCCACACAACCTCCAGGCTAGGGCCTCTGGAGCCACAGCGAAAGATTGTGCCTGCCCTCTCCAAGGAAATTGTGCCCAATCCATTGACCACAACCCTACAGGTTAGGGAAAAGCTCCAAGGCCCCTGAGGTCATCAATAGTGTAGGCCACCCTGGACTAAGAGGGGCTCTCTGACACCAGCGGAGCATCTATATCCACTTAGACTCTCAGACAGTGTCCCCAGAGACAGAAGGTTGAAATGGACAGGCCCCCAGGCCCTAATCTGAACCTTAGATTTGGTTTCCATGTGTCCGTCCTCAGAGGAATGTTTTCGTAGACCAGCAGACGGGGCTTTTCTGAGGCACCAAAGAAACCTCTCTCGTCTCCACATGGGGGGCTTTCTTACTGGGGACGTATCAAACCCTTCAGGTAGGAGAGTTCCGCAGGGCCACTGAACAACCTGCACATTCCAAGGTCTCCATGGACACAAACGCAAATTACGACGCATCCTCAGGAGAGGCCATTTCAACGTAGCCCCCTGGGTAGCGTGCCCCAGAGGCAGCAGATCAAACATATCTTGTGGCTAATGGCCAATGGGAATGCGAGGCATGCTGTTCAGGGATCCATCCTTCGAACCCTGCTCTCCACTACTTCCGTATCCTATGTCCTGGAGCCATGCAACAGGACTCGAATGTCCCGCAGAAGGAAACCTTGTGGTTGGGGTAACCTCCAAACTCAGCGTGGGAAAACTTCCTTGGCCTCATGAGGCCCCTGCTTCATGAAGGTGCCATCATGGACACATACTCCAGCCTCAGCCAACGTCTGATCCTCAGCCTGACTTCAGATGAAGTAGATTTTGATTCAGCCTCTGCAGAGTGGGCCTGCTCTGCCCTTGGCTCCAATCCTCACCCTAGCTTGTGTTTTCAGACTTCTGTCCTCACATTCCGGGCCCACTAACCCACCCTCCTGGGAATTCTTGGGCCACAATGAAGCACTCTGCCTGCCTCCCAGGAGAAAAATATTGTCTATGGTGCTGCCCAGAAACCCCAAATGAGGACCAAAGAGCTTGGCCGTCGGCAACACCCCAATTGCATAGGCTACCTTAAACACTGATGCTCTGTCGCAAATAGCCTGAGCCCAGACCTTCCAACAGACACCGACACAGCTGGCTGCACACCTAGCACATTAGACCACAGGACCGTGCCTGCTCTCTCCTGGAAAACTGTGTCCATTCCTTTGGCGTCACACCTCCAGAATATGAGAAACCTCAAGGACATCCCAGTACTGGGATCCTCCCTGGAGAAACAGGGGCATTCGGACACAAGCTGAGCAGCTACTTCCACCAAGGCATGCACACAGATGTCAACAGAGA
The DNA here is from genome assembly GCF_964662115.1 of Mustela nivalis. NCBI lineage: Eukaryota > Metazoa > Chordata > Mammalia > Carnivora > Mustelidae > Mustela > Mustela nivalis. Next base: position 309,501 of record NW_028136116.1, on the reverse strand, counting down.
TAGAAGGTTGAGCCGGACAGGCCCTTAGGCCCTAATCTCAACTCTTGCTTTGGTGTCCAGGTGTCACTCCTCAGAGGCTTTGGTTTGAAGAACAGGATATGGGGCTTTCCTGAGGCACTGAACATAACACCTCTCGACTCCACATGGAAGCTTCCTTGTTGGAGCCATGTTAAACACCTCAGGTTGGAGAATCCTGCAGAGTCCTGAGCCCCCTCCACATTCCAAGGTCTCCCAGGCCACCAAGCCACAGTAGGACTCATCTTCAGGAGAGTCCATTTCAACTCTCCCCTCTGGGTAGCTCACCCAGGAGCCCGCAGATTGAGCCTGACTTGTCCTGACTAAAGAGTGGGAATATGAGGTGGCGGTCCCAGGCATCCATGCTTAGACACCTGCTCTCGAGTGTTTCCATATGGGACCTCCTGGAACCATCCAATAGGACTCGACTGTCGTGCAGAAGGAAACCTTGAGGTTTGGAGTAGTTCACAAATCCCATCGTAGGCAAACCTCCCTGGCGTCATGAAGCCCCCACACCCTTAAGGAAGAGGCCATGCTGGACAAAAACTCTAGCCTGAGGCACGTCTCATATATGACATGACCTCAGTGCAGGAGATCTCGATACAGCCTCTGCAGAGTGGGCCTGCTCTGCCCTTGGTCACAAACCTCAGGCTAGCTTGTGTTTTCAGACTTCCTTCCTCACACTCCTGACAAACAAGCCCTCCGGACTAGGAACTCCAGAACCACAATCCAGCCCAGGGTCTGCCCAACGGAAGAACAACGTTTCCCTGTGGGGTTCTCCAGAAAACCCAGATGAGGATCAACCTGCTCGGGCCTCGACGGTACCCGAACTGGATAGGCTGCTCTTGGCACTTATGCTCCATCTGACACAGCCTGATGCCACACGTCGAGACAGACAAGGAGACAGCTGGCCACACACCCAGCACTTCGGACACGCCATGGTCTTATACCGTCACCTCTTCCTAACCTTGGTTTTCAGATATCTGAACCTAGACATTATATCAATTCTCCACACAGCTGGGTATAGCAAGCACAAAAGAGAACTCCTCCTTCCCCATGGTTGTAAAGCTTGCTCTTGGCATGGAGTCACACCTTCAGGTTGAGAGAAACCTTCATGGCCCCTGATTCCACGCCCAACCGTGAGTGCTGCAGCACAAATTCACACTGTGACCCTCAGTGTGAGCCCCATGTCAAAGTAAGGCCTGTCAGGGCCTGGACCAAGAGCCCATATATGGGGCTTGCCAGGCCGCTATGCACCCAATCCTCACCTTGTTTGAGTTTTACAGTCTCCCCGCCCGTACCTGGGGCTCTGCTCTCGAATCCCTTTCTTGGAGAGACACATGAGCCAGACAACACGACTCTACCCTTCCCACAAAATGACCCCAAACTCTTGGGAGCTGGGACAAATGCCCAGAGAGGGATACTCGTCCATATTCCCTGAGGCCACCCGTCCAATCCACGGCTATCCCGGACACAACATCCAGAGACAAAAGCCTGAAGGAACGCCTCCCACTCGCCCTTGTTTCAGAGGCCCAGGAGCTCCCTCTTGGGCTGTACATCCGGCCTGCCATACCCTAGGCGCCACTCATAAGCTGAGTTTGTGTTTCCAGACATCTGTGCCCACAGCCTGGACCCAAACAACCTCCAGGCTAGCCTCCATTACAAGGCCCTCATGGACACAAACACACATTAGGCCCCATCCTCAAGAAAGTCCATTTCAACTCAGCCACCCCAGTTTCCTCCGCAGAGCCATCAGATCTCAACTGTCTAGTCCCTTCTCTATTCCCCAGGGCTCTGCTTTGGAATTCCTATTTGTTTGGGGCACCTGAGGTATCAAACCTGAAAGGAGACCTCCCATCCCACAGATTGACGAAAAATCATTGGGACCGGGCCATATCCACAGAGAGGAAGATTTGTCCATGGCCCAGGAGGCCTCCCCACATTCCAAGGCCATGGTTGATACAAAATCCAGAGACAAAAGCCTGAGCAAGCGCCTCAGACTCGCTCTTTCTTCATATCCTGAAGTTTTATTCTCATGGTTTGTAGATTGGGCCTGCCATACCGACGTCCCCAAACCTAAGCTGAGTTTGTGTTTTCAGCTTTCTGTCCTCAAATTCCAGGGCCACACACCCTCCAGGATGGGGCCCCTGGAGCCACACATTAGGACTGTGCTTACCCCATGCATGGAAATTCTGCCCATTCCATTGTTCAATATCGTACATATTAGGAGAACCCTGCAAAGTCCCCGAGGCCATCCCAAGAGTGTAGGTCTCCCGGGACAAACAAGGGCTGTCTGACACCAGCTGAGCATCTATCTCCACACATGACATAGATGGATGTCCCCAGAGAAGAAGATGGAACCAGACATGACCCTAGGCCATAATCGGATCCAAGCTTTGGTTTACAATCATGTCTCCTCAAAAGCCTGAATTCCAATACAAGCATAGGGGGTTTCCTGAGGCACCCATCAGAACAAACCTCATCTGCACAAGGAAACTTGAGCATGGGAGCTATGTCAAAAGTTTAGGAGAATACTGCAGGGTCCCGGTGCCACCGCTCCATTCCAAGGCCCCCATGGACACAAACACACTTTAGGACCTTACCTCGGGAAAGTCCATTTCAACTCAGCCTTCCCGGTGTCTCCCGCAGAGCCATCAGATCTCAACTTTTTTGTTGTTAGGAGACAATTGGAATGCGAGGCAATCTTCCCTGGCATCCATCCTCGAACGATGCTCTGGAGTCATTCCATAGGAAATGTCCTGGAGCTGCCCAACAGGTCTCAAATGTCCCGAATAAGGAATCCTTGAAGGGGGCATCGAACTACTCCCAACGTGGGAAAACGTTAACAGCCTTAAGACTTTGCTTCGTTCATGAAGGGGCAGTCATGCACAGAAACTCCAACCTGAGCCAAGTCTGATCCACGCCGTGACTTCAGATGCATGAGATATTGGTTCATATCTGCAGGGGGTACCTGCCCTGCCCTCGGCCTGACATCGGAGTCTAGCTGGTGTTCTCAGATTTCTGTCCTCACACTACTGGCCCCGAAGCCCTCACTTTTGGCAATTCTGGACCCACAATGCAGCACTCTGCCTGCCCTCTAGAAAAAATATCTTGCGTACTTAGCTGCCCAGGCACCACAAATGAGGATAAAACTACACGGCACTCGACTGTAACAAAATTATAAAGTCGAACCTGGACACTAATGCAATGTCTGACACAACCTGAGCCCGAACATCCTGACCAACAACCAGGCAGCTGACCGCACACTGAGCATATCAGACCCACCATGGCCTTAGGTCATCATCTCTTCCCAACTGCGGTTTTCAGGATTTAGAACCTAGACCTTAAATCCACCCACTGCCCAGGGTTGAAAATGATGCAGAAATCAGACCTCCTTCCCCATGGCAAGAAACCTTGTGATTGGCATGTTGTCCAAAGTTCAGTGAAGTTGAAAACAGTGTGGCCCATGGGGCCCCGCCCATGCTCGCAGGCCAATTGGTCACAAATACACATTTTGACTCTCAGCCCGAGTCCAGTCCTAAAGTAAGGCCTCTCAGTGGCTGGATGAAGAGACAGCATATTGGGCCTGCCATGCCCCTAGGCCCAAATTTTTAACCATAATTGGGTTGTCCCTTCACTCTTCCCCAGGGCTCTGCTTTGGAATTCCTCTTTGGTTGAGACACCTGAGGTAACAAACCTGAAAGGACACCTCCCATCCCACAGATTGTCGAAAAACCACTGGGACCGGGCCATATCCACAGAGAGGAAGATTCGCCCATGGCCCATGAGGCCTCCCCACTTTCCACGGCCATAGTTGATACAAAATCCAGAGACAAAAGCCTGAACAAGCGCCTCTGACTCACTCTTTCTTCATATCCTGAAGAGTTGTTCTCATGGTTTGAGATTGGGCCTGCCATACCTACGTCCCCTAACCTAAGCTGAGTTTGTGTTTTCAGACTTCTGTCCGCAAAGTCCTGGGCCACACACCCTCCAGGCTGGGGCCCCTGGAGCCTCACATTAGGACTGTGCTTACCCCATGAATGGGAATTCTGCCCATTCCATTGTCCAAAATCGTACATATTAGGAGAACCCTCCAATTCCCCGAGGCCATCCCAATAGTGTAGGTCTCCCGGGACAAACAAGGGCGGTCTGACACCAGCTGAGCATCTACCTCCACTCATACCATAGATGGATGCCCCAGAGAAGAAGATTGAACCAGACAGGTCCCTAGGCCATAATCGGATCAGTTGCTTTGGTTTACAGGCATGTATCCTCAAAAGCCTGGACTCCAATAACAGCATAGGGGGTTTCCTGAGGCACCCATCAGGTTAAATCTCGTCTCCACGAGGAAACTTGTGCATGGGAGCTATGTCAAAAGCTAAGGAGAATACTTCAGGGTCCCGGTGCCACCGCCCCATTCCAAGGCCCTCGTGGACACAAACACACATTAGGCCACATCCTCATGAAAGTCCATTTCAACTCAGCCAACCTGGTTGCTCCCGCAGAGCCAGAAGATCTCAACTGTCTTGTTGCTAGGAGACAATTGGAATGCGAGGCGGGCTTCCCTGGCATCCATCCTCGAACGATGCTCTGGAGTCTTTCCATATGGGACGTCCTGGAGCTGCCCAACAGGTCTCAATTGTCCCGCAGAAGGAATCCTTGAAGGGGGCATCCCACAACTCCCAACGTGGGAAAACCTCCATGGCCTCGAGATTCCGCTCCCTTCATGAAGGGGCCGTCATGCACAGAAACTCAAACCTGAGCCAACGTCTGATCCTCGCCGAGAGTTCAGATGCATGAGATAATGGTTCAGATCTGAAGGGGGTACCTGCCGTGCCCTCGGCCTGAAGCCCAAGTCTAGCTTCTGTTCTCAGACTTCTGTCCTCACACTCCTGGCCCAGAATCCCTCAAGTCTGGCAATTCCAGACACATATGCAGCACTCTGCTTGACCTCTAGAAAAAATTTATTGCTTAAGAGCTGCCCAGGCACCTTAAATGAGGATAAACCTACACGGCACTCGACTGTACTCAAATATATAGTCTAACATGGGCATAATGCACTGTCTGACACAACCTGAGCCCAACATGCTGACCAACACCCAAACAGCTGACTGCACACTGAGCAAATCAGACCCGCCAAGGCCTTAAGTCCTCATCTCTACCCAACTGCGGTTTTCAGGTTTCAGAACCTAGACCTTATCTCCAACCACTGCCCAGGGTTGAAAATGATGCAGAAATCAGAATTCCTTCCCCATGGCTAGACACCTTGTGATTGGAATGTGGTCCAATGTACAGTGTAGATGAAACCAGTGTTGCCCATGTGGCCCCGCCCATGTACGCAGGCCACATTGGTCACAAACACACATTGTGACCCTCAGCATGAACCCAGTCCTCAAGTAAGGCTTCTAAGTGGCTATTGAAGGGACAGCATATTGGGCCTGCCCTGCCCCTAGGCCCCAATTTTTAAGCAGAGTTTGGGTAGCCCCTTCACTCTTCCACAGTGCTCTGCTTTGGAATTCCTCTTTGGTTGGGACACCTGAGGTAACAAACCTGAAAGGAGACCTCCCATCCAACAGATTGACGAAAAACAATTGGGCCGTGCCTAATCCACAGAGATGAAGATTCGTCCATGGCCCATGAGGTCTCCGCACATTCCACGGCTATTGATACATAATCCAGAGACAAAAGCCTGAGCAAGCGCCTCAGACTCGTTCTTGCTTCAGATACTGAAGTGTTCTTCACATGGTTTGTAGATTTGGCCTGCCATACCTACGTCCCCAAACCTAAGCTGAGTTTTTGTTTTCAGACTTCTGTCCTCAAAGTCCTTGGCCACAAACCCTCCAGGCTGTGGCCCCTGAGTCACATATTAGGACTGTGCCTACACAATCCTTTGGAATTCTGCCCATTCCATTGTCCAAAATCGTACAAATCAGGAGAACCCTCCAAAGTCCCCGAGGCCATCCCAATAGTGTAGGTCTCCCGGGACAAACAAGGGCGGTCTGACACCAGCTGAGCATCTACCTCCACTCATACCATAGATGGATATCCCCAAAGAAGAAGATTGAACCAGACAGGACCCTAGGCCATAATCGGATGCATTGCTTTGGTTTACAGGCATGTCTCCTCAAAGAACTGGATTCCAATACCAGCAAAGCGGGTTTCCTGAGGCACCCATGAGAACAAATCTCATCTCCACAAGGAAACTTGTGCATGGGAGCTATGTCAAAAGCTTAGGAGAATACTTCAGGGTCACTGTGCCACCGCCCCAAACCAAGGCCCTCATGGACCCAAACACACATTATGCCCCATCCTCAGGAAAGACCATTTCTTTTTTTTTTTCTATTTAAGATTTCTTTTATTTATTTGATAGGCAAAGATCACAAGCAGGCAGAGAGGCAGGCAGAGAGAGAGTAGGAGGTAGGCTCCCTGCTAAGCAGAGAGCCTGATATGAGGCTTGATCGAGAACTCTGAGATCATGACTTCAGCCAAAGGCAGCAGCTTAACCCACTGAGCCACCCAGGAGACCCAGGATAGTCCATTTCAATTCAGCCACCCCGGTTGCTCCCGCAGAGCCATCTGATCTACACTGTCTTGTTGCTATTAGCCAATTGGAATGCGAGGCGGGCTTCCCTGGAATCCATCCACGAACGGTGCTCTGGAGTCATTTCATATGAGATGTACTGGATCTGCCCAACAGGTCTCAATTGTCCCGCAGAAGGAATCCTTGAAGGTGGCATCCCACAACTCCCAACTTGGAAAAACCCCCATGGCCTTGAGATTCCGCTCCGTTCATGAAGGGGCAGTCATGCACAGAAATTCCAACCTGAGCCAACGTCTGATCCTCGCCGTGACTTCAGATGCATGAGATATTGGTTCAGATCTGCAGGGGGTACCTGCCGTGCCCTCGGCCTGAAGCCCAAGTCTAGCTTGTGTTCTCAGACTACTGTCCTCACACTACTACCCAGAACCCCTCAAGTCTAGCAATTCCGGACCCACAATGCACCAGACTGCCAGCACTCTAGAAAAAATATATTTCCAAATGAGTTTCCGAGGAATCTCAAATGATGATAAACATACACGGCACTCGACTGTACACAAATTATGTAGGCTAACCTGGGCAGTAATGCACTCTGGCCCAACCTGTGCCTGAACCTCTTGACCAACACCCAGGCAGCTGACCGTACACTGAGCACATCAGACCCGACATGGTCTTAGGTCTTCATCTCCTCCCAACTGCGATTTTCAGGCTTCAGAACCTAGACATTATCTCCAACCACTGCCCAGGGTTGAAAATGATGCAGAAATCAGAACTCCTTTCCCATGGCAAGAATCCATGTGATTGGCATGTTGTCCAAAGTTCAGTGTAGTTGAAACCAGTGTGGCCCATGATCCCCGGGGATGCTTGTTGGCCACATTGGTCACAAACACACATTGTGACCCTCAGCCTGAGCCAAGTCCTCAAGTAAGGCCTCTTAGTGGCTGGATGAAGTGACAGTATATTGGGCCTGCCATGCCCCAAGGCACCAATTTTAGCCATAGTTTGGGTTGTCCCTTCACTCTTCCCCAGGGCTCTGCTTTGGATTTCCTCTTTTGTTGGGACACTGATGTAACAAACCTGAAAGGAGACCTCCCATCCCAGAGATTGACGAAAAACCATTGGGACTGGGCCAAATCCACAAAGAGGAAGATTCGTCCATGGCACATGAGGAATCCCCACATTCCACGGCCACCGTTGATACAAAATCCAGAGACAAAAGCCTGAGCAAGCGCCTCAGACTAGCTCTTTCTTCATACCCTGAAGATTTCTTCTCATGGTCTGTAGATTGGGCCTGCCATTCCTACGTCCCCAAACCTAAGGTGAGTTTGTGTTTTCAGACTTGTGTCCTCAAAGTCCTGGGACACACACCGTAAAGGCTGGTGCCCCTGGAGCCACACAGTAGGACTGGGCCTACCCAATCCATGGGAATTCTGCGCATTCCATTGTTCAAAATCTTACAAATCAGGAGAACCCTCCAAAGTCCCCGAGGCCATCCCAATAGTGTAGGTCTCCTGGGACAAACAAGGGCGGTCTGACACCGGCTGAGCATCTACCTCCACTCATAACATAGATGGATGTCCCCAGAGAAGAAGATGGAACCAGACAGGACCCTAGCCCATAATCGGATGCATTGATTTGGTTTACAGGCATGTCTCCTCAAAGGACTGCATTCTAATACCAGCAAAAATGGTTTCCTCAGGCACCGATCAGAACAAATCTATCTCCACAAGGAAACTTGTGCATGGGAGTTATGTCAAAACCTTAGGAGAATACTTCATGGGCCCTGTGCCACCGCCCCAATCCAAGGCCCTCATGGACACAATCACACATTAGGCCCCATCCTCAGGAATATCCAATTCAACTCAGCCACCCCGGTTCCACCCGCAGAGCCATCCAATCTAAACTGCTTGGTGCTAGGAGACAATTGGAATGCGAGGCGGGCTTCCCTGGCATCGATCTTGAACGGTGCTCTGGAGTCATTCCATATGGGATGTCTGGAGCTGCCAAACAGGTCTCAATTGTCCTGATCAGACTTCTCTCCTCACACTCCTGGCCCAGAAGCCCTCAAATTTGGCAATTCCGGACCCACAATGCAGGACTATGCCTGCCCTCTAGAAAAAAAATATATATATATTGTGACCCTCAGCCTGAGCAGAGTCCTCAAGTAATGCCTCTCAGCGGCTGGATGAAGAGACAGCATATTGGGCCTGCCATGATCCTAGGCCCCAATTTTTAACCACAGTTTGGGTTGTACATTCACTCTTCCCCGGGGCTCTACTTTGGAATTCCTCTTTGGTTGAGACACTGAGGTAACAAACCTGAAAGGAGACCTCCCATCCCACAGCTTGACGAAAAACAATTGGGAACGGGTCAAATCCGCAGAGAGGAAGATTCATCCACGGCCCATGAGGCCTCCCCACATTCCACGGCCATCGTTGATACAAAATCCAGAGACAAAGCCTGAGCAAGTGCCTCAGACTCGCTCTTTCTTCATATCCTGAAGAATTCTTTACATGGTTTATAGATTGGACCTGCCATACCTACGTCCCCAAACCTAAGCTGAGTTTGTGTTTTCAGACTTCTGTCCTCAAAGTCCTGGGCCACACACCCTCCAGGCTGGGGCCCCTGGAGCCATACATATAGGACTGTGCCTACCCAATCCATGGGAATCTGCGCATTCCATTGTCCAAAATCGTACACATTAGGAGAACCATCCAAAGTACCCGAGGCCATCCCAATAATGTAGGTCTCCGGGGACAAACAAGGGCGGTCTGACACCAGCTGAGCATCTACCTCCAATTATACCATAGATGGATGTCCCTAGAGAAGAAGATTGAACCAGACAGGACCGTAGGCCATAATCGGATCCATTGCTTTGGTTTACAGTCATGTCTCATCAAAAGCCTGGATTCCAATACCAGAATAAGGGGCTTCCTGTGGCACCCATCAGAACAAATCTCGTCTCCACAAGGAAATTTGTGCATGGGAGCTATGTCAAAAGCTTAGGAGAATACTTCAGGGTCCCGGTGCCACCGCCCCATTCCAAGGCCTTCATGGACACAAACACACATTAGGCACCATCCTCAGGCAGTCCATTTCTTTTTTTTGTTTAAAGATTTTATTTATTTATAAGACAGACAGAGATCACAAGCCGGCAGAGAGGCAGGCAGAGAGATAGAAGGAAGCAGGCCCGATATGAGGCTCGAAACCAGGACTCTGAGATCATGACCTGAGCCTAAGGAAGCGGCTTAACCCACTGAGCCACCCAGGAGCCACAGGAAAGTCCATTTCAACTCAGCCACCCCGTTTGCCCCCGCAGAGCCATCCGACCTAAACTGTCTTGTTCCTAGGAGACAATTGGAATGCGAGGTGGGCTTCCCTGGCATCCATCCTCGAACGGTGCTCTGGAGTCATTCCATATGGGATGTCCTGGAGCTGCCCAACAGGTCTTAATTGTCCCGCAGAAGGAATCCTTGAAGGGGGCAGCCCCTTGAAGGGGGCAGCCCACAACTCCCAACGTGGGAAAACCTCCATGGCCTTTAGAACTGCTCCGTTCATGAAGAGGCAGTCATGCACAGAAACTCCAAACTGAGCCAACGTCTGATCCTCGCCGTGACTTCATACGCATGAGACATTGGGTCAGATCTGCAGGGGGTACCTGCTGTGGCCTCGGCCTGAAGTCCAAGTCTAGCTTGTGTTCTCAGACTTCTGTCCTCACACTCCTGGCCTAGAAGCCCTCAAGTTTGTCAATTCCGGACCCACAATGCAGCACTCTGCCAGCCCTCTAAAAAAACATATCTTGCCTAATGAGCTGCCCAAGCACCTTAAATGAGTATAAACCTACACGGCACTCGACTGTACCCAAATTATATAGTCTAACCTGGGCACTAATGCACCATCAGCACCAACTGAGCACGAACCTCCTGACCAAAACCCAGGCAGCTGACCGCACACTGAGCACATCAGACCCGCCATGGCCTTAGGTCAGTGTAGTTGAAAGCAGTGTTGCCAATGTTGCCCCGCCCATGCTCGCGGGCCACATAGGTCACACACACACTTAGGTCGTCATCTCTTCCCTACTGCGGTTTTCAGGCTTCAGAACCTAGACCTTATCTCAAACCACTGCCCAGGGTAAAAATGATCAAGAAATCAGAACTCTTTCCCCGTGGTAAGAAACCTTGTAATTGGCATGTTGTCCAAAGTTCAGTGTAGTTGAAATCAGTGTGGCCAATTAGGCCCCGCCCATGCTCGTGGGGCACATTGGTCACAAACGCATATTGTGACCCTCAGCCTGAGCCCAGTCCTCAAGTAAGGCCTCTCAGTGTCTGGATGAAGTGACAGCATATTGGGCATGCCATGCCCCTAGGCCCCAATTTTTAACCATAGTTTGGGTTTTCCCTTCACTCTTCCCCAGGGCTCTGCTTGGAATTCCTCTTTTGTTGGGACACCTGAGGTAGCAAACCTGAAAGAGACCTCCCATCCCACAGATTGACGAAAAATATTTGGGACCGGGCCAAATCCACAAAGAGGGAGATTCGTCCATGGCCCATGAGGCCTCCCCATCTTCCACGGCCATCGTTGATACAATATCCAGAGACAAATGTCTGAACAAGCACCTCAGACTAGCTCTTTCTTCATATCCTGAAGAATTCTTCTCATGGTTTGTAGATTGGGCCTGCCATACCTACCTCCCACAACCTAAGATGAGTTTGTGTTATCAGACTTCTGTCCCCAAAGTCCTGGGCCACACACCCTCCAGGCTGGGGCCCCTGAAGCCACACATTAGGACTGTGACTACCCAATCCATGGGAAGAAGATTGAACCAGACAGGACACTAGGCCATAATCGGATCCATTGCTTTGGTTTACAGGCATGTCTACTCAAAACCCTGGAAACCAAACCAGCAAAGGGGGTTTCCTGAGTCACCCATCAGAACAAATCTCGTCTTCACAAGGAAACTTGTGCATGGGAGCTAGTCAAAAACTTAGGAGAATACTTCAGGGTCCCGGTGCCACCCCCCCATTCCAAGGCCCTCATGGACAAAAACACACATTAGGCCCCATTCTCAGGAAAGTCCATTTCAACTCAGCCACCCCGGTTGCTCCCGCAGAGCCATCCATTCTAAACTGTCTTTGTGCTAGGAGAAAATTGGAATGCGAGGCGGGCTTCCCTGGCATTCATCTTTCAACGGTGCTCTGGAGTCATTCCATATGTTATGTCCTGGAGCTGCCCAACAGGTCTCAATTGTCCCGCACATGAATCCTTGAAGGGGGCATCCCACAACTCCCAACGTGGAAAAACCTCCATGGCCTTGAGATTCCGCACCGTTCATGAAGGGGCTGTCATGCACAGAAACTCCAACCTGAGCCAACGTCTGATCCTCGCCGTGACATCAGATGCATGAGATATAGGTTTAGATCTGCAGGGGGTACCAGCTTCCCCTCGGCCTGAAGCCCAAGTCTAGCTTGTGTTCTCAGACTTCTGTCCTCACACTCCTAGGCAAGAATCCCTCAAGTTTTGCAATTCCGGACCCACAAGGCAAGACTCTGCCTGACCTCTTCAAAAAATTTTATTGCCTAATGAGCTGCCCAGGCACCTTAAATGAGGATAAACCTAAACGGCACTCCACTGCACCCAAATTATATAGTCTAAGTTGGGCACTAATGCACTGTCTGTCACCACCTGAGCCCGAACCTCCTGACCAACACCCAGGTAGCTGACCTCATACTGAGCACATCAACATGCCATGGCCTAAGGTCGTCATCTCTTCCCAACTGTGGTTATCAGGCTTCAGAACCTAGACCTTATCTCCAACCACTGCCCAGGGTTGATAATGATGCAGAAAGCAGAACTCTTTCCCCATGGCAAGAAACCTTGTGATTGGCATGTTGTCCAAAGTTCAGTGTAGCTGAAACCAGTGTGGCCCATGAGGCCCCGCTCATGCTCGAGGGCCACATACTTCAGGTTCCCGGTCCCACCGCCCCATTCCAAGGCCCTCATGGACACAAACACACATTAGGCCCCATCCTCAGGAAAGACCATTTCAACTCAGCCACCCAGGTTGCTCCTGCAGAGCCATCCGATCTCCACTGTCTTGTTGCGAGGAGACAATTGGAAAGCGAGGTGGGCTTCCTTGGCATTCATCCTCGAACGGTGCTCTGGCGTCATTCCATATGGGAGGTCCTGGAGCTGCCCAACAGGTCTCAATTGTCCCGCAGAAGGAATCCTTGAAGGGGGCATCCCACAACTCCCAACGTGGGAGAAACTCCATGGCCTTGAGATTCTGCTCCATTCATGAAGGTGCAGTCATGGACAGAAACTCCAAACTGAGCCAACGTCTCATCCTCGCCATGACTTCCGATGCATGAGATATTGGTTCAGATCTGCAGGGGGTACCTGCCGTGCCCACAGCCTGAAGTCCAAGTCTAGCTTGTGTTCTCAGAATTCTGTCCTCACACACCTGGCCCAGAAGCCCTCAACTCTGGCAATTCCTGACCCACAATGCAGCACTGACAGCCCTCTCGAAAAATATTTTGCCTAATGAGCCTCCCAGGCACCTTAATGAGGATAAACCTACACGGCTCCGACTATACCCAAATTATATAGTCTAACCAGAACACTAATGCACTGTCTGACACAACCTGAGCCCGAACATCCTGACCAACACCCAGACAGCTGACCGCACACTGAGCACATCAGACCCGCCATGGCCTTAGGTCATCATCTCTTCCCAACTGCGGTTCAGGCTTCAGAACCTAGACTTTATATCCAACCTCTGCCCAGGGTTGAAAATGATGCAGAAATCAGAACTCCATCCCCATGGCAAGAGACCTTGTGATTGGCATGTTGTCCAAAGTTCAGTGTAGTTGAAACCAATGTGGCCAATGAGGCCCCACCCAAGCTCGAGGGCCACATTGGTCACAAACACACATTCTGTCCCTCAGCCTAAGCCCAGTCCTCAAGTAAGGCCTATCAGCGGCTGGATGATGAGATAGCATATTGGGCCTGCCCTGCCCATAGGCCCCAATTTTTAACCATAGTTTGGGTTGTCCCTTCACTCTTTCCCAGGCCTCTGCTTAGGATTCCTCTTTGGTTGGGACACCTGAGGTAACAAACCTGAAAGCAGACCTCCCATCCAACAGATTGACGAAAAACAATTGGGACCGGGACTAATCCACAGAGAGGAAGATTCATCCATGGCCCATGTGGCCTCCCCACATTCCACGGCCATCGTTGATACAAAATCCAGAGACACAAGCCTGAGCAAGCGCCTCAGACTTGCTCTTTCTTCATATCCTGAAGAGTTCTTCCTACGGTTTGTAGATTGGGCCTGCCATACCTACGTCCCCAAACCTAAGCTAAGTTTGTGTTTTCAGAATTCTGTCCTCAAAGTCCTGGGCCACACACCCTCTAGGCTAGGGCCACTGGAGCCACACATGAGCACTGTGTCTACCCAATCTATGGGAATTCTGCCCATTCCATTGTCGAAAATCGCACAAATAAGGAGAACCCTCTATAGTCCCCGAGGCCATCCCAATTGTGTAAGTCTCCCAGGACAAACAAGGGCGGTCTCACACCAGCTGAGCATCTACCTCCACTCATACCACAGATGGATGTCCCCAGAGAAGAAAATTGAACCAGACAGGACGCTAGGCCATAAACGGATCCATTGCTTTGGTTTACAGGCATGTCTCCTCAAAAGCTTGGATTCCAATACCAGCGTAGTGGGTTTCCTGAGGCACCCATTAGAACAAATCTCATCTCCACAAGGAAACTTGCGCATGGGAGCTATGTCCAAATCTTAGGAGAATACTTCAGGGTCCCGGTGCCCCCGCCCCATTCCAAGGCCCTCATGGACACAAACACACCTTAGACCCCAACCTCAGAAAGTCCATTACTTTTTTTTTTTGGATTTTATTTATTTATTTGACAGTCATAGATCACAAGCAGGCAGAGAGAGAGTAGGAAGCAGGCTCCCTGCTGAGCAGAGTGCCTGATGTGAGGCTCGATCCTAGGACTCTGAGATCATGACCTGAGTTGAAAGAAGTGGCTTAACACACTGAGCCACCCAGGAGCCCCACGAAAGTCCCATTCAACTCAGTCACACCGGTAGCTCCCGCAGAACCATCCAAACTAAACTGTCTTGGTGCTAGCAGACTATTGGAATGCGAGGCGGGCTTTCCTGGCATCCATCCTCGAACGGTGCTCCGGAATCATTCCATATGGGATGTCCTGGAGCTGCCCAACAGGTCTGAAATGTCCCGCCGAAAAAATCCTTGAAGGGGGCATCCCACAACTTCCAACTTGGGAAAACCACCAAAGCCTTGAGTTTCCGCTTCGTTCCTGAAGGGACAGTCATGCACAGAAACTCCAACATGAGCCAACGTCTAATCATCGCCGTGACTTCAGAAGCATGAGATATTGGTTCAGTTTGGGTTGTCCCTTCACTCTTCCCCAGGGCTCTGCTTTGGAATTCCTCTTTGGTTGGGACACCTGAGGTAACAAACCTGAAAGGTGACTTCCCATCACACAGATTGACGAATAACAATGGGGACCGCGCCAAATCCACAGAGAGGAAGATTCATCCATGGCCCATGAGGCCTCCCCACATTCCACGGCCATCGTTGATACAAAATCAAGAAATAGCCTGAGCAGGCGCCTCAGACTCGCACTTTCTTCATATCCTGAAGAGTTCTTTTCATGGTTTGTAGATTGGGCCTGCCATACCTACGTCCCAAACCTTGGCTGAGTTTGTGTTTTCAGTCTTCTGTCCTAGAAATCCTGGGCCACACACCCTCCAGGCTGGGCAGCTGGAGCCACATATTAGGACTGTGCCTACACAATACATGGGAATTCTGCCCATTCCATTGTTCCAAATCGTACAAATTAGGAGAACCCTACAAAGTACCCGTGGACATCACAATTGTGTGGTTTCCCGGGACAAACAAGGGCCGTCTGACACCAGCTGAGCATCTACCTCCACTCATACCATAGATATATGTCCTCAGAGAAGAAGATTGAACCAGACAGGACACTAGGCCATAATCGGATCCATTGCTTTGGTTTACAGGCATGTCTCCTCAAAAGCCTGGATTCCAATACAAGCATAGGGGTTTTCCTGAGGCACCCATGAGAACAATTCTCGTCTCCATGAGGAAACTTGTGCATGTAAGCTATGTCAAAAGCTTAGGAGAATACTTCAGGGTCCCAGTGACACCGCCCATTCCAAGGTCCTCATGGACACAAACACACATTAGGCCCCATCCTCAGGAAAGTCCATTTCAACTCAGCCACCCCGGTTGCTCCCGCAGAGCCATCCGATTTCAAATGTCTTGTTGCGAGGAGACAAGTGGAATGCGAGGCGGGCTTCCTTGGCATCCATATTCGAACTGTGCTCTGGAGTCATTCCATATGGGAAGTCCTGGAGCAGCCCAAAAGGTCTCAATTGTCCCGCAGAAGAAATCCTGGAAAGGGGCATCCCACAAGTCCCAACGTGTTGAAAACCTCCATGGTCGTGAGAGTCAGCCATGTTCATGAAGGTGCAGTCATGCACAGAAACTCCAAACTGAGCCAACGTCTGATCCTCGCCGTGACTTCAGATGCATGAGATATTGGTTCAGAACTTCAGGGGGTACCTGCCCTGCCCTCGGCCTGAAGCTCAAGTCTAGCTTGTGTTCTCAGACTTCTGTCCTCACACTACTGGCCCAGAATTCCTCAAGTTTGGCAATTCTGGACCCACAATGCAGCACTCTGCCTACCCTCTAGAAAAAAATATATTGCCTAATGAGGTGCCCAGGAAACTTAAAGGAGGATAAAACTACAAGGCACTCGACTGTACCCAAATTATACAGTCTAACCTGGGCACTAATGCACTGTCTGACACAACCTGAGCCCGAACTGGCTGACCAACACCCAGGCAGCTGACCGCACACTGAGCACATCAGACCCGCCATGGACTTAGGTCGTCATCTCTTCCCAACTGCGGTTTTCAGGATCAAGAACCTAGACCTTATCTCCAACCACTGCCCAGGTTTGAAAATGATGCAGAAAGCAGAACTCCTTCCCCATGGCAAGAAACCTTGTGATTGGCATGTTGTCCAAAGTTCAGTGTAGTTGAAACCAGTGTGGCCCATGAGGCCCCGCCCATGCTCGCGGGCCACATTGGTCACAAACACACATTGTGACCCTCAGCCTGAGCCCAGTCCTCAAGTAAGGCCTCTCAGTGGCTGGATGAAGAGACAGCATATGGGGCCTGCCATGCCACTAGGCCCAAATTTTTAACCATAGTTTGGGTTGTCCCTTCACTCTTCCCCAGGTCTCTGCTTTGGAATTCCTCTTTGGTTCGGACACCTGAGGTAACATACCTGAAGGCAACATCCCAGCCCACAGATTTACGAAAAACAATTGGGACCGGGCAAAATTCACAGAGAGGAAGATTCATCCATGGCCCATGAGGCCTCCTCACATTCGACGGCCTTCGTTGATACAAAATACAGAGACCATAGCCTGAGCAAGCGCCTCAGACTCGCTCTTTCTTCATATCCTGAAGAGTTCTTCTCATGGTTTGTAGATGGGGCCTGATATACCTACGTCCCCAAACCAAGCTGAGTTTGTGTTTTCAGACATCTGTCCTCAAAGTACTGGGCCACACACACTCCAGGCTGGGGCCACTGGAGCCACACATTAGGACTGTGCCTACCCCATGCCCATTCCATTGTATAATTTCGTACAAATTAGGAGAACCCTCCAAAGTCCCTAGGCCATCCCAATAGTGTAGGTCTCTGTGGACAAACAAGGGCGGTCTGACAACATAATCGGATCCATTGCTTTGGTTTATAGGCATGTCTCCTCAAAATCCTGGATTCCTATTCCAGCATAGGGGGTTTCCTGAGGCACCCATCAGAAATAATCTCGTCTCCATGAAGAAACTTGTGCATGGGACCTATGTAGGTCATGAAGGGGCAGTCATGCACAGAAACTACAACCTGAGCCCGAACCTCCTGACCAACAACCAGGCAGCTGACCGCACACTGAGCACATCAGACCCACCATGGCCTTAGGTCATCATCTCTTCCCAACTACGGTTTTCAGGATTCAGAACCTAGCTGAGTTTGTGTTTTCCGACTTCTGTCCTCAAAGTCCTGGGCAACACACCCTCCTGGCTGGGGCCCCTGGAGCCACATATTAGGACTGTGCCTACTTCATGCATGGGAATTCTGCCCATTCCATTGTCCAAAATTGTACAAATTAGGAGAACCCTCAAAGTCCCCGAGGCCATCCCAATATGTAGGTCTCTTTGGACAAACAAGGGCGGTCTGACACCAGCTGAGCATCTACCTCCACTCATACCATAGATGGATGTCCCAAGAGAAGGAGATGGAACCAGACAGGACCCTAGGCCATAATCGGATCCATTGCTTTGGTTTACAGGCATGTCTCCTCAAAATCCTGGATTCCAATACCAGCATAGGGGGTTTCCTGAGGCACCCATCAGAAAACATCTCGTCTCCACGAGGAAACTTGTGCATGGGACCTATGTCAAAATCTTAGGAGAATACTTCAGAGCCGGTGCCACCGCCCCATTCCAAGGTCCTCATGGACACAAACACACATTAGGCCCCATGCTCACGAAAGTCCATTTCAAATCAGCCACCCCGGTTGCTCCCGCAGAGCCATCCGATCTCCACTGTCTTGTTGCTAGGAGACAATTGGAATGTGAGGCGGGCATCCCTGGCATCCATCCTCGAACGGTACTCTGGAGTCATTCCATATGGGATGTTTTGGGGCTGCCCAACAGGTCTCAATTGTCCCGCAGAAGGAATCCTTGAAGGGGGCATCCCACAACTCCCAACGAGGCAAAACCTCCATGGCATTGAGATTCCTCTCCGTTCATGAAGGGCAGTCATGCACAGAAACTACAACCTGAGTCAACGTCTGATCCTGCCGTGACTTCAGATGCATGAGATATGGGTTCAGATGTGCAGGGGGTACCTGCCTTGCACTCGGCCTGACGCCCAAGTCTAGCTTGTGGTCTCAGACTTCTGTCCTCACACTGCTGGCCCAGAAGCCCTCACGTTTGGCAATTCCGGACCCACAATGCAGTACTCTGCCTGCCCTCTAGAAAAAATATCTTGCCTAATGAGCTTCCCAGGCACCACAAGATGATCAACCTTCACGGAACTCGACTGTACCCAAATTATATAGTCTAACCTGGGCACTAATGCACTGTCTGACACAACCTGAGCCCGAAACTCCTGACCAACAACCAGGCAGCTGACCGCACACTGAGCACATCAGACCCACTATGGCCTTAAGGCATCATCTCTTCCCAACTGCGGTTTTCAGGCTTCCGAACCTAGACCTTATCTCCAACCACTTCCCAGGGTTGAAAATGATGCAGAAATCAGAACTCCTTCCCCATTGCAAGAGACCGTGTGATTGGCATGTTGTCCAAAGTTCAGTGTAGTTGAAACCAGTGTGGCCCATGAGGCTCGGACCCTGCTCGCGGGACACATTGGTCACAAACACACATTGTGACCCTCAGCCTGAGCCCAGTCCTCAAGTAAGGCCTCTCAGTGGCTGGATGAAGAGATAGCATATGGGGCCTGCCATGCCCCTAGGCCCCAAATTTTAACCATAGTTTGAGTTGTCCCTTCACTCTTCCCAGTGCTCTGCTTTGGAATTCCTCTTTGGTTCGGACACCTGAGGTAACAAACCTGAAAGGAGACCTCCCATCCCACAGATTGACGAAAAACAATTGGGACCGGGCCAAATCCCAAGAGAGGAAGTTCGTCCATGGCCCATGAGGCCTCCCCTCATTCCATGGCCATCGTTGACACAAAATCCAGACACCAAAGCCTGAGCAAGCGCCTCAGACTCGTTCTTTCTTCGTATCCTGAAGATTTCTTCTCATGGTTTGTAGATTGGGCCTGCCATACCTACGTCCCCAAACCTAAGCTGCCTTTGTGTTTTCCGACCTCTGTCCTCAAAGTCCTGGGCCACACACCCTCCAGGCAGGGGCCTCTGGAGCCACACATTAGGACTGTGCCTACCCCATGCATGGGGATTCTGCCCATTCCATTGTCCAAAATCGTACAAATTAGGAGAACCCTCCAAAGTCCCCGAGGCCATCCCAATATGTAGGTGTCTGTGGACAAACAAGGGCGGTCTGACACCAGCTGAGCATCTACCTCCACTCATACCATAGATGGATGTCCCCAGAGAAGGATATGGTACCAGACAGGACCCTAGGCCATAATCGGATCCATTGCTTTTGTTTAA
Source organism: Mustela nivalis (assembly GCF_964662115.1). NCBI lineage: Eukaryota > Metazoa > Chordata > Mammalia > Carnivora > Mustelidae > Mustela > Mustela nivalis. The sequence goes on along the minus strand of NW_028136116.1, from coordinate 289,667 downwards.
AGGCATGTCTCCTCAAAATCCTGGATTCCTATATCAGCATAGGGGCTTTCCTGAGGCACCCATCAGAAAAAATCTCGTCTCCACGAGGAAACTTGTGCATGGGACCTATGTCAAAATCTTAGGAGAATAATTCAGAGTCCCGGTGCCACCGCCCCATTCCAAGGTCCTCATGGACACAAACCCACATTAGGCCCCATGCTCAGGAAAGTCCATATCAACTCAGCCAACCAGGTTGCTCCCGCACAGCCATCCGAACTCAACTGTCTTGTTGCTAGGAGACAATTGGAGAGCAAGGTGGGCTTCCCTGGAATCCATCCTCGAACGGTGCTCTGGAGTCATTCCATATGGCATGTTTTGGAGCTGCCCAACAGGTCTCAATTGTCCCGCAGAAGGAATCCTTGAAGGGGCCATCCCACAACTCCCAACGTGGGAAAAACTCCATGGCCTTGAGATTCCTCTCCGTTCATGAAGGGGCAGTCATGCACAGAAACTACAACCTAGTCCAACGTCGGATCCTCGCCGTGACTTCAGATGCATGAGATATTGGTTCAGATGTGTAGGGGGTACCTGCCTTGCCCTCGGCCTGAAGCCCAAGTGTAGCTTGTCGTCTCAGACTTCTGTCCTCACACTGCTGGCCCAGAAGCTCTCACGTTTGGCAATTCCGGAACCACAATGCAGCACTCTACCTGCCCTCTAGAAAAAATATCTTGTCTAAGGAACTGCCCGGGTACCTCAAATAAGGATCAACATACACGGCAATCGACTGTATCCAAATTATATAGTCTAACCTGGGCACTAATGCACTGTCTGACACAACCTGAGCCCGAAACTCCTGACCAACAACCAGGCAGCTGACCGCACACTGAGCACATCAGACCCACCATGGCCTTAGGTCATCATCTCTTCCCAACTGCAGTTTTCGTCTTCCGAACCTAGACCTTATCTCCAACCACGGCCCAGGGTTGAAAATAATGCAGAAATCAGAACTCCTTCACCATGGCAAGAGACCTTGTGATTGGCATGTTGTCCAAAGTTCAGTGTAGATGAAACCGGTGTGGCCCATGAGGCCACGCCCACTCTCCCGGGCCACATTGGACACAAACACACATTGTGACCCTCAGCCTGAGCCCAGTTCTCAAGTAAGGCCTCTCAGTGGCTGGTGAAGAGACAGCATATGGGGCCTGACATGCCTCTAGGCCCCAAATTTTAACCATAGTTTGGGTTGTCCCTTCACTCTTCCCCAGGGCTCTGCTTTGGAATTCCTCTTTGGTTGGGACACCTGAGGTTACAAACCTGAAAGGAGACCTCCCATCCCACAGATTGACGAAATACAATTGGGACCGGTCCAGATCCACAGAGAGGAAGAATCGTCCATGGCCCATGAAGTCTCCCCACATTCCACGGCCATCGTTGATACAAAATCCAGAGACCAAAGCCTGAGCAAGCGCCTCAGACTCGCTCTTTCTTCATATCCTGAAGAATTCTTCTCATGGTTTGTAGATTGGGCCTGCCATACCTACGTCCCCAAACCTAAGCTGTGTCTGTGTTTTCAGACTTCTGTCCTCAAAGTCCTGGGCCACACACCCTCCAGGCTGGGGCCCCTGGAGCCACACATTAGGACTGTGCCTACCCAATCTATGGGAATTCTGCCCATTCCATTGTCCAAAATTGTCCAAATTAGGAGAACCCTCCAAAGTCCCCGAGGCCATCCCAATATGTAGGTGTCTGTGGACAAACAAGGGCAGTCTGACACCAGCTGAGCATCTACCTCCACTCAAACCATAGATGGATGTCCCCAGAGAAGGAGATGGAAACAGACAGGACCCTAGGCCATAATCGGATCCACTTCTTTGGTTTACAGAAATGTCTCCTCAAAATCCTGGATTCTAATACCAGCATAGGGTGTTTCCTGAGGCACCCATCAGAAAAAATCTCGTCTCCACGAGGAAACTTGTGCATGGGACTTATGTCAAAAACTTAGGAGCATACTTCCGAGTCCCGGTGCCACCGCCCCATTCCAAGGTCCTCATGGAAACAAATACACATTAGGCCCCATGCTCGGGAACGTCCATTTCAATTCAGCCACCCCGGTGTCTCCCGCAGAGCCATCCGATCTCCACTGTCTTGTTGCTAGGAGACAATTGGAATGCGAGGCGGGCTTCCCTGGCATCCATCCTCGAACAGTGCTCTGGAGTCATTCCATATGGGATATTTTGGAGCTGCCAAACAGGTCTCAATTGTCCCGCAGAAGGAATCCTTGAAGGGGGCATCCCACAACTCCCAACGTGGGAAAACCTCCATGGCCTTGAGATTCCTCTCCGTTCATGAAGGGGCAGTTATACACAGAAACTACAACCTGAGCCAAAGTCTGATCCTCGCCGTGACATCAGATGCATGAGATATTGGTTCAGATGTGCAGGGGGTACCTGCCTTGCCCTCGGGACTGAAGCCCAAGCCTAGCTTGTGGTCTCAGACTTCTGTCATCACACTACTGGCCCAGAAGCCCTCAAGTTTGGCAATTACGGACCCACAATGCAGCACTCTGCCTGCCCTCTAGAAAAAATATCTTGCCTAATGAGCTGCCCAGGCACCTCAAATGAGGATCAACCTACACGGCACTCGACTGTACCCAAATTACATAGTCTAACCTGGGCACTAATGCACTGTCTGACACAACCTGAGCCTAAAACTCCTGACCAACAACCAGGCAGCTGGCCGCACACTGAGCACATCAGAACCACCATGGCTTTAGGTCATCATCTCTTCCCAACTGCGGATTTCAGGCTTCAGAACCTAGACCTTATCTCCAACCACTGCCCAGGGTTGAAAATGATGCAGAAATCAGAACTCCTTCACCATGGCAAGAGACCTTGTGATTGGCATGTTGTCCAAAGTTCAGTGTAGTTGAAACCAGTGTGGCCCATGAGGCCCCGCCCAAGCTCGCGGGCCACATTGGTCACAAGCACACATTGTGACCCTCAGCCTGAGCCCAGTCCTCAAGTAAGGCCTCTCAGTGGCTGGATGAAGGGACAGCATATGGGGCCTGCCATGCCCCTAGGCCCCAAATTTTAACCACAGTTTGGGTTGTCCCTTCACTCTTCCCAGGGCTCTGTTTGGAATTCCTCTTTGGTTGGGACACCTGAGGTAACAAACCTGAAAGGAGACCTTCCATCCCACAGATTGACGAAAAACAATTAGGCCGATCCAAATCCACAGAGAGGAAGATTCGTCCATGGCCCATGAGGCCTCCCCACATTCCACGGCCATCTTTGACACAAAATCCAGAGACCAAAGCCTGAGCAAGCGCCTCAGACTCGCTCTTTCTTTGTATCCTGAAGATTTCTTCTCATGGTTTGTAGATTGGGCCTACCATACCTAAGTCCCCAAACCTAAGCTGCGTTTGTGTTTTCCGACTTCTGTCCTCACAGTCCTGGGCCACACACCCTCCAGGGTCTGGCCACTGGTGCCACACATTAGGAATGTGCCTACCCCATGCATGGGAATTCTGCCCATTCCATTGTCCAAAATTGTACAAATTAGGAGAACCCTCCAAAGTCCCTAGGCCATCCCAATAATGTAGGTCTCTGTGAACAAAGAAGGGCGGTCTGACACCAGCTGAGCATCTACCTCCACTCATACCATAGATGGATGTCCCCAGAGAAGGAGATGGAACCAGACAGGACCGTAGGCCATAATCGGATCCATTGCTTTGGTTTACAGGCATGTCTCCTCAAAAGCCTGGATACCAATACCAGCATAGGGGGTTTCCTGAGGCACCCATCAGAAAACATCTCGTCTCCACGAGGAAACTTGTGCATGGGACCTATGTCAAAATCTTAGGAGAATACTTCAGAGTCCCAGTGCCACAGCCCCATTCCAAGGTCCTCATGGACACAAACACATATTAGGCCCCAGGCTCGGGAACGTCCATTTGAACTCAGCCACCCGGTTGCTCCCGCAGAGCCATCCGATCTCCACTGTCTTGTTGCTAGGAGACAATTGGAATGCGAGGCGGGCTTCCCTGGCATCCATCCTCGAACGGTACTCTGGGTCATTCCATATGGGATGTTTTGGAGCTGCCAAACAGATCTCAATTGTCCCGCAGAAGGAATCCTTGAAGGGGGCATCCCACAACTCCCAATGTGGGAAAACCTCCATGGCCTTGAGATTCCTCTCCGTTCATGCAGGGGCAGTCATGCACAGAAACTACAACCTGAGCCAACGTCTGATCTTTGCCGTGACATCAGATGCATGAGATATTGGTTCAGATGTGCAGGGGGTACCTGCCTTACCCTCGGGCCTGAAGCCCAAGTCTAGTTGTGGTCTCAGACTTCTGTCCACATCTGTCTATGGGTCTGAGTGCAGGTAGGTGCTCAGTTGGGCTCAGATTGCCCCTGTTTTTCCTGGGAAGCCACCACTATTGAGATGGATCAGGGACTTCGGAGGTTTATCCTATTAGAAGGGTTGTGGCCATTGGAATGGGCACACACAATTCCCTAGGAGAGGGCAAGTACAGTCCTCAGGTTTGGCTCCAGGGTCCTGAGCCTGTAGGTTTTGTAGGCCAGGGCTGTTTGGACAGTTGTCTGAAAACACAAACTCGGCTTATGTTTTGGGTCATAGGTATGGCAGGACTGATCTACAGACCATGAAGAGAACACTTCGGGATTTGAAAGAAGGGCGAGTGCGAGGCCCCTGCTCAAGTTTTTGTCTCTGGATATCGTTTCACTCATGGTCGTGAAATTTCTGGGGGACTTCATGGGAAATGGACGAGTCTTACTCTCTTGTGGTTTGGCCCCCTCCAAAGAGTTTGCGGTCATTCTGGGGTTGGAAGAAGTCCGTTTTTTTGTTGTTGTTGTCGATTTGTTTCATTTTGTTTTTCAACCTCAGATGTCCCACCAAATGAGGGATTCCAGAGTAGAGCCCTGGGGAGGGGCGACTGGACAATCAGAAATCTGGTTAAAAATTGGGGACTAGGGACATGTCAAGCCCATTATGACATCTAATGGTCCAGCAACTGAGAGGACTTACTAGAGGACAGGACTCATGCTGAGGGTCACAATGCGTGTGTATGCCCTCGTCGCACTCAAGAATGGGCGGGGCCTCAGGGTGAATGCTGGTTTCTCCTACACTGAACGTTGGACAACGTGCCAACCACAAGGGTTCTTGCCATGGGTAAGGAGGAGTTCTGATTTCTGCATCACACTCACCCATGGGCAGTGATTGGAGATAAGGTCTCGGTTCTGAAGCCTGAAAACTGAGGTAGGAAAGAGATGATGACCTAAGGCCATGGCGGGTTTTATGGGCTCAGTGTGCGGTCAGCTTTTTGGGTGTTGGTCAGGAGGTCCGGGTTCAGGTTGTGTTCGACAGTGCATTAGTGCCCAGGATAGACTATATAATTTGGGTAAAGTCGAGTGCTGTGTAGCTTGATCCTCATTTAATGTGCCTGGGCAGCTCATGAGGCAATAATTTTTTTTCTAGAGGGCAGGCAGAGTGCTGCATAGTGGGTCCGGAATTGCCAAACTTGAGGGCTTCGGGGCCAGGAATGTGAGGACGGAAGTCTGAGAAGACAAGCTAGACTTGGGTTTCAGGGCGAGGGCACGGCAGGTACCCCCTGCAGATCTGACCCAATATCTTATGCATCTGAAGTCAGGGCGAGGATCAGACGTTGGCTCAGGTTGGAGTTTCTGTGCATGACGTCCGCTTCATGTAGGGAGCAGAATCTCGAGGCCATTGAGGTTTTCCCACGTTGGGAGTTGTGGGATGCCCCCTTCAAGGATTCCTTCTGCAGGACAATTGAGACCTGTTGGACGTCTCCAGGACATCCCATATGGAATGACTCCAGTGCACCATTCGCGGATGGATGCCTGGGAAGCCTGCATCGCATTCCAATTGTCTCCTAGCAACAAGACAGTTTAGATATGATGGCTCTGCCGGAGCAACCGGTGTGGCTGAGTTGAAATGGACTTTCCTGATCATGGGTCCTAATGTGTTTTTGTGTCCATGAGGGCCTTGGAATGGGGCGGTGGCACCGGGACCCTGAAGTACTCTCCTAAGCTTTGGACATGGCTCCCATGCACAGGTTTCCTTGTGGAGACGAGATGAGTTCTGATGGGTGCCTCAGGAAAACCCCTATGCTCGTATTGGAATCAGGCTTTTGAGGACACATGCCTGTAACCCAAAGCAATGGATCCTATTATGGCCTAGGGTCCTGTCTGGTTCAATCTTCTTCTCTGGGGACATCCATCTATGGTATGAGTGGAGGTCGATTATCAGCTGGTGTCAGACAGCCCTTTTTTGTTCCGGGCGACCTACACTATTGCGATGGCCTCAGGGACTTTGGAGGTTTCTCCTAATTTGTACGATTTTGGACAATGGAATGAGCAGAATTCCCATGGATTGGTAGGCACAGTCCTAATGTGTGGCTCCAGGGTGTGTGGCCCAAGACTTTGAGGACAGAAGTCTGAAAACACAAACTCAGCTTAGGTTTGGGGACGTAGGTATGGCAGGCACGATCTATAAGCTATGAGAAGAACTCTTCAGGATATGAAGAAAGTGCGAGTCTGCGGCGCTTGCTCAGGCTTTTGTCTCTGGATTTTGTATCAGCGATGGCCGTGGAATGTCGGGGAGGCCTCCTGGGCCATGGACGAATCTTCCTCTCTGAGGATTTGGCCCGATTCCCAATTGCTTTTCGTCAATCTGTGGGATGGGAGGAGTCATTTCAGTTTTGTTACCTCAGGTGTCCCTCCAAAAGAGGAATTCCAAAGCAAAGCCGTGGGGAAGACTGAAGGGAAACCCGAACTATGGTTAAAAATTGGGGCCTAGGGGCATGGCAAGCCCAATATGCTATCTTTTCATCTAGCCACTGAGTGGCCTTACTTGAGGACTGACTCAGCCTGAGGGTCACAATGTGTGTTTGTGACCAATGTGGCCCGCGAGCATGGGCGGGGCCTCATGGGCCACACTGGTTTCAACTACACTGAACGTTGGACAACATGCCAACCACAAGGTTTCTTGCCATGGGGAAGGAGATCCGATTTCTGTATCACCTTCAACCCTGGGCAGTGATTGGAGATAAGGTCTAGGTTCTGAAACCTGAAAACCGAGTTTGGGAAGAGATGACGACCTAATGCCATGGCGGCTCCATGTGCTCAGTGTGCGGCCAGCTGTCAGGGAGGGGCCAGGGGTCCAGGCTCAGACTGTGTCAGAAAGGGCATTAGTGCCCTGGTCAGCCTATGTATTTGGGGTACAGCCAAGGTCGGTGCAGGTTGATCCTCATTTGGGGATACTGGTTAGCCCCAGAGGACAATGTTTTTCTTCTGGAGGGCAGGCAGAGTGCTGCATTTTAGTTCTGGATTGCCAAACTGGATGGCTTGTGGGCCAGTAGTCTGACGACAAAATTCTGAGAACACAAGCTAGGCTTAGGTTACTGGGTGAGGCCATGGCAGGCACAATCTACAGACCTGAATCGAGATCTCGTGCATCTGAAGTCAGGGCGAGGATCAGACGATCGCTCAGGTTGGAGTTTCTGCCCCTGATGGCCCCTTCATGAATGTGGGGGCATCACGAGGCCATGGGGGTTTTCCCACGATGGGAGTTATGAGAAGCTCCAAACTGGAGAGAGTCTTCTGCAGGACAATTGAGACCTGTTGTTTGGGTCCAGGCCAATGATTCTGAGCACAGTTCTAAGGATGGATGGCTGGGTAGCCCACCTCGCATTCCAATTGTCTCCTAGCAACAAGAGAGTTTAGATGCTGGATCTTGTCGAGCAACCGAGGAGGCTGAGTTGAAATGGACTCGCCTGTGGATGGCTCCTAATGTGCTTTTGTGTCTATGCAGACCTTGGAATGAAGCAGTGGCACTGGGGCCCTGATCGTTCTCCTAAACAGATGCTTTGACACAGCTCCAACGTGCAAGTTTCCCATGTGTAGATGAGATGTTTTCTGATGGCTGAGTCAAGAAACAGCCATATGCTGGTTTTGAAAACCAGGCCTCTGAGGAGAGATGCCTGGAAACCAAAGCAATGGATCTGATTAGTGCCTAGGTTCCAGTTCTTTCCTTTGGACCTCTGGGGACATCTGTCTATTGGTCTGAGTGTAGATAAGTGCTCAGATGGCCTCAGATTGCCCCTGATTTTCCTGGGAAGCCACCACTAGTGAGATGGATCAGGGACGTTGGCGATTTTTCCTATTAGAAGTGTTGTGGCCATCGGAATGGGCACACACAATCCCCTTGGAGAGGGCAAGTATAGTCCTTAGGTTTGGCTCCAGGGACCTGAGCCTGTAGGTTGTGTAGGCCAGGGCTGTTTGGACAGTTGTCTGAAAATACAAACTCGGCTTATGTTTCGGGTCATAGGTATGGCAGGACTGATCTACAGACTTGAGGAGAACTCTTCGTGATTTGAGAAAAGGGCGAGTGTGAGGCACTTGAGCAAGTTTTTGTCTCTGGATATAGTGTCAATCATGGTGGTGAAATTTCTGCGTGACTTCATGGGAAATGGTCGAGTCTTACTTTCTGGTGGTTTGGCCCTGTACAAAGAGTTTGTGGTCATACTGTGGGATGGAAGAAGTCCGTTATTATGTTGTTGTTGCTTTCTTTTTTAACCTCAGGTGTCCCACCAAATGAGGGATTCCAGAGTAGAGCCCTGGGTAGGGACGACTGGACAATCAGAAATCGGGTTAAAAATTGGGGCCTAGGGACATGTCAAGCCCATTATGATATCTAATGGTCCAGCCACTGAGAGGACTTACTAGAGGACAGAACTCATGCTGAGGGTCACAATGCGTGTTTATGCCCTCGTCGCACTCAAAATGGGTGAGGCATCAGGGTGAATGCTGGTTTCTCCTCTACTGAACGTTGGACAAGTGCCAACCACAAGGTTTCTTGCCATGGGTAAGGGGGAGTTCTGATTTCTGCATCACACTCACCCCTGGGCAGTGATTGCAGATAAGGTCTCGTTTTGAAGCCTGAACTGAGGTAGGGAAGAGAAGGCGACCTAAGGCCATGGCAGGTCTGATGTGCTCAATGTGCGGTCAGCTGCCTGATGTTGGTCCGGAGGTTCGGGCTCAGGTTTTGTCAGAGAGTGCATTAGTGCTCTGGTTAGACTATATAATTTGGGTACAGTCGAGTGCCGTGTAGGTTTATCCTCATTTGAGGTTCCTGGGCAGCTCATTAGGCAAGATATTTTTTCTAGAGGGCTGGTAGAGTGCTGCATTGTGGGTCCGGAATTGCCAAACCTGAGGTCTCCTGGGCCAATAGTGTGAGGACAGAAGTCTTAGAACACAAGCTAGACTTGGGCTTCAGGCCGATGGCACGGCAGTTACCCCCTGCAGATCGGAACCAATATCTAATGCATCTGAATTCACGGCGAGGATCAGACGTTGGCTCAGGTTGGATTTTCTGTGCATGACTGCCCCTTCATGAACGGACTGGAATCTCAAGGCCATGGAGGTTTTCCCACGTTGGGAGTTGTGGGATTCCCCCTTCATGGATTCCTTCTGAGGGACAATCGAGACTGGTTGGGCAGCTCCAGGACATCCCATAAGGAATGACTCCAGATCACCATTGGAGGATGGATGCCAGGGAAGCCCGCCTCGCATTCCAATTGTCTTTTAGCAACAAGACAGGTGAGATCGGATGGCTATGCTGGAGCAACCGGGGTGGCTGAGTTGAATTGGATTTTTCCTCAGAATGGAGCCTAAGGTGTGTTTGTGTCCATGAGGGCCTTGGAGGATGGATGCCCAGGTAGACCGCCTCGCATTCCAATTGTCTCCTAGCAACAAGACAGTTGAGATCGAATGGCCTGCAGGAGCAACCTTGGTGGCTGAGTTGAAATGGACTTTCCTGAGGATGGGGCCTAATGTGTTTTTGTGTCCATGAGGGCGTTGGAATGGGGGGGTGGCACCGGGACCCTGAAGTATTCTCCTAACCTTTGGACATAGCTCCCAAGCACAAGTTTCCTTGTGAAGACGATTTTTGTTCTGATGGGTGCCTCAGGAAACCCCCTTTGCTGGTATTGGAATCCGGGATTTTGAGGAGACATGCCTGTAAACCAAATAATGGATCCGATTATGGCCTAGGGTCCTGTCTGGTTCAATCTTCTTCTCTGGGGACATCCATCTATGGTATGAATGGAGGTAGATGCTCAGCTGGTGGCAGACCACCCTTGTTTGTCCCTGGAGACTTACACTATTGGGATGGCTTCCGGGATGTTGGAGTGTTCTCCTAATTTGTACGATTTTGGACAATGGTATGGGCAGAATTCCCATGGATTGGGTAGGCACAGTCCTAATTTGTGGCTCCAGAGGCCCCAGCCTGGAGTGTGTGTGGCCCAGGAATTTGAAGACAGAAGTCTGAAAACACAAAGTCAGCTTAGGTTAGGGGACGTAGGTATGGCAGGTCCAATCTACAACCATGAGAAGAACTCTTCAGGATATGAAAAAAGAGTGATTCTGAGGTGCTTCCTCAGGCATTTGTCTGTGGATTTTGTATCAAAGATGGGCGTCAAATGTGGGAAGACCTCATGGGCCATGGACGAATCTTCCTCTCTGTGGATTTGGCCCGGTCCCAATTTCTTTCCGTGAATCTGTGGGATGGGAGGTCTCCTCTCAGGTTTGTTACCTCAGGTGTACAACCAAAGAGGAATTCCTAAGGAGAGCCCTGGGGAAGAGTGAAGGGACAACCCAAATTATGGTTAAAAAATGGGGCCTAGGGGCATGGCAGGCCCAATATGCTGTCTCTTCTTCCAGCCACTGAGTGGCCTTACTTGAGGACGGGGTTCAGGCTGAGGGTCACAATGTGTGTTTGTGACTAATGTGGCCTGCGAACAGGGGAGGGGCCTCATGTGCCACACTGGTTTCATCTACTTTGAATTTTGGACAACATGCTAATCACAAGGTCTCTTGCCATGTTGAAGGAGCTCTGTTTTCTTCATCATTTTCAACCCTGGGCAGTGGTTGGAGATAAGATCTAGGTTCTGAAGCCTGGAAACCGCAGTTGGGAAGAGATGACGAACTAACGCCATGGCGGGTCTGATGTGCTCAGTGTGCGGTCAGCTGCCTGGGTGTTGGTCCGGAGGTTCTCTTTCAGGTTGTGTCAGACAGTGCATTAGTGCCCAGGTTAGATATATAATTTAGGTACATTCTAGTGCCGTGTAGGTTTATCATCATTTGAGGTGCCTGGGCAACACATTAGGCAATATATTTTTTCTAGAGGGCAAGCAGGTGCTGCATTGTGGGTCCGGTATTGCCGAACATGAGGGATTCTGGACCAGGAGTGTGAGGACAAGTCTGAGAACAGAAGCTAGACTTGGGCTTCAGGCCGAGGGCATGGCTGGTACCCCTTGCAGATCTGAACGAATATCTCATGCTTCTGAAGTTACGGCGAGGTTCAGACGTTGACTCAAGTTGGAGTCTGTGCTGACTGCCCCTTCATGAACGGAGCGGAATCTCAAGGCCATGGAGGTTTTTCCACGTTGGGAGTTTTGGGATGCCCCCTTCAAGGATTCCTTCTGCGGGCCAATTGAGACCTGGTGGGCAGCTCCAGGATATCCGATATGGAATGACACCAGAGCACCGTTCGGGGATGGATGCCAGGGAAGCCGGCCTCGCATTCTAATTGTCTCCTAGCAACAAGACAGTTGAGATCTGAAGGCCATGCCGGAGCAACCGGGGTGGCTGAGTTGAAATGGACTTTCCCGAGGATGTGGCCTAATATGTGTTTGTGTCCATGAGAACTTGCAATGGGGCGGTGGCACCGGGACCCTGAAGTATTCTCCTAAGCTTTTGACATAGGTCCCATGCACAAGTTTCCTTGTGGAGACGAGATTTGTTCTGATGGGTGCCTCAGGAAGCCCCCTGCTGGTCTTGGAATCCAAGCTTTTGACGAGACATGCCTGTAAACAAAAGCAATGGACCCGATTATGGCCTAGGGTACTGTCTGGTTCCATCTTCTTCTCTGGGGACATCCATCTATGGTATGAGTGTAGGTAGATGCTCAGCTGGTGTCAGACCGCCCTTGTTTGTCCCGGGAGACCTACACTATTGGGATGGCCTCGGGAACTTTGGAGGGCTCTCCTAATTTGTACGATTTTGGACAATGCAATGGGCAGAATTCCCATGGATTGGGTAGACACAGTCCTAATGTGTGGCTCCAGGGGACCCAGGTTGGAGGGTGTGTGGCCCAGGAATTTGAGGACAGAGGTCTGAGAACACAAACTCAGCTTAGGTTTGGGGACGTAGGTATGGCAGGTCGAATCTACAAATCATGTGAAGAACTCTTCAGGATATGAAGAAAGAGCGAGTCTGAGGCACTTGCTCAGGCTTTTGTCTCTGGATTTTTTATCAAAGATGGGCGTGGAATGTGGGGAGGCCTCATGGGCCATGACGAAACTTCCTATCTGTGGATTTGGCCCGGTCCCAATTTCTTTCCGTCAATCTGTGGGATGGGAGGTCTCCTCTCAGGTTTGTTACCTCAGGTGTCCCAACCAAAGAGGAATTCCTAAGCAGAGCCCTGGGGAAGAGTGAAGTGACAACCCAAATTATCGTTAAAAAATGGGGCTTAGGGGCATGGCAGGCCAAATATGCTGTCTCTTCTTCCAGCCACTGAGTGGCCTTACGTGAGGACGGGGTTCAGGCTGAGGGTCACAATGTGTGTTTGTGACTAATGTTGCCCGCCAGCAGGGGCGGGGCCTCATGTGCCACACTGTTTTCATCTACACTGAACTTTGGACAACATGCCAATCACAAGGTCTCTTGCCATGGGGAAGGAGCTCTGATTTCTGCATCATTTTCAACCCTGGGCAGTGGTTGGAGATAAGGTCTAGTTTCTGAAGCCTGGAAACCGCAGTTGGGAAGAGATGACGACCTAAGGCCATGGCGGGTCTGATGTGCTCAGTTTGCGGGCAGCTGCCTGGGTGTTGGTCCGGAGTTTCGGGTTCAGGTTGTGTCAGACTGTGCATTAGTGCCCAGGTTAGATATATAATTTAGGTACATTCTAGTGCCGTGTAGGTTTATCCTCATTTGATGTGCCTGGGCAACTCATTAGGCAATATATTTTTTTCTAGAGGGCAAGCAGAGTGCTGCATTGTGGGTCCGGTATTGCCGAACATGAGGGATTCTGGACCAGGAGTGTGAGGACAAGTCTGAGAACAGAAGCTAGACTTGGATTTCAGGCCGAGGGCATGGCTGGTACCCCTTGCTGATCTGAACGAATATCTCATGCTTCTGAAGTTATGGCGAGGTTCAGACGTTGGCTCAGGTTGGAGTTTCTGTGCTGACTGCCCCTTCATGAATGGAGCGGAATCTCAAGGCCATGGAGGTTTTCCCACGTTCGGAGTTTTGGAATGCCCCCTTCAAGGATTCCTACTGCGGGCCAATTGAGACCTGTTGGGCAGCTCCATGTTATCCCATATGGAATGAGTCCAGAGCACCGTTCGGGGATGGATGCCAGGGAAGCCGGCCTCGCATTCTAATTGTCTCCTAGCAACAAGACAGTTGAGATCTGAAGGCTCTGCGGGAGCAACCAGGGTGGCTGAGTTGAAATGGACTTTCCCGAGCATGTGGCCTAATATGTGTTTGTGTCCATGAGGGCCTTGGAATGGGGCGGTGGCACCGGGACTCTGAAGTTTTCTCCTAAGCTTTTGACATAGGTCCCATGCACAAGTTTCCTTGTGGAGACGAGATTTGTTCTGATGGGTGCCTCTGGAAACCCGCTTTGCTGGTCTTGGAATCCAGGCTTTTGAGGAGACATGCCTGTAAACCAAAGCAATGGATCTGATTATGGCCTAGGGTCCTGTCTGGTTCCATCTTCTTCTCTGGGGACATCTATCTATGGTATGAGTGTAGGTAGATGCTCAGGTGGTGTCAGACCGCCCTTGTTTGTCCCGGGAGACCTACACTATTGGGATGGCCTCGGGAACTTTGGAGGGTTCTCCTAATTTGTACGATTTTGGACAATGGAATGGGCTGAATTCCCATGGATTGGGTAGGCACATTCCTAATGTGTGGCTCCAGGGGCCCCAGGTTGGAGGGTGTGTGGCACAGGAATTTGAGGACAGAGGTCTGAAAACACAAACTCAGCTTAGGTTGGGGACGAAGGTATGGCAGGTCCAATCTACAAATCATGTGAAGAACTCTTCAGGATATGAAGAAAGAGCGAGTCTGAGGCACGTGCTCAGGCTTTTGTCTCTGGATTTTGTATCAAAGATGGGCATGGGATGTGGGGAGGCCTCATGGTCCATGGACGAATCTTCCTCTCTGTGGATTTGGCCCGGTCCCAATTTCTTTCCGTCGTTCTGTGGGATGGGAGGTCTCCTCTTAGGTTTGTTAATTCAGGTGTCCCAACCAAAGAGGAATTCCAAAGCAGAGCCCTGGGGAAGAGGGAAGGGACAACCCAAACAATGGTTATAAATTGGGGCCTAGGGGCATGGCAGACCCAATATGCTGTCTCTTCATCCAGCCACTGAGTGGCCTTACTTAAAGACTGGGCACAGGCTGAGGGTCAGTATGTGTGTTTGTAACCAATGTGGCCTGCGAGCATGGGCGGGGCCTCAAGGGCCACACTGGTTTCAACTACAAGAACTTTGGATAACATGCCAATCACAAGGTCTCTTGCCATGGGGAAGGAGCTCTGATTTCTGCATCATTTTCAATCCTGGGCAGTGTTTGGAGATAAGGTCTACGTTCTGAAGACTGAAAACCGCAGTTGGGAAGAGATGACGACCTAAGGCCATGGCGGGTCTGATGTGCTCAGTGTGCGGTCAGCTGCCTGGTTGTTGGTCCGGAGGTTCGGGTTCATGTTGTGTCAGACAGTGAATTAGTACCCAGGTTAGACTATATAATTCAGGTACAGTCGAGAGCCGTGTAGGTTTATCCTCATTTGAGGTGCCTGGGCTACTCATTAGGCAATATATTTTTTCTAGAGGCAGGCAGAGTGCTGCATTGTGGGTCCGGTATTGCCAAACATGAGGGATTCTGGACCAGGAGTGTGAGGACAAGTCTGAGAACAGAAGCTAGACTTGGGCTTCAGGCCGAGGGCACGGCTGGTACCCCCTGCAGATCTGAACGAATATCTCATGCTTCTGAAGTCACGGCGAGGATCAGACGTTGGCTCGGGTTGGAGTTTCTGTGCATGACTGCCCCTTCATTTACGGAGCGGAATCTCAAGGCCATGGAGGTTTTCCCACATTGGGAGTTGTGGGATGCCCCCTTCAAGGCTTCCTTCTGCGGGACAATTGAGACCTGTTGGGCAGCTCCAGGATATCGCATATGGAAGGACTCCAGAGCACCCTTCGGGGTGGATGCCTGGGAAGCGGGCCTCGCATTCCAAATGTTTCCTAGCAACAAGACAGTTGAGATCGGATAGCTCTGCGGGAGCAACCGGCGTGGCTGAGTTGAAATGGACTTTTAGGATCGGGCCCATTGTGTGTTTGTGTCCATGAGGGCCTTGGAATGGGGCGTTGGCACCGGGACCCTGAAGTATTCTCCTAAGCTTTTGACATACCTCCCATGCACAAGTTTCCTTGTGGAGATGAGATTTGTTCTGAGGGGTGCCTCAGGAAACCCCCTATGCTGGTATTGGAATCCAGGCTTTTGAGGAGACATGCCTGTAAACCAAAACAATGGATCCGATTATGGCCTAGGGTCCTGTCTGGTTCAATCTTCTTCTCTGGTGATATCCATCTATGGAATGAGTGGAGGGAGATGCTCACCTGGTGTCACACCACCCTTGTTTGGCCCTGGAGACCTACACTATTGGGATGGCCTCGGGGAATTTGGAGAGTTTTCTTAATTGGTGAGATTTTGGACAATGGAATGGGCAGAATTCCCATGGATTGGGTAGGCACAGTCCTAATGTGTGGCTCCAGGGGCCCCAGCCTGGAGGGTGTGCGGCCCAGGACTTTGAGGACAGAAGTCTGAAACACAAACTCAGCTAAGGTTTTGGGACGTAGGTATGGGAGGCCCAATCTACAAACCATGAGAAGTACCCCTCAGGATATGAAGAAAGAGCGAGTCTGAGGCACTTGCTCAGGCTTTTGTTTCTGGACAAAACAACAATGGCTGTAGAATGTGGGGAGGTCTCATGGGATATGGACGAATCTTCCTCTCTGTGGATTTGGCCCGGTCCCAATAGTTTTTCTTCAATTGTCGGATGGGAGGTCTCCTTTCAGGTTTATTACCTCAGGTGTCCGAACAAAATAGGAATTCCAAAGCAGAGCCCTGGGGAAGAGTGAAGGGACAACCCAAACTATGGTTAAAAATTGGGGCCTAGGTGCATGGCAGGCCCAATATGCTGTCTCTTCATCCAGCCACTGAGAGGCCTTACTTGAGGACTGGGCTCATGCTGAGGGTCACAATGTGTGTTTGTGACCAATGTGGCCCGCGAGCATGGGCGGGGCCTCATGGGCCACACTGGTTTCAACTACACTGGACTTTGGACAACCTGCCAAACACAAGGTCTCTGGCCATGGGGAATGTGTTCTGATATCTGCATCATTTTCAACCCTGGGCAGTGGTTGGAGATAAGGTCTAGGTTCTGAAGCCTGAAAAACCGAAGTTGGGAAGAGATGACGACCTAAGGCCATGGCGGGTCTGATATGCTCAGTGTGCGGTCAGCTGCCTGGGTGTTGGTCAGGAGGTTCGGGCTCAGGTTGTGTCAGTCAGTGCATTAGTCCCAGGTTAGACTATATGATTTGGGTACAGTCGAGTGCCGTATAGGTTTATCCTCATTTGAGGTGCCTGGGGAGCTCAATAGGCAAGATATTTTTTCTAGAGGGCAGGCAGAGTGCTGCACTTTGGTTCCAGAATTGCCAAACTTGAGGGCTTCTGGGCCAGGAGTGTGAGGACAGAAGTCTGAGAACACAAGCTAGACTTGGGCTTCAGGCCGAGGGCACGGCAGGTACCTCCTGCAGATCTGAACCAATATTTCATGCATCTGAAGTCACGGCGAGGATCAGACGTTGGCTCGGGTTGGAGTTTCTGTGCATGACTGCCCCTTCATGAACGGAGCGGAATCTCAAGGCCATGGAGGTTTTCCCACGTTGGGAGTTGTGGGATGCCCCCTTCAAGGATTCCTTCTGCGGGACAATTGAGACCTGTTGGGCAGCTCCAGGACATCCCATAGGGAATGACTCCAGAGCACCGTTCGAGGATCGATGCCAGGGAATCCCGCCTCGTATTCCAATTTTCTCCCAGCAACAAGACAGTTGAGTTTTGATGGCTCTGCGGGAGCAATCGGGGCGGCTGTGTTGAAATGGACTTTCCCGAGGTTGGGGCCTAATGTGTGTTTGTGTCCATGAGGGCCTTGGAATGGGGCGGTGACACCGGGACCCTGAAGTATTCTCCTAAGCTTTTGACATAGGTCCCATGCACAAGTTTCCTTGTGGAAACGAGATTTGTTCTGAGGGGTGCCTCAGAAACCCCCTATGCTGGTCTTGGAATCCAGGCTTTTGAGGAGACATGTCTGTAAACCAAAGCAATGGATCCGAATATGGCCTAGGGTCCTGTCTGGTTCCATCTACTTCTCTGGGGACATCCATTTATGATATGAGTGGAGGTAGATGCTCGGCTGGTGTCAGACCGCCCTTGTTTGTCCCCGGAGACCTACACTATTGGGATGGCCTCGGGGACTTTGGAGAGTTCTCCTAATTTGTACGATTTTGGATAATGGAATGGGCAGAATTCCCATGTATTGGGTAGGCACAGTCCTAATGTTTGGCTCCAGAGGCCCCAGCCTGGAGGGTGTGTGGCCCAGGAATCTGAGGACAGAAATCTGAAAACACAAACTCAGCTTAGGTTGGGAACGTAGGTATGGCAGGGCCAATCTACAAACCATGAGAAGCACTCTTCAGGATATGAAGAAACAGCGAGTCTGAGGCGCTTGCTCAGGCTTTTGTCTCTGGATTTTGTATCAAAGATGGGCGTGGAACGTGGGGAGGCCTCATGGGCCATGGACGAATCTTCCTCTCTGTGGATTTGGCCCGGTCCCAATTTCTTTCCATCAATCTGTGGGATGGGAGGTCTCCTCTCAGGTTTGTTACCTCAGGTGTCCCAACCAAAGAGGAATTCCAAAGCAGAGCCCTGGGGAAGAGTGAAGGGACAACCCAAACGATGGTTATAAATTGGGGCCTAGGGGCATGGCAGACCCAATATGCTGTCTCTTCATCTAGCCACTGAGTGGCCTTACTTAAAGACTGGGCACAGGCTGAGGGTCAGCATGTGTGTTTGTGACCAATATGGCCCGCGAGCATGGGCGGGGCCTCATGGGCCACACTGGTTTCAACTACACTGAACTTTGGATAACATGCCAATCACAAGGTCTCTTGCCATGGGGAAGGAGCTCTGATTTCTGCATCATTTTCAACCCTGGGCAGTGTTTGGAGATAAGGTCTACGTTCTGAAGCCTGAAAACCGCAGTTGGGAAGAGATGACGACCTAAGGCCATGGCGGGTCTGATGTGCTCAGTGTGCGGTCAGCTGCCTGGTTGTTGGTCCGGAGGTTCGGGTTCATGTTGTGTCAGACAGTGAATTAGTACCCAGGTTAGACTATATAATTCAGGTACAGTCGAGAGCCGTGTAGGTTTATCCTCATTTGAGGTGCCTGGGCTACTCATTAGGCAATATATTTTTTCTAGAGGCAGGCAGAGTGCTGCATTGTGGGTCCGGTATTGCCAAACATGAGGGATTCTGGACCAGGAGTGTGAGGACAAGTCTGAGAACAGAAGCTAGACTTGGGCTTCAGGCCGAGGGCACGGCTGGTACCCCCTGCAGATCTGAACGAATATCTCATGCTTCTGAAGTCACGGCGAGGATCAGACGTTGGCTCGGGTTGGAGTTTCTGTGCATGACTGCCCCTTCAAGAACGGAGCGGAATCTCAAGGCCATGGAGGTTTTCCCACGTCGGGAGTTGTGGGATGCCCCCTTCAAGGATTCCTTCTGCGGGACAATTGAGACCTGTTGGGCAGCTCCAGGATATCCCATATGGAAGGACTCCAGAGCACCGAACGGGGTGGATGCCTGGGAAGCGGGCCTCGCATTCCAAATGTCTCCTAGCAACAAGACAGTTGAGATCGGATAGCTCTGCGGGAGCAACCGGCGTGGCTGAGTTGAAATGGACTTTTAGGGTCGGGCCCATTGTGTGTTTGTGTCCATGAGGGCCTTGGAATGGGGCGTTGGCACCGGGACCCTGAAGTATTCTCCTAAGCTTTTGACATACCTCCCATGCACAAGTTTCCTTGTGGAGATGAGATTTGTTCTGAGGGGTGCCTCAGGAAACCCCCTATGCTGGTATTGGAATCCAGGCTTTTGAGGAGACATGCCTGTAAACCAAAACAATGGATCCGATTATGGCCTAGGGTCCTGTCTGGTTCAATCTTCTTCTCTGGTGATATCCATCTATGGAATGAGTGGAGGGAGATGCTCACCTGGTGTCACACCGCCCTTGTTTGTCCCTGGAGACCTACACTATTGGGATGGCCTCGGGGACTTTGGAGAGTTTTCTTAATTGGTGAGATTTTGGACAATAGAATGGGCAGAATTCCCATGGATTGGGTAGGCACAGTCCTAATGTGTGGCTCCAGGGGCCCCAGCCTGGAGGGTGTGCGGCCCAGGACTTTGAGGACAGAAGTCTGAAAACACAAACTCAGCTAAGGTTTTGGGACGTAGGTATGGGAGGCCCAATCTACAAACCATGAGAAGTACCCCTCAGGATATGAAGAAAGAGCGAGTCTGAGGCACTTGCTCAGGCTTTTGTTTCTGGACAAAACAACAATGGCTGTAGAATGTGGGGAGGCCTCATGGGATATGGACGAATCTTCCTCTCTGTGGATTTGGCCCGGTCCCAATAGTTTTTCTTCAATTGTCGGATGGGAGGTCTCCTTTCAGGTTTATTACCTCAGGTGTCCGAACAAAATAGGAATTCCAAAGCAGAGCCCTGGGGAAGAGTGAAGGGACAACCCAAACTATGGTTAAAAATTGGGGCCTAGGTGCATGGCAGGCCCAATATGCTGTCTCTTCATCCAGCCACTGAGAGGCCTTACTTGAGGACTGGGCTCATGCTGAGGGTCACAATGTGTGTTTGTGACCAATGTGGCCCGCGAGCATGGGCGGGGCCTCATGGGCCACACTGGTTTCAACTACACTGGACTTTGGACAACCTGCCAAACACAAGGTCTCTGGCCATGGGGAATGTGTTCTGATATCTGCATCATTTTCAACCCTGGGCAGTGGTTGGAGATAAGGTCTAGGTTCTGAAGCCTGAAAAACCGAAGTTGGGAAGAGATGACGACCTAAGGCCATGGCGGGTCTGATATGCTCAGTGTGCGGTCAGCTGCCTGGGTGTTGGTCAGGAGGTTCGGGCTCAGGTTGTGTCAGTCAGTGCATTAGTCCCAGGTTAGACTATATGATTTGGGTACAGTCGAGTGCCGTATAGGTTTATCCTCATTTGAGGTGCCTGGGGAGCTCAATAGGCAAGATATTTTTTCTAGAGGGCAGGCAGAGTGCTGCACTTTGGTTCCAGAATTGCCAAACTTGAGGGCTTCTGGGCCAGGAGTGTGAGGACAGAAGTCTGAGAACACAAGCTAGACTTGGGCTTCAGGCCGAGGGCACGGCAGGTACCTCCTGCAGATCTGAACCAATATTTCATGCATCTGAAGTCACGGCGAGGATCAGACGTTGGCTCGGGTTGGAGTTTCTGTGCATGACTGCCCCTTCATGAACGGAGCGGAATCTCAAGGCCATGGAGGTTTTCCCACGTTGGGAGTTGTGGGATGCCCCCTTCAAGGATTCCTTCTGCGGGACAATTGAGACCTGTTGGGCAGCTCCAGGACATCCCATAGGGAATGACTCCAGAGCACCGTTCGAGGATCGATGCCAGGGAATCCCGCCTCGTATTCCAATTTTCTCCCAGCAACAAGACAGTTGAGTTTTGATGGCTCTGCGGGAGCAATCGGGGCGGCTGTGTTGAAATGGACTTTCCCGAGGTTGGGGCCTAATGTGTGTTTGTGTCCATGAGGGCCTTGGAATGGGGCGGTGACACCGGGACCCTGAAGTATTCTCCTAAGCTTTTGACATAGGTCCCATGCACAAGTTTCCTTGTGGAAACGAGATTTGTTCTGAGGGGTGCCTCAGAAACCCCCTATGCTGGTCTTGGAATCCAGGCTTTTGAGGAGACATGTCTGTAAACCAAAGCAATGGATCCGAATATGGCCTAGGGTCCTGTCTGGTTCCATCTACTTCTCTGGGGACATCCATTTATGATATGAGTGGAGGTAGATGCTCGGCTGGTGTCAGACCGCCCTTGTTTGTCCCCGGAGACCTACACTATTGGGATGGCCTCGGGGACTTTGGAGAGTTCTCCTAATTTGTACGATTTTGGATAATGGAATGGGCAGAATTCCCATGTATTGGGTAGGCACAGTCCTAATGTTTGGCTCCAGAGGCCCCAGCCTGGAGGGTGTGTGGCCCAGGAATCTGAGGACAGAAATCTGAAAACACAAACTCAGCTTAGGTTGGGAACGTAGGTATGGCAGGGCCAATCTACAAACCATGAGAAGCACTCTTCAGGATATGAAGAAACAGCGAGTCTGAGGCGCTTGCTCAGGCTTTTGTCTCTGGATATTGTATCAAAGATGGGCGTGGAACGTGGGGAGGCCTCATGGGCCATGGACGAATCTTCCTCTCTGTGGATTTGGCCCGGTCCCAATTTCTTTCCATCAATCTGTGGGATGGGAGGTCTCCTCTCAGGTTTGTTACCTCAGGTGTCCCAACCAAAGAGGAATTCCAAAGCAGAGCCCTGGGGAAGAGTGAAGGGACAACCCAAACGATGGTTATAAATTGGGGCCTAGGGGCATGGCAGACCCAATATGCTGTCTCTTCATCTAGCCACTGAGTGGCCTTACTTAAAGACTGGGCACAGGCTGAGGGTCAGCATGTGTGTTTGTGACCAATATGGCCCGCGAGCATGGGCGGGGCCTCATGGGCCACACTGGTTTCAACTACACTGAACTTTGGATAACATGCCAATCACAAGGTCTCTTGCCATGGGGAAGGAGCTCTGATTTCTGCATCATTTTCAACCCTGGGCAGTGTTTGGAGATAAGGTCTACGTTCTGAAGCCTGAAAACCGCAGTTGGGAAGAGATGACGACCTAATGCCATGGCGGGTCTGATGTGCTCAGTGTGCGGTCAGCTGCCTGGTTGTTGGTAAGGAGGTTCGGGTTCATGTTGTGTCAGACAGTGAATTAGTACCCAGGTTAGACTATATAATTCAGGTACAGTCGAGAGCCGTGTAGGTTTATCCTCATTTGAGGTGCCTGGGCTACTCATTAGGCAATATATTTTTTCTAGAGGCAGGCAGAGTGCTGCATTGTGGGTCCGGTATTGCCAAACATGAGGGATTCTGAACCAGGAGTGTGAGGACAAGTCTGAGAACAGAAACTAGACTTGGGCTTCAGGCCGAGGGCACGGCTGGTACCCCCTGCAGATCTGAACGAATATCTCATGCTTCTGAAGTCACGGCGAGGATCAGACGTTGGCTCGGGTTGGAGTTTCTGTGCATGACTGCCCCTTCAAGAACGGAGCGGAATCTCAAGGCCATGGAGGTTTTCCCACGTCGGGAGTTGTGGGATGCCCCCTTCAAGGATTCCTTCTGCGGGACAATTGAGACCTGTTGGGCAGCTCCAGGATATCCCATATGGAAGGACTCCAGAGCACCGAACGGGGTGGATGCCTGGGAAGCGGGCCTCGCATTCCAAATGTCTCCTAGCAACAAGACAGTTGAGATCGGATAGCTCTGCGGGAGCAACCGGCGTGGCTGAGTTGAAATGGACTTTTAGGATCGGGCCCATTGTGTGTTTGTGTCCATGAGGGCCTTGGAATGGGGCGTTGGCACCGGGACCCTGAAGTATTCTCCTAAGCTTTTGACATACCTCCCATGCACAAGTTTCCTTGTGGAGATGAGATTTGTTCTGAGGGGTGCCTCAGGAAACCCCCTATGCTGGTATTGGAAACCAGGCTTTTGAGGAGACATGCCTGTAAACCAAAACAATGGATCCGATTATGGCCTAGGGTCCTGTCTGGTTCAATCTTCTTCTCTGGTGATATCCATCTATGGAATGAGTGGAGGGAGATGCTCACCTGGTGTCACACCGCCCTTGTTTGTCCCTGGAGACCTACACTATTGGGATGGCCTCGGGGACTTTGGAGAGTTTTCTTAATTGGTGAGATTTTGGACAATAGAATGGGCAGAATTCCCATGGATTGGGTAGGCACAGTCCTAATGTGTGGCTCCAGGGGCCCCAGCCTGGAGGGTGTGCGGCCCAGGACTTTGAGGACAGAAGTCTGAAAACACAAACTCAGCTAAGGTTTTGGGACGTAGGTATGGGAGGCCCAATCTACAAACCATGAGAAGTACCCCTCAGGATATGAAGAAAGAGCGAGTCTGAGGCACTTGCTCAGGCTTTTGTCTCTGGATTTTGTATCAACAATGGCTGTAGAATGTGGGGAGGCCTCATGGGATATGGACGAATCTTCCTCTCTGTGGATTTGGCCCGGTCCCAATAGTTTTTCTTCAATTGTCGGATGGGAGGTCTCCTTTCAGGTTTATTACCTCAGGTGTCCGAACAAAATAGGAATTCCAAAGCAGAGCCCTGGGGAAGAGTGAAGGGACAACCCAAACTATGGTTAAAAATTGGGGCCTAGGTGCATGGCAGGCCCAATATGCTGTCTCTTCATCCAGCCACTGAGAGGCCTTACTTGAGGACTGGGCTCATGCTGAGGGTCACAATGTGTGTTTGTGACCAATGTGGCCCGCGAGCATGGGCGGGGCCTCATGGGCCACACTGGTTTCAACTACACTGGACTTTGGACAACCTGCCAAACACAAGGTCTCTGGCCATGGGGAATGTGTTCTGATATCTGCATCATTTTCAACCCTGGGCAGTGGTTGGAGATAAGGTCTAGGTTCTGAAGCCTGAAAAACCGAAGTTGGGAAGAGATGACGACCTAAGGCCATGGCGGGTCTGATATGCTCAGTGTGCGGTCAGCTGCCTGGGTGTTGGTCAGGAGGTTCGGGCTCAGGTTGTGTCAGTCAGTGCATTAGTCCCAGGTTAGACTATATGATTTGGGTACAGTCGAGTGCCGTATAGGTTTATCCTCATTTGAGGTGCCTGGGGAGCTCAATAGGCAAGATATTTTTTCTAGAGGGCAGGCAGAGTGCTGCACTTTGGTTCCAGAATTGCCAAACTTGAGGGCTTCTGGGCCAGGAGTGTGAGGACAGAAGTCTGAGAACACAAGCTAGACTTGGGCTTCAGGCCGAGGGCACGGCTGGTACCTCCTGCAGATCTGAACCAATATTTCATGCATCTGAAGTCACGGCGAGGATCAGACGTTGGCTCGGGTTGGAGTTTCTGTGCATGACTGCCCCTTCATGAACGGAGCGGAATCTCAAGGCCATGGAGGTTTTCCCACGTTGGGAGTTGTGGGATGCCCCCTTCAAGGATTCCTTCTGCGGGACAATTGAGACCTGTTGGGCAGCTCCAGGATATCCCATATGGAAGGACTCCAGAGCACCGTTCGGGGTGGATGCCTGGGAAGCGGGCCTCGCATTCCAAATGTCTCCTAGCAACAAGAGAGTTGAGATCGGATAGCTCTGCGGGAGCAACTGGCGTGGCTGAGTTGAAATGGACTTTTAGGGTCGGGCCCATTGTGTGTTTGTGTCCATGAGGGCCTTGGAATGGGGCATAGGCACCGGGACCCTGAAGTATTCTCCTAAGCTTTTGACATACCTCCCATGCACAAGTTTCCTTGTGTAGATGAGATTTGTTCTGAGGGGTGCCTCAGGAAACCCCCTATGCTGGTATTGGAAACCAGGCTTTTGAGGAGACATGCCTGTAAACCAAAACAATGGATCCGATTATGGCCTAGGGTCCTGTCTGGTTCAATCTTCTTCTCTGGTGATATCCATCTATGGAATGAATGGAGGGAGATGCTGACCTGGTGTCACACCGCCCTTGTTTGTCCCTGGAGACCTACACTATTGGGATGGCCTCGGGGACTTTGGAGAGTTTTCTTAATTGGTGAGATTTTGTACAATGGAATGGGCAGAATTCCCATGGATTGGGTAGGCACAGTCCTAATGTGTGGCTCCAGGGGCCCCAGCCTGGAGGGTGTGCGGCCCAGGACTTTGAGGACAGAAGTCTGAAAACACAAACTCAGCTAAGGTTTTGGGACGTAGGTATGGGAGGCCCAATCTACAAACCATGAGAAGTACCCCTCAGGATATGAAGAAAGAGCGAGTCTGAGGCACTTGCTCAGGCTTTTGTCTCTGGATTTTGTATCAACAATGGCTGTAGAATGTGGGGAGGCCTCATGGGATATGGACGAATCTTCCTCTCTGTGGATTTGGCCCGGTCCCAATAGTTTTTCTTCAATTGTCAGATGGGAGGTCTCCTTTCAGGTTTATTACCTCAGGTGTCCGAACAAAATAGGAATTCCAAAGCAGAGCCCTGGGGAAGAGTGAAGGGACAACCCAAACTATGGTTAAAAATTGGGGCCTAGGTGCATGGCAGGCCCAATATGCTGTCTCTTCATCCAGCCACTGAGAGGCCTTACTTGAGGACTGGGCTCATGCTGAGGGTCACAATGTGTGTTTGTGACCAATGTGGCCCGCGAGCATGGGCGGGGCCTCATGGGCCACACTGGTTTCAACTACACTGGACTTTGGACAACCTGCCAAACACAAGGTCTCTGGCCATGGGGAATGTGTTCTGATATCTGCATCATTTTCAACCCTGGGCAGTGGTTGGAGATAAGGTCTAGGTTCTGAAGCCTGAAAAACCGAAGTTGGGAAGAGATGACGACCTAAGGCCATGGCGGGTCTGATATGCTCAGTGTGCGGTCAGCTGCCTGGGTGTTGGGCAGGAGGTTCGGGCTCAGGTTGTGTCAGTCAGTGCATTAGTCCCAGGTTAGACTATATGATTTGGGTACAGTCGAGTGCCGTATAGGTTTATCCTCATTTGAGGTGCCTGGGGAGCTCAATAGGCAAGATATTTTTTCTAGAGGGCAGGCAGAGTGCTGCACTTTGGTTCCAGAATTGCCAAACTTGAGGGCTTCTGGGCCAGGAGTGTGAGGACAGAAGTCTGAGAACACAAGCTAGACTTGGGCTTCAGGCCGAGGGCACGGCAGGTACCTCCTGCAGATCTGAACCAATATTTCATGCATCTGAAGTCACGGCGAGGATCAGACGTTGGCTCGGGTTGGAGTTTCTGTGCATGACTGCCCCTTCATGAACGGAGCGGAATCTCAAGGCCATGGAGGTTTTCCCACGTTGGGAGTTGTGGGATGCCCCCTTCAAGGATTCCTTCTGCGGGACAATTGAGACCTGTTGGTCAGCTCCAGGACATCCCATATGGAATGACTCCAGAGCACCGTTCGAGGATCGATGCCAAAGAATCCCGCCTCGCATTCCAATTTTCTCCTAGCAACAAGACAGTTGAGTTTTGATGGCTCTGCGGGAGCTATCGGGGCGGCTGTGTTGAAATGGACTTTCCCGAGGTTGGGGCCTAATGTGTGTTTATTTGTCCATGAGGGCCTTGGAATGGGGCGGAGACAACGGGACCCTGAAGTATTCTCCTAAGCTTTTGACATAGGTCCCATGCACAAGTTTCCTTGTGGAAACGAGATTTGTTCTGAGGGGTGCCTCAGGAAACCCCCTATGCTGGTCTTGGAATCCAGGCTTTTGAGGAGACATGTCTGTAAACCAAAGCAATGGATCCGAATATGGCCTAGGGTCCTGTCTGGTTCCATCTTCTTCTCTGGGGACATCCATTTATGATATGAGTGGAGGTAGATGCTCAGCTGGTGTCAGACCGACCTTGTTTGTCTTCGGAGACCTACACTATTGGGATGGCCTCGGGGACTTTGGAGAGTTCTCCTAATTTGTACGATTTTGGATAATGGAATGGGCAGAATTCCCATGGATTGGGTAGGCACAGTCCTAATGTTGGCTCCAGGGGCCCCAGCCTGTAGGGTGTGTGGCCCAGGAATCTGAGGACAGAAGTCTGAAAACACAAACTCAGCTTAGGTTGGGAACGTAGGTATGGCAGGGCCAATCTACAAACCATGAGAAGCACTCTTCAGGATATGAAGAAAGAGCGAGTCTGAGGCGCTTGCTCAGGTTTTGGTCTCTGGATTTTGTGTCAACGATGGCCGTGGAATGTGGGGAGGCCTATGGGCCATGGACAAATCTTCCTTTCTGTGGATTTGGCCCAGTCCCAATTGTTTTCGTCAATCTGTGGGATGGGAGGTCTCCTTTCAGGTTTGTTACCTTGGGTGTCCCAACCAAAGAGGAATTCCAAAGAAGCGCCCTGGGGAAGAGTGAAGGGACAACCCAAACTATGGTTAAAATTTGGGGCCTAGGGGCATGGCAGGCCCCATATGCTGTCTCTTCATCCAGCCACTGAGAGGCCTTACTTGAGGACTGGGCTCAGGCTGAGGGTCACAATGTGTGTTTGTGACCAATGTGGCTTGCGAGCATGGGCGGGGCCTCAAGGGCCACACTGGTTTCAACTACACTGAACTTTGGACAACATGCCAATCACAAGGTCTCTTGCCATGGGGAAGGAGTTCTTATTTCTGCATCATTTTCAACCCTGGGCAGTGGTTGGAGATAAGGTCTAGGTTTGGAAGCCTTAAAACCGCAGTTGGGAGAGGTGATGACATAAGGCCATGGTGGGTCTGATATGCTCAGTGTGCGGTCAGCTGCCTGGTTGTTGGTCAGTAGGGTCGGGCTCAGGTTGTGTCAGACAGTGCATTTGTGCCCAGGTTAAACTCTATAATTTGGGTACAGTCGAGTGCCGTGTAGGTTGATCCTCATTTGAGGTGCCTGGGCTACTCATTAGGCAAGATATTTTTTCTCGAGGGCAGGCAGAGTGCTGCATTGTGGGCCCGGAATTGGAAAACTTGAGGGATTCTGGGCCAGTAGTGTGAGGACAGAAGTCTGAGAACACAAGCTAGACCATGGCTACAGGCCGAGGGCAAGGCAGGTACCCCCTGCACATCTGAACCAATATGATCATGCATCTGAAGTCACGGCGAGGATCAGACGTTGGCTCAGGTTGTAGTTTCTGTGCATGACTGCCCCTTCATGAACGGAGAGGAATCTCAAGGCCATGGAGGTTTTCCCACGTTGGGAGTTCTTGGATGCCCCCTTCAAGGATTCCTTCTGCGGGACAATTGAGACCTGTTTGGCAGCTCCAAAATATCCCATATGGAATGACTCCAGAGCACCATTCAAGGATGGATGCCAGGGAAGCCCGCCTCGCATTCCAATTGTCTCCTAGCAACAAGACAGTTGAGATCGGATGGCTCTGCAGGAGCAAACGGGGTGGCTGGGTTGAAATGGACTTTCCTGAGCATGGGGCCTAATGTGTGTTTGTGTCCATTAGGACCTTGGAATGGGGCGGGGCACCGGGACTCTGACATATTCTCCTAATATTTTGACAGGTCCCATGCACAAGTTTCCTCGTGGAGATGAGATTTCTACTGATGGGTGCCTCATGAAACCCCCTATGCTGGTATTGGAATCCAGGATTTTGAGGAGACATGTCTGTAAACCAAAGCAATGGATCCGATTATGGCCTCGGGTCCTGTCTGGTACCATATCCTTCTCTGGGGACATATCTTGGAATGAGTGGAGGTTGATTCTCAGCTGCTGTCAGACCGCCCTTGTTTGTCCACTGAGACCTACATATTGGGATGGCCTCGGGGACTTTGGAGATTTCTCCTAATTTGTACAATTTTGGACAATGGAATGCGCAGAATTACCATCCATGGGGTAGGCACAGTCCTAATGTGTGGCTCCAGGGGCCCCAGCCTCGAGAGTGTGTGGCCCAGGACTTTGAGGACAGAAGTCTGAAAACACAAACTCAGCTTAGGTTTGGGGACGTAGGTATGGAAGGCCCAATCTACAAACCATGAGAAGAACTGTTCAGGATATGAAGAAAGAGCGAGTCTGAGGCGCTTGCTCAGGCTTTGACCTCTGGATTTTGTGTCAACGATAGCCGTGGAATGTGGGGAGGCCTCATGGGCCATGGACAAATCTTCCTCTCTGTGGATTTGGCCCGGTCCCAATTGTTTTTCGTCAATCTGTGGGATGGGAGGTCTCCTTTCAGGTTTGTTACCTCAGGTGTCCCAACCAAAGAGGAATTCCAAAGCAGAGCCCTGGGGAAGAGTGAAGGGACAACCCAAACTATGGTTAAAATTTGGGGCCTAGAAGCATGGCAGGCCCCATATGCTGTCTCTTCATCCAGCCACTGAGAGGCCTTACTTGAGGACTGGGCTCAGGCTGAGGGTCACAATGTGTGTTTGTGACCAATGTGGCTCGCGAGCATGGGCGGGGCCTCATGGGCCACACTGGTTTCAACTACACTGAACTTTGGACAACATGCCAATCAAAAGGTCTCTTGCCATGGGGAAGGAGTTCTGATTTCTGCATCATTTTCAACCCTGGGCAGTGGTTGGACATAAGGTCTAGGTTCGGAAGCCTGAAACCGCAGTTGAGAAGAGATGATGACCTAAGGCCATGGTGGTTCTGATGTGCTCAGTGTGCGGTCAGCTGCCTGGTTTTTGGTCAGGAAGTTCGGGCTCAGGTTGTGTCATACAGAGCAATTGTGCCCAGGTTAGACTCTATAATTGGGTATAGTCGAGTGCCGTGTAGGTTGATCCTCATTTAAGGTGCCTGGGCAGCTCATTAGGCAAGATATTTTTTCTAGTGGGCAGGCACAGTGCTGCATTGTGGGTCCGGAATTGCCAAACTTGAGGGCTTCTGGGCCAGTAGTGTGAGGACAGAAGTCTGAGACCACAAGCTAGACTTGGGCTTCAGGCCGAGGGCAAGGCAGGTACCTCCTGCACATCTGAACCAATATCTCATGCATCTGAAGTCACGACGAGGATCAGACGTTGGCTCAGATTGTAGTTGCTGTGCATGACTGCCCCTTCATGAACGGAGAGGAATCTCAAGGCCATGGAGGTTTTCCCACGTTGGGAGTTGTGGGATGCCCCCTTCAAGGATACCTTCTGAGGGACAATTGAAACCTGTTGGACAGCTCCAAAACATCCCATATGGAATGACTCCAGAGCACCTTTCGAGGATGGATGCCAGGAAAGACCGCCTCGCATTCCAATTGTCTCCTAGTAACAATACAGTTGAGATCGGATGGCTCTGCGTGAGCAACCGAGGTGGCTGAGTTGAAATGGACTTTCCTGAGCATGGGGCATAATGTGTGTTTGTGTCCATGAGGACCTTGGAATGGGGCGGTGGCACCGGGACTCTGAAGTATTCTCCTAAGATTTTGACATAGGTGCAATGTACAAGTTTCCTCGTGGAGACGAGATATTTTCTGATGGGTTCCTCAGGAAACCCCCTATGCTGGTATTGGAATCCAGGATTTTGTGGATTCATGCCTGTAAAACAAAGCAATGGATCCGATTACGGCCTAGGGGCCTGTCTGGTTCTATCTCCTTCTCTGAGGACATCCATCTATGGTATGAGAGGAGGTAGATGCTCAGCTGGTGTCAGACCGCCCTTGTTTGTCCACTGAGAACTACATATTGGATGTCCTCGGGGACTTTGGAGGGTTCTCCTAATTTGTACAATTTTGGACAATGGAATGGGCAGAATTCCCATGCATTGGGTAGGCATTGTCCTAATGTGTGGCTCCAGGGACCCCAGCCTGGAGGGTGTGTGGCCCAGGACTTTGAGGACAGAAGTCTGATAACACAAACTCAGCTTAGGTTTGGGGACGCAGGTATGGCAGGCCCAATCTACAAACCATGAGAAGAACTCTTCAGGACATGAAGAAAGAGCGATTCTGAGGCGCTTGCTCAGGCTTTGGTGTCTGGATTTTGTGTCAACGATGGCCGTGGAATGTGGGGAGGCCTCATGGGCCATGGACGAATCTTGCTCTCTGTGGATTTGGCCCGGTCCCCATTGTTTTTCGTCAATCTGTGGGATGGGAGGTCTCCTTTCAGGTTTGTTACCTCAGGTGTCCCAACCAAAGAGGAATTCCAAAGCAGAGCCTTTGGGAATAGTGAAGTGACAACCCGAACTATGGTTAAAATTTGGGGCCTAGGGGCATGGCAGGCCCCATATGCTGTCTCTACATCCATCCACTGAGAGACCTTACTTGAAGACTGGGCTCAGGCTGAGTGTCACAATGTGTGTTTGTGACCAATGTGGCTCGAGAGCATGGGCGGGGCCTCATGGGCCACATTGGTTTCAACTACACTGAACTTTGGACAACATGCCAACCACAAGGTTTCTTGCCATGGGGAAGGAGTTCTGATTTCTGCATCACCTTCAACCCTCGGCAGTGGTAGGAGATAAGGTCTAGGTTCGGAAGCCTGAAAACCGCAGTTTGGAAGAGATGATGACCTAAGGCCATGGTGGGTCTGATGTGCTCAGTGTGCGGTCAGCTGCCTGGTTGTTGGTCGGGAGGTTCGGGCTCAGGTTTTGTTAGACAGTGCTAGTGCCCAGGTTAGACTCTATAATTTGGGTACAGTCGAGTGCCGTGTAAGTTGATCCTCATTTGAGGTGCCTGCGCAGCTCATTAGGCATGATATTTTTTCTAGAGGGCAGGCACAGTGCTGCATTGTGGGTCTGGAATTGCCAAACTTGAGGGCTTCTGGGCCAGTAGTGTGAGGACAGAAGTCTGAGAACACAAGCTAGACTTGGGCTTCAGGCCGAGGGCAAGGCAGGTACCCCCTGCACATCTGAACCAATATCTCATGCATCTGAAGTCACGGCGAGGATCAGGCGTTGGCTCAGGTTGTAGTTTCTGTGCATGACTGCCCCTTCATGAACGGAGAGGTATCTCAAGGCCATGGAGGTTTTCCCACGTTGGGAGTTGTGGGATGCCCCCTTCAAGGATACCTTCTGCGGGACATGAGACCTGTTGGGCAGCTCCAACACATCCCATATGGAATTACTCCAGAGCACCGATCGAGGATGGATGCCAAGGAAGCCCGCCTCGCATTCCAATTGTCTCCTAGCAACAAGACAGTTGAGATCGGATGGCTATTGGGAGCAACCGGGGTGGCTGAGTTGAAATGGACTTTCCTGAGCATGGGGCCTAATGTGTGTTTGTGTCCATGAGGACCTTGGAATGGGGCGGTGACACCGGGACTCTGAATTATTTTTTAATATTTTGACATAGGTCCCATGCACAAGTTTCCTCGTGGAGACGAGACTTTTTCTGATGGGTGCCTCAGGAAACCCCCTATGCTGGTATTGGAATCCAGGATTTTGAGGAGACATGCCTGTAAACCAAAGCAATGGATCCGAATATGGCCTCGGGTCCTGTCTGGTTCCATCTCATTCTCTGGGGACATCCATCTATGGTATGAGTGGAGGTAGATGCTCAGCTGGTGTCAGACCGCCCTTGTTTGTCCACAGAGACCTACATATTGCGATGGACTCGGGGAATTTGGAGGGTTATCCTAATTTGTACAATTTTGGACAATGTAATGGGCAGAATTCCCATGTATGGGGTAGGCATAGTCCTAATGTGTGGCTCCAGGGGCCCCAGCCTGGAGGGTTTGACCCAGGACTTTGAGGACAGAAGTCTGAAAACACAAACTCAGCTTAGGTTTGGGGACGTAGGTATGGCAGGCCCAATCTACAAAACATGAGAAGAAGTCTTCAGGATTGAAGAAAGAGCGAGTCTGAGGCGCTTGCTCAGGCTTTGGTCTATGGATTTTTTGTCAACGATGGCCGTGGAATGAGGGGAGGACTCATGGGACATGGACGAATCTTCATCTCTTGGCATTTGGCTCGGTCCCAATTGTTTTTCGTCAATCTGTGGGATTGGAGGTCTCCTTTCATGTTTGTTACCTCAGGTGTCCCAACCAAAGAGGAATCCAAAGCAGAGCCCTGGGGAAGAGTGAGGGGACAACCAAAACAATGGTTAAAATTTGGGGCCTAGGGGCATGGCAGGCCCCATATGCTGTCTCTTCATCCAGCCCCTGAGAGGCCTTACTTGAGGACAGGGCTCAGGCTGAGGGTCACAATATGTGTTTGTGACCAATGTGGCCCGCGAACATGGGC
Organism: Mustela nivalis; assembly: GCF_964662115.1. Taxonomy (NCBI): domain Eukaryota; kingdom Metazoa; phylum Chordata; class Mammalia; order Carnivora; family Mustelidae; genus Mustela; species Mustela nivalis. The sequence continues at coordinate 256,573 of NW_028136116.1, read as the reverse complement.
AGGGCCTCATGTGCCACACTGGTTTAAACTACACTGAACTTAGGACAACATGCCAATCACAAGGTCTCTTGCAATGGGGACGGAGTTCTGATTTCTGCATCATTTTCAACCCTGGGCAGGGGTTGGAGAATGGTTTAGGTTCGGAAGCCTGAAAGCCGCAGTTGGGATGAGATGATGACCTAAGGCCATGGTGGTTCTGATGTGCTCAGTGTGCGGTCAGCTGCCCGGTTGTTGGTCAGGAGGTTCGGGCTCAGGTTGTGTCAGACAGTGCATTAGTGCCCAGGTTAGACTATGTAATTTGGGTACAGTCGAGTGCCGTGTAGGTTGATCCTCATTTGAGGTGCCTGGGCAGCTCATTAGGCAAGATATTTTTTCTCGAGGGCAGTCAGAGTGCTGCATTGTGGGTCCGGAATTGCCAAACTTGAGGGCTTCTGGGTCAGTAGTGTGAGGACAGAAGTCTGAGACCACAAGCTAGACTTGGGCTTCAGGCCGAGGGCAAGGCAGGTACCCCTGCACATCTGACCAATATCTCATGCATCTGAAGTCACGGCGAGGATCAGACGTTGGCTCAGGTTGTAGTTTCTGTGCATGACTGCCCCTTCATGAACGGAGAGGAATCTCAAGGCCATGGAGGTTTTCCCACGTTGGGAGTTCTGGGATGCCCCCTTCAAGGATTCCTTCTGCGGGACAATTGAGACCTGTTGGGCAGCTCCAACACATCCCATATGGAATGACTCCAGAGCAACGTTCGAGGATGTATGCCAGGGAAGGCCGCCTCGCATTCCAAATGTCTCCTAGCAACAAGACAGTTGAGATCGGATGGCTCTGCGGGAGCAACCGGGATGGCTGAGTTGAAATGGACTTTCCTGAGCATGAGGCCTAATGTGTGTTTGTGTCCATGAGGACCTTGGTATGGAGCGGTGGCACCGGGACTCTGAATTATTCTCCTAAGATTTTGACATAGGTCCCAAGCACAAGTTTCCTCGTGGAGACGAGATGTTTTCTGATGGGTGCCTCAGGAAACCCCCTCTGCTGGCATTGGAATCCATGCTTTTGAGGAGACATGCCTGTAAACCAAAGCCATGGATCCGATTATGGCCTAGGTTCCTGTCTGGTACCATCTCCTTCTCTGGGGACATCCATGTATGTTATGAGTGGATGTAGATGCTCAGCTGGTGTCAGACCGCCCTTGTTTGTCCAAAGAGACCTACATATTGGGATGGCCTCGGTGACTTTGGAGGGTTCTCCTAATTTGTACAATTTTGGACAATGGAATGGGCAGAATTACCATGCATGGGGTAGGAACAGTCCTAATGTGTGGCTCAAGGGGCCCCAGCCTGGAGGGTGTGTGGCATAGGACTTTGAGGACAGAAGTCTGAAAACACAAACTCAGCTGAGGTTTGGGGACGTAGGTGTGGCAGTCCCAATCTACAAACCATGAGAAGAACTCTTCAGGATACGAAGAAAGAGCGAGTCTGAGGCACTTGCTCAGGCTTTGGTCTCTGGATTTTGTGTTAACGATGGCCGTGGAATTTGGTGAAGCTCATGGGCCATGGACGAACCTTCCTCTCTGTGGATTTGGCACGGTCCCAATTGTTTTTCGTCAATCTGTGGGATGGGAGGTCTCCTTTCAGGTTTGTTACCTCAGGTGTCCCAACCAAAGAGGAATTCCAAAGCAGAGCCCTGGGGAAGAGTGAAGGGACAACCCAAACTATTGTTAAAATTTGGGGCCTAGTGGCATGGCAGGCCCCATATGCTGTCTCTTCATCCAGCCACTGAGAGGCCTTACTTGAGGACTGGGCTCAGGCTGAGGGTCACAATGTGTGTTTGTGACCAATGTGGCCCGCGAGCATGTGCGGGGCCTCATGGGCCACACTGGTTTCATCTACACAGAACTTTGGACAACATGCCAATCACAATGTCTCTTGCCATGGGGAAGGAGTTCTGATTTCTGCATCATTTTCAACCCTGGGCTGTGGTTGGATATAAGGTCTAGGTCTGAATCCTGAAAACCACAGTTGGGAAGAGATGATGACCTAAGGCCATGGTGGTTCTGATGTGCTCATTCTGTGGTCATCTGCCTGGTTGTTGGTCAGGAGGTTCGGGCTCAGGTTGTGTCAGACAGTGCATTAGTGCCCAGGTTAGACTCTATAATTGGGTAGAGTCGAGTGCCGTGTAGGTTGATCCTCATTTAAGGTGCCTGGGCAGCTCATTAGGCAAGATATTTTTTCTAGAGGGCAGGCACAGTGCTGCATTGTGGGTCCGGAATTGCCAAACTTGAGGGCTTCTGGGCCAGTAGTGTGAGGACAGAAGTCTGAGAAACAAGCTAGACTTGGGCTTCAGGTCGAGGGCAAGGCAGGTACCCCCTGAGCATCTGAACCAATATCTCATGCATCTGAAGTCACGACGAGGATCAGACGTTGGCTCAGGTTGTAGTTTCCGTGCATGACTGCCCCTTCATGAACGGAGAGGAATCTCAAGGCTATGGAGGTTTTCCAACGTTGGGATTTGTGGGATGCCCCCTTCAAGGATTCCTTCTGCGGGACAATTGAGACCTGTTGGGCAGCTCCAAAACATCCCATATGGAATGACTAGAGCACCGTTCGAGGATGGATGCCAGGAAAGACCGCCTCGCATTCCAATAGTCTCCTAGCTACAAGACAGTTGAGATGGATGGCTCTGCGGGAGCAACCGCGGTGTGCTGAGTTGAAATGGACTTTCCTGAGTATGGGGCCTAATATGTGTCTGTCCATGAGGACCTTGAAATGGGGCGGTGGCACCGGGACTCTGAAGTATTCTCATAATATTTTGACATAGTTCCCATGCATAAGTTTCCTAGTGGAGACGAGATTTTTTCTGATGGGTGCCTCAGGAAACCCCCTATGCTGGTATTGGAATCCAGGATTTTGAGGAGACATGCCTGTAAACCAAAGCAATGGATCCAATTACGGTCTAGGGTCCTGTCTGGTTCCATCTCCTTCTCTGAGGACATCCATCCATGGTATGAGTGGAGGTAGATGATCAGCTGGTGTCAGACCGCCCTTGTTTGTCCACTGAGAACTACATATTGGGATGGCCTCGGGGACTTTGGAGGGTTCACCTAATTTGTACAATTTTGGACAATGGAATGGGCAGAATTCCCATGCATTGGGGAGGCATTGTCCTACTGTGTGGCTCCAGGGACCCAGCCTAGAGGGTGTGTGGCCCAGGACTTTGAGGACAGAAGTCTGAAAACACAAACTCAGCTTAGGTTTGGGGACGCAGGTATGGCAGGCCCAATCTACAAACCATGAGAAGAACTCTTCAGGACATGAAGAAAGAGCGATTCTGAGGCGCTTGCTCAGGCTTTGGTGTCTGGATTTTGTGTCAACGATGGCCGTGGAATGTGGGGAGGCCTCATGGGCCATGGACGAATCTTGCTCTCTGTGGATTTGGCCCGGTCCCCATTGTTTTTCGTCAATCTGTGGGATGGGAGGTCTCCTTTCAGGTTTGTTACCTCAGGTGTCCCAACCAAAGAGGAATTCCAAAGCAGAGCCTTTGGGAATAGTGAAGTGACAACCCAAACTATGGTTAAAATTTGGGGCCTAGGGGCATGGCAGGCCCCATATGCTGTCTCTACATCCATCCACTGAGAGACCTTACTTGAAGACTGGGCTCAGGCTGAGTGTCACAATGTGTGTTTGTGACCAATGTGGCTCGCGAGCATGGGCGGGGCCTCATGGGCCACATTGGTTTCAACTACACTGAACTTTGGACAACATGCCAACCACAAGGTTTCTTGCCATGGGGAAGGAGTTCTGATTTCTGCATCACCTTCAACCCTGGGCAGTGGTAGGAGATAAGGTCTAGGTTCGGAAGCCTGAAAACCGCAGTTTGGAAGAGATGATGACCTAAGGCCATGGTGGGTCTGATGTGCTCAGTGTGCGGTCAGCTGCCTGGTTGTTGGTCGGGAGGTTCGGGCTCAGGTTTTGTTAGACAGTGCTAGTGCCCAGGTTAGACTCTATAATTTGGGTACAGTCGAGTGCCGTGTAGGTTGATCCTCATTTGAGGTGCCTGCGCAGCTCATTAGGCATGATATTTTTTCTAGAGGGCAGGCACAGTGCTGCATTGTGGGTCCGGAATTGCCAAACTTGAGGGCTTCTGGGCCAGTAGTGTGAGGACAGAAGTCTGAGAACACAAGCTAGACTTGGGCTTCAGGCCGAGGGCAAGGCAGGTACCCCCTGCACATCTGAACCAATATCTCATGCATCTGAAGTCACAGCGAGGATCAGGCGTTGGCTCAGGTTGTAGTTTCTGTGCATGACTGCCCCTTCATGAACGGAGAGGTATCTCAAGGCCATGGAGGTTTTCCCACGTTGGGAGTTGTGGGATGCCCCCTTCAAGGATACCTTCTGCGGGACATGAGACCTGTTGGGCAGCTCCAACACATCCCATATGGAATTACTCCAGAGCACCGATCGAGGATGGATGCCAAGGAAGCCCGCCTCGCATTCCAATTGATCCTAGCAACAAGAGAGTTGAGATCGGATGGCTATTGGGAGCAACCGGGGTGGCTGAGTTGAAATGGACTTTCCTGAGCATGGGGCCTAATGTGTGTTTGTGTCCATGAGGACCTTGGAATGGGGCGGTGACACCGGGACTCTGAATTATTTTTCTAAGATTTTGACATAGGTCCCATGCACAAGTTTCCTCGTGGAGACGAGACTTTTTCTGATGGGTGCCTCAGGAAACCCCCTATGCTGGTATTGGAATCCAGGATTTTGAGGAGACATGCCTGTAAACCAAAGCAATGGATCGGATTATGGCCTCGGGTCCTGTCTGGTTCCATCTCATTCTCTGGGGACATCCATCTATGGTATGAGTGGAGGTAGATGCTCAGCTGGTGTCAGACCGCCCTTGTTTGTCCACAGAGACCTACATATTGCGATGGCCTCGGGGAATTTGGAGGGTTATCCTAATTTGTACAATTTTGGACAATGTAATGGGCAGAATTCCCATGTATGGGGTAGGCATAGTCCTAATGTGTGGCTCCAGGGGCCCCAGCCTGGAGGGTTTGACCCAGGACTTTGAGGACAGAAGTCTGAAAACACAAACTCAGCTTAGGTTTGGGGACGTAGGTATGGCAGGCCCAATCTACAAAACATGAGAAGAAGTCTTCAGGATTGAAGAAAGAGCGAGTCTGAGGCGCTTGCTCAGTCTTTGGTCTCTGGATCTTTTGTCAACAATGGCCGTGGAATGAGGGGAGGACTAATGGGACATGGACGAATCTTCATCTCTTGGCATTTGGCCCGGCCCCAATTGTTTTTCGTCAATCTGTGGGATTGGAGGTCTCCTTTCATGTCTGTTACCTCAGGTGTCCCAACCAAAGAGGAATTCCAAAGCAGAGCCCTGGGAAAGAGTGAGGGGACAACCAAAACTATGGTTAAAATTTGGGGCCTAGGGGCATGACAGGCCCCATATGCTGTCTCTTCATCCAGCCCCTGAGAGGCCTTACTTGAGGACAGGGCTCAGGCTGAGGGTCACAATGTGTGTTTGTGACCAATGTGGCCCGCGAGCATGGGCGGGGCCTCATGGGCCACACTGGTTTAAACTACACTGAACTTAGGACAACATGCCAATCACAAGGTCTCTTGCCATGGGGAAGGAGTTCTGATTTCTGCATCATTTTCAACCCTGGGCAGGGGTTGGAGATAAGGTTTAGGTTCGGAAACCTGAAAGCCGCATTTAGGAAGAGATGATGACCTAAGGCCATGGTGGGTCTGATGTGCTCAGTGTGCGGTCAGCTGCCTGGTTGTTGGTCAGGAGGTTCGGGCTCAGGTTGTGTCAGACAGTGCATTAGTGCCCAGGTTAGATTATGTAATTTGGGTACAGTCGAGTGCCTTGTATTTTGATCCTCATTTGAGGTGCCTGGGCAGTTCATTAGGCAAGATATTTTTTCTCGAGGGCAGGCAGAGTGCTGCATTGTGGGTCCGGAATTGCCAAACTTGAGGGCTTCTGGGCCAGTACTGTGAGGACAGAATTCTGAGACCACAAGCTAGACTTGGGCTTCAGGCCGAGGGCAAGGCAGGTACCCCCTGCACATCTGACCAATATCTCATGCATCTGAAGTCACGGCGAGGATCAGACGTTGGCTCAGGTTGTAGTTTCTGTGCATGACTGCCCCTTCATGAACGGAGAGGAATCTCAAGGCCATGGAGGTTTTTCCACGTTGGGAGTTCTGGGATGCCCCCTTCAAGGATTCCTTCTGCGGGACAATTGAGACCTGTTGGGCAGCTCCAACACATCCCATATGGAATGACTCCAGAGCAACGTTCGAGGATGTATGCCAGGGAAGCCCGCCTCGCATTCCAAATTTCTCCTAGCAACAAGACACTTGAGATCGGATGGCTCTGCGGGAGCAACTGGGATGGCTGGGTTGAAATGGACTTTCCTGAGCTTGGGGCCTAATGTGTGTTTGTGTCCATGAGGACCTCGGTATGGAGCGGTGGCACCGGGACTCTGAATTATTCTCCTAAGATTTTGACATAGGTCCCAAGCACAAGTTAACTTGTGGAGACGAGATTTTTTCTGATGGGTGCCTCAGGAAACCCCCTCTGCTGGTATAGGAATCCATGCTTTTGAGGAGACATGCCTGTAAACCAAAGCCATGGATCCGATTATGGCCTAGGTTCCTGTCTGGTACCATCTCCTTCTCTGGGGACATCCATGTATGTTATGAGTGGAGGTAGATGCTCAGCTGGTGTCAGACCGTCCTTGTTTGTCCAAAGAGACCTACATATTGGGATGGCCTCGGGGACTTTGGAGGGTTCTCCTAATTTGTACAATTTTGGACAATGGAATGGGCAGAATTACCATGCATGGGGTAGGAACAGTCCTTATGTGTGGCTCCAGGGGCCCCAGCCTGTAGGGTGTGTGGCCCAGGACTTTGAGGACAGAAGTCTGAAAACACAAACTCAGCTTAAGTTTGGGGACGTAGGTGTGGCAGTCCCAATCTACAAACCATGAGAAGAACTCTTCAATATACGAAGAAAGAGCGAGTCTGAGGCGCTTGCTCAGGCTTTGGTCTCTGGATTTTGTGTCAACGATGGCCGTGGAATGTGGTGAATCTCATGGGCCATGGACGAACCTTCCTCTCTGGATTTTGCCCGGTCTCAATTGTTTTTCGTCAATCTGTGGGATGGGAGGTCTCCTTTCAGGTTTGTTACCTCAGGTGTCCCAACCAAAGAGGAATTCCAAAGCAGAGCCCTGGGGAAGAGTGAAGGGACAACCCAAACTATGGTTAAAATTTGGGGCCTAGGGGCATGGCAGGCCCCATATGCTGTCTCTTCATCCAGCCACTGAGAGGTCTTACTTGAGGACTGGGCTCAGGCTGAGGGTCACAATGTGTGTTTGTGACCAATGTGGCCCGCGAGCTTGTGCGGGGCCTCATGGGCCACACTTGTTTCATCTACACAGAAATTTGGACAACATGCCAATCACAAGGTCTCTTGCCATGGGGAAGGAGTTCTGATTTCTGCATCATTTTCAACCCTGGGCTGTGGTTGGATATAAGGTCTAGGATCTGAATCCTGAAAACCACAGTTGGGAAGAGATGATGACCTAAGGCCATGGTGGTTCTGATGTGCTCAGTGTGCGGTCAGCTGCCTGGTTGTTGGTCAGGAGGTTCAGGCTCAGGTTGTGTCAGACAGTGCATTAGTGCCCAGGTTAGACTATATAATTTGGGTACATTCGAGTGCCGTTAGGTTGATCCTTATTTGAGGTGCCCAAGCAGTTCATTAGGCAAGATATTTTTTCTAGAGGGCAGGCAGAGTGCTGCATTGTGGGTCCGGAATTGCCAAACGTGAGGGCATCTGGGCCAGTAGTGTGAGGACAAAAGTCTGAGAACAAAAGCTAGACTTGGGCTTCAGGCCGAGGGCAAGGCAGGTACGCCCTGCACATATGAACCAATATCTCATGCATCTGAAGTCACGACAAGGATCAGACGTTGGCTCAGGTTGTAGTTTCTGTGCATGACTGCCCCTTCATGAACGAAGAGGAATCTGAAGGCCATGGAGGTTTTCCCACGTTGGGAGTTGTGGGATGCCCCCTTCAAGGATACCTTCTGCGGGAGAATTGAGACCTGTTGGGCAGCTCTATCACATCCCATATGGAATGACTCCAGAGCAACGTTCGAGGATGGATGCCAGGAAAGCCCGCCTCGCATTCCAATTGTCTCCTAGCAACAAGACAGTTGAGATCGGATGGCTATTGGGAGCAACCAGGGTGGCTGAGTTGAAATGGACTTTCCTTAGCATGGGGCCTAATGTGTGTTTGTGTCCATGAGGACCTTGGAATGGGGCGGTGGCACCGGGACTCTGAAGTATTCTCCTAAGATTTTGACATAGGTCCCATGCAAAATTTTTCGTGGAGACGAGATTTTTTCTGATGGATGCCTCAGGAAACCTGCTATGCTGGTATTGGAATCCAGGATTTTGAGGAGACATGCCTGTAAACCAAAGCAATGGGTCCGATTATGGCCGAGGGTCCGGTCTGGTTCCATCTCCTTCTCTTGGTACATCCATCTATGGTATGAGTGGAGGTAGATGCTCAGCTGGTGTCAGTCCGCCTTTGTTTGTCCACAGAGACCTACATATTGGGATGGCCTCGGGGACTTTGGAGGGTTCTCCTAATTTGTACAATTTTGGACAATGGAATGGGCAGAATTCCCATGCATGGGTTAGGCACAGTCCTAATGTGTAGCTCCAGGGGGCCCAGCATGGAGGGTGTGTGGCCCAGGTCTTTGAGGACAGAAGTCTGAAAACACAAACTCAGCTTAGGTTTGGGGACGTAGGTATGGCAGGCCCAATCTACAAACCATGAGCAGAACTCTTCAGGATGTGAAGAAAGAGCGTGTCTGAGGCGCTTGCTCAGGCTTTGGTCTCTGGATTTTTTGTCAACGATGGCCGTGGAATGTGGGGAGTCCTCATGGGCCATAGACGAATATTCCTCTCTGTGGATTTGGCCCGGTCCCAATTGTTTTTCGTCAATCTGTTGGATGGGAGGTCTCCTTTCAGGTTTGTTACCTCAGGTGTCCCAACCAAAGAGGAATTCCAAAGCAGAGACCTGGGGAAGAGTGAAGGGACAACCCAAACTATGGTTAAAATTTGGGGCCTAGTGGCATGGCAAGCCCCATATGCTGTCTCTTCATCCAGCCACTGAGAGGCCTTACTTGAAAACTGGGCTCAGGCTGAGGTTCACAATGTGTGTTTGTGGCCAATGTGGCTTGCGAGCATGGGCGGGGACTCATGGGCCACACTGGTTTCAACTAAACTGAACTTTGGAGAAGATGCCAATCACAAGGTCTCTTGCCATGGTGAAGGAGTTCTGATTTCTGCATCATTTTCAACCCTGGGCAGTGTTTGGAGATAAGGTCTAGGTTCGGAAGCCTGAAAACCGCTGTTGGGAAGAGATGATGACCTAAGGCCATGGTGGGTCTGATGTGCTCAGTGTGAGGTCAGCTGCCTGGTTGTTGGTCAGGAGGTTCGGGCTCAGGTTGTGTCAAACAGTGCATTGGTGCCCAGGTTAGACTATATAATTTGGGTACAGTCGAGTGCCGTGTAGGTTGATCCTCATTTAAGGTGACTGGGCAGCTCATTAGGCAAGATATTTTTTCTAGACGGCAGGCACAGTGCTGCATTGTGGGTCCGGAATTGCCAAACGTGAGGGCTTCTGGGCCAGTAGTGTGAGGACAGAAGTCTGAGAACACAAGCTAGACTTGGGCTTCAGGCCGAGGGCAAGGCAGGTACCCCCTGCACATCTGAACCAATATCTCATGCATCTGAAGTCACGACGAGGATCAGACGTTGGCTCAGGTTGTAGTTTCTGTGCATGACTGCCCCTTCATGAACGGAGAGGAATCTCAAGGCCATGGAGGTTTTCCCACGTTGGGAGTTGTGGGATGCCCCCTTCAAGGATTCCTTCTGCGGGACAATTGAGACCTGTTGGGCAGCTCCAAAACATCCCATATGGAATGACTCCAGAGCACCGTTCGAGAAAGCATGCCAGGAAAGATCGCCTCGCATTCCAATAGTCTCCTAGCTACAAGACAGTTGAGATCGGATGGCTCTGCGGGAGCAACCGATGTGGCTGATTTGAAATGGACTTTCCTGAGTATGGGGCCTAATATGTGTGTGTCCATGAGGACCTTGAAATGGGGCGGTGGCACCGGGACTCTGAAGTATTCTCATAATATTTTGACATAGTTCCCATGCATAAGTTTCCTAGTGGAGACGAGATTTTTTCTGATGGGTGCCTCAGGAAACCCCCTATGCTGGTATTGGAATCCAGGATTTTGAGGAGACATGCCTGTAAACCAAAAGAATGGATCCGATTACGGCCTAGGGTCCTGTCTGGTTCCATCTCCTTCTCTGAGGACATCCATCTATGGTATGAGTGGAGGTAGATGCTCAGCTGGTGTCAGACCGCCCTTGTTTGTCCACTGAGAACTACATATTGGGATGGCCTCGGGGACTTTGGAGGTTTTACCTAATTTGTACAATTTTGGACAATGGAATGGGCAGAATTCCCATGCATTGGGGAGGCATTGTCCTAATGTGTGGCTCCAGGGACCCCAGCCTAGAGGGTGTGTGGCCCAGGACTTTGAGGACAGAAGTCTGAAAACACAAACTCAGCTTAGGTTTGGGGACGCAGGTATGGCAGGCACAATCTACAAACCATGAGAAGAACTCTTCAGGACATGAAGAAAGAGCGAGTCTGAGACACTTGCTCAGACTTTGGTCTCTGGATTTTGTGTCAACGATGGCCGTGGAATGTGGGGAGGCCTCATGGGCCATGGACGAATCTTCCTCTCTGTGGATTTGGCCCGGTCCCCATTGTTTTTCGTCAATCTGTGGGATGGGAGGTCTCCTTTCAGGTTTGTTACCTCAGGTGTCCCAACCAAAGAGGAATTCCAAAGCAGAGCCTTGGGGAATAGTGAAGTGACAACCCAAACTATGGTAAAATTTGGGGCCTAGGGGCATGGCAGGCCCCATATGCTGTCTCTTCATCCAACCACTGAGAGGCCTTACTTGAGGACTGGGCTCAGGCTGAGTGTCACAATGTGTGTTTGTGACCAATGTGGCTCGCGAGCATGGGCGGGGCCTCATGGGCCACATTGGTTTCAACTACACTGAACTTTGGACAACATGCCAATCACAAGGTTTCTTGCCATGGGGAAGGAGTTCTGATTTCTGCATCACCTTCAACCCTGGGCAGTGGTAGGAGATAAGGTCTAGGTTCGGAAGCCTGAAAATCGCAGTTTGGAAGAGATGATGACGTAAGGCCATGGTGGGTCTGATGTGCTCAGTGTGCGGTCAGCTGCCTGGTTGTTGGTCGGGAGGTTCGGGCTCAGGTTTTGTTAGACAGTGCTAGTGCCCAGGTTAGACTCTATAATTTGTGTACAGTCGAGTGCCGTGTAGGTTGATCCTCATTTGAGGTGCCTGCGCAGCTCATTAGGCATGATATTTTTTCTAGAGGGCAGGCACAGTGCTGCATTGTGGGTCCGGAATTGCCAAACGTGAGGGCATCTGGGCCAGTAGTGTGAGGACAGAAGTCTGAGAACACAAGCTAGACTTGGGCTTCAGGCCGAGGGCAAGGCAGGTACACCCTGCACATCTGAACCAATCTCATGCATCTGAAGTCACGGCGAGGATCAGGCGTTGGCTCAGGTTGTAGTTTCTGTGCATGACTGCCCTTCATGAACGGAGTGGAATCTCAAGGCCATGGAGGTTTTCCCACTTTGGGAGTTGTGGGATAACCCCTTCAAGGATTCCTTCTGCGGGACAATTGAGACCTGTTGGACAGCTCCAACACATCCCATATGGAATGACTCCAGAGCACCATTCGAGGATGGATGCCAGGTTATCCCGCCTCGCATTCCAATTGTCTCCTAGCAACAAGACAGTTGAGATCGGAGGGCTCTACAGGAGCAACCGGGTTGGCTGAGTTGAAATGGACTTTCCTGAGCATGGGGCCTAATGTGTGTTTGTGTCCATGAGTACCTTGGAATGGGGCGGTGGCACCGGGACTCTGAAGTATGCTCCTAAGATTTTGACATAGGTTCCATGCACAAGTTTTCTCGTGGAGACGAGATTTTTTCCGATGAGTGCCTCAGGAAAGCCCCTATGCTGGTATTGGAATCCAGGATTTTGAGGAGACATGCCTGTAAACCAAAGCAATGGATCCGATTATGGCCTAGGGTCCTGTCTGGTACTACATCCTTCACTGGGGACATCCATCTATGGTATGAGTGGACGTAGATGCTCAGCTGGTGTCAGACCGCCCTTGTTGTCCACTGAGACCTAGATAATGGGATGGCCACGGGACTTTGTAGGTTTCTCCTAATTTGTACAATTTTGGACAATGGAATGGGCAGAATTCCCATGCATGGGGTAGGCACAGTCCTAATGTGTGGCTCCAGGGGCGCCAGCCTGGAGTGTGTGTTGCCCAGGAATTTGAGGACAGAAGTCTGAAAACACAAACTCAGCTTTAGTTTGGGGACGTAGGTATGGCAGGCCCAATCTACAAACCATGAGAAGAACTCTTCAGGATATTTAGAAAGAGCGAGTCTGAGGCTCATGCTCAGGCTTTGGTCTCTGGATTTTGTGTCAACGATGGTCGTGGAATGTGGGGAGGCCTCATGGGCCATGGACGAATCTTCCTCTCTGTGGAATTGGCCCGGTCCCAATTGTTTTTCGTCAATCTGTGGGATGGGAGGTCTCCTTTCAGGTTTGTTACCTCAGGTGTCCCAACCAAAGAGGAATTCCAAAGCAGAGCCCTGGGGAAGAGTGAAGGGACAACCCAAACTATGGTTAAAATTTGGGGCTTAGGGGCATGGCAGGCCCCATATGCTATCTCTTCATCCAGCCACTGAGAGGCATTCCTTGAGGACTGGGCTCAGGGTGAGGGTCACAATGTGTGTTTGTGACCAATGTGGCTCGGGAGCATGGGCGGGGCCTCATGGGCCACACTGGTTTCAACTTCACTGAACTTTGGACAACATGCCAATCACAAGGTCTCTTGCCATGGGGAAGGAGTTCTGATTTCTGCATCATTTTCAACCCTGGGCAGTGGTTGGAGATAAGGCCTAGGTTCGGAAGCCTGAAAATCGCAGTTTGGAAGAGATGATGACCTAAGGCCATGGTGGGTCTGAAGTGCTCAGTGTGCGTTCAGCTGCCTGGTTGTAGGTCAGGAGGTTCGTGCTCAGGTTGTGTCAGACAGTGCATTAATGCCCAGATTAGACTATGTAATTTGGGTACAGTCGAGTGCCGTGTAGGTTGATCCTCATTTGAGGTGCCTGGGCAGCTCATTAGGCAAGATATTTTTTCTCGAGGGCAGGCAGAGTGCTGCATTGTGGGTCCGGATTTGCCAAACTTGAGGGCTTCTGGGCCGGTAGTGTGAGGACAGATGTCTGAGACCACAAGCTAGACTTGGGCTTCAGGCTGAGGGCAAGGCAGGTACCCCTTGCACATCTGAACCAATATCTCATGCATCAAAAGTCACGGCGAGGATCAGACGTTGGCTCAGGTTGTATTTTCTGTGCATGACTGAAGGTTGAGACGGACAGGCCCTTAGGCCCTAATCTCAACTCTTGCTTTGTTTTCCAGGTGTCACTCCTCAGAGGCTTTGGTTCGAAGAACAGTATATGGGGCTTTCCTGAGGCACTGAACAGAACTTCTCTCGTCTCCACATGGGAAGCTTTCTTGTTAGAGCCATGTCAAACACCTCCGGTTGGAGAATCCTGCAGAGTCCCTGAGCCACCTCCACATTCCAAGGTCTCCCAGGCCACCAAGCCACAGTAGGACTCATCTTCAGGAGAGTCCATTTCAACTCTCCCCTCTGGGTAGCTCACCCAGGAGCCCGCAGATTGAGCCTGCCTTGTCCTGACTAAAGAGTGGGAATATGAGGTGGCGTTCCCAGGCATCCATGCTTAGACACCTGCTCTCGAGTCTTTCCGTATGGGGCCTCCTGGAACCATCCAATAGCACTCGACTTTCGTGCAGAAGGAAACCTTGAGGTTTGGAGTAGTTCACAAATCCCATCGTAGGCAAAACTTCCTGGCCTCATGAAGCCCCCACACCCTTCAGGAAGAGGCCATGCTGGACAAAAACTCTAGCCTGAGGCACGTCTCATAGTTGACATGACCTCAGTGCAGGACATCTCGATTCAGCCTCTCAGAGTGGGCCTGCCGTGCCATCGGTCCCAAACCTCACGCTAGCTTGTGTTTTCAGACTTCCTTCCTCACACTCCTGGCAAACAAGCCCTCCGGACTAGGAACTCCAGAACCACAACCCAGCCCAGGGTCTGCCCAAGGGAAGAAAAACGTTTCCCTGTGGGGCCCTCTCCAGAAAACCCAGATGAGGATCAACCTGCTCGGGCCTCGATGGTACCTGAACTGGATAGGCTGCTCTGGGCACTCATGCTCTGTCTGACACAGCCTGAAGCCAGACGTCCAGACAGTCAAGGAGACAGCTGGCCGCACACCCAGCACTTCGGACACGCCATGGTCTTATGCCGTCACCTCTTCCTAACCTTGGTTTTCAGATATCTGAAGCTAGACATTATATCAATTCTCCACACAGCTGGGTATCGCAAGCACAACACAGAACTCCTCCTTCCCCGTGGCTGTAAAGCTTGCTCTTGGCATGGTGTCACACCTTCAGAGAGGGAGAAACCTTCATGGCCCCTGATGTCACGCGCAAAATTGAGTGCGGCTTGGGCACAAATTCACACTGTGACCCTCAGCATGAGACCCATGTCAAAGAAAGGCCTGTCAGGGCCTGGACCAAGAGCCCACATATTGGGCATGCCATGCCCATAGCCACCCAGGACTAACTAGATGGTGTGTATTCCAGTAGAGGGAACCCACTGCTGTGCTCTAGAGTCCCTCTCCTGGGGGGTCCCCTGTGGCAGAAAACAGTACTCTTCCCTTCCCACAGAATGAACCCAAACACTTGGGAGCTTGGACAATGCCCTGAGAGGAAGGCTCTTCCTCGGCCCCTGAAGCAACCCCTTCCCTGAATGGCCACTGTGAACGCAACACCCAGAGACAAAAGCCTGAGTGACTGCCTCCCACTTGCCCTCCTTTGATATCCAGAAGATCTCCCCTCTCGGACTGGAGATCAGGCCTGACATTACCTTGGCCCCTACCTGAGCCAAGTTTGCTTTTTCAGACATCTGTCCCCTCAGCCCTGGCAAACACAGCCTCTAGGCTGGGGCCTCTGGAGCCATACCACAGGACCATGCCTGCTCTCTCCTGGGAAACTCTGTCCATTCCTTTGGCCACACACCTCCAGAATATGAGAAACCTCAAGGCCCCCGAGGACATACAATTACCGGGAGCCTCCCTGCACACACGGGCCTTCGGACACAAGCTGAGCTGCTACCTCCATGAAGGCATGCACACAGATGTCAACAGAGATAGAAGGTTGAGCCGGACAGGCCCTTAGGCCCTAATCTCAACTCTTGCTTTGTTTTCCAGGTGTCACTCCTCAGAGGCTTTGGTTCGAAGAACAGGATATGGGGCTTTCCTGAGGCACTGAAGAACTTCTCTCGTTTCCACAAGGGAAGCTTCCTTGTTGGAGCCATGTCAAACACCTCAGGTTGGAGAATCCTGCAGAGTCCCTGAGCCACCTCCGCATTCCAAGGTCTCCCAGGCCACCAAGCCACAGTAGGACTCATCTTCAGGAGAGTCCATTTCAACTCTCCCCTCTGCGTAGCTCACCCAGGAGCCCGCAGATTGAGCCTGCCTTGTCCTGACTAAAGAGTGGGAATATGAGGTGGCGTTCCCAGGCATCCATGCTTAGACACCTGCTCTCGAGTCTTTCCGTATGGGGCCTCCTGGAACCATCCAATAGCACTCGACTTTCGTGCAGAAGGAAACCTTGAGGTTTGGAGTAGTTCACAAATCCCATCGTAGGCAAACCTTCCTGGCCTCATGAGGCCCCCACACCATTCAGGAAGAGGCCATGCTGGACAAAAACTCTAGCCTGAGGCACGTCTCAGAGTTGAAATGACCTCAGTGCAGGAGATCTCGATTCAGCCTCTCAGAGTGGGCCTGCCGTGCCATCGGTCCCAAACCTCACGCTAGCTTGTGTTTTCAGACTTCCTTCTGACACTCCTGGCAAACAAGCCCTCCGGACTAGGACTCCAGAACCACAACCCAGCCCAGGGTCTGCCCAAGGAAATAAAAACGTTTCCCTGTGGGGCTCTCTCCAGAAAACCCAGATGAGGATCAACCTGCTCGGGCCTCGACGGTAACCGAAATGGATCGGTTGCTCTAGGCACTCATGCTCTGTCTGACACAGCCTGAAGCCAGACGTCCAGACAGACAAGGAGACAGCTGGCCGCACACCCAGCACTTCGGACACGCCATGGTCTTATGCCGTCACCTCTTCCTAACCTTGGTTTTCAGATATCTGAACCTAGACATTATATCAATTCTCCACACAGCTGGGTATCGCAAGCACAACACAGAACTCCTCCTTCCCCGTGGCTGTAAAGCTTGCTCTTGGCATGGAGTCACACTTTCAGGGTGGGAGAAACCTTCCTGGTCCCTGATGCCACGCCCAAACTTGAGTGCTGCTTGGGCACAAATTCACACTGTGACCCTCAGCATGAGACCCATGTCAAAGAAAGGCCTGTCAGGGCCTGGGCCAAGAGCCCGCATATGGGGCTTGCCAAGCCCCTATGCACCCAATCCTCACCAGTGTTTGAGTTTTCCAGTCGCCCCGCCCGTACCTGGGGCTCTGCTCTGGAATCCCTTTCTTGGAGAGACACGTGAGCCAGACAACACTTTTCCACCCTTCCCACAAAATGACCCCAAACTCTTGGGAGCTGGGACAAATCCCCAGAGAGGGATACTCGTCCACAGTCCCTGAGGCCACCCCTCCAATCCACGGCTATCTCGGACACAACATCCAGAGACAAAAGCCTGAAGGAACGCCTCCCACTCGCCCTTGTTTCAGAGGCCCAGGAGCTCCCTCTCGGGCTGTACATCCGGCCTGCCATACCCTAGGCGCCACTCATAAGCTGAGTTTGTGTTTTCAGACTTCTGTGCCCTCAGCATGGACCCACACAACCGCCAGGCTAGGGCCTCTGGAGCCACAGCGAAAGATTGTGCCTGCCCTCTCCAAGGAAATTGTGCCCAATCCATTGACCACAACCCTACAGGTTAGGGAAAAGCTCCAAGGCCCCTGAGGCCATCAATAGTGTAGGCCACCCTGGACTAAGAGGGGCTCTCTGACACCAGCGGAGCAACTATCTCCACTTAGACTCTCAGACAGTGTCCCCAGAGACAGAAGGTTGAAATGGACAGGCCCCCAGGCCCTAATCTGAAACTTAGCTTTGGTTTCCATGTGTCCGTCCTCAGAGGTCTGTTTTCGTAGACCAGCACACGGGGCTTTTCTGAGGCACCAAACCAAACCTCTCTCGCCTCCACATGGGGAGCTTCCTTACTGGGGATGTATCAAACCCTTCAGGTAGGAGAGTTCCGCAGGGCCACTGAACACCCAGCACATTCCAAGGTTTCCATGGACCCAAACGCACATTATGACGCATCCTCAGGAGAGGCCATTTCAACTCAGCCCCCTGGTTAGCGTGCCCCAGAGGCAGCAGATCAAACATATCTTGTGGCTAATGGCCAATGGGAATGCGAGGCATGCTGTACAGGGATCCATCCTTCGAACCGTGCTCTCCAGTCCTTCCGTATGGTATGTCCTGGAGCCATGCAACAGGACTCGAATGTCCCACAGAAGGAAACCTGGTGGTTTGGGGCAACCTCCAAACTCAGCGTGGGAAAACTTCCTTGGCCTCATGAGGCCCCCGCTTCATGAAGGTGCCATCATGGACACATACTCCAGCCTCAGCCAACGTCTGATCCTCAGCCTGACTTCAGATGCAGGAGATTTTGATTCAGCCTCTGCCTAGTGGGCCTGCTCTGCCCTTGGCTCCAATCCTCACTTTAGCTTGTGTTCCTAGACTTCCGTCCACACACTCCTGGCCCACAAACCCTCCCTTCTGGGAATTCTGGGGCCACAATGAAGCACTCCGCCTGCCTCCCAGGAGAACAACTTTGTCTATGGTGCTGCCCAGAAACCCCAAATGAGGATCAAACTGCTTGGCCCTCGGCAACACCCCAATTGCATAGGCTACCTTAAACACTGAGGCTCTGTCGCAAATAGCCTGAGCCCAGACCTTCCAACAGACACCGACACAGCTGGCTGCACACCCAGCACATTGGACCCGCCACTGCCTTAGGCCACCATCCATTCCCAACCTGGGTTTTCAGTCATCAGAACCTAGACCTTATCTCCAATCCCTGCACAGGGCGGAACCTGATGCACAAGTCAGAACCCCTCCTTCCCCATGGCAAGAAACCTTGCTGCTGGCAGTGAGTCAAACCTTCAGTTAGGAGAAAACGGCATGGCCCATGAGGCCACGCCCATGTGTGAGGGCCGCCTTGGGCACAAACACACATTGTGACCCTCAGCGTGAGTACCTTATTCAAGTAACGCCTCTCAATGATTGGACCAAGAGCCCGCATATGTGGCTTGCCATGCCCATAGGCACGCAGGACTAACTAGATGGTGTGTATTCCAGTTGAGGGAACCCACTGCTGTGCTCTAGATTCCCTCTCCTGGGGGGTCCCCTGTGGCAGAAAACAGTACTCTTCCCTTCCCACAGAATGAACCCAAACACTT
This sequence comes from Mustela nivalis, assembly GCF_964662115.1. NCBI lineage: Eukaryota > Metazoa > Chordata > Mammalia > Carnivora > Mustelidae > Mustela > Mustela nivalis. The sequence continues at coordinate 237,836 of NW_028136116.1, read as the reverse complement.
GGGAGCTTGGACAATCCCCCGAGAGGAAGGCTCTTCCTCGACCCCTGAAGAAACCCCTACCCTGAACGGCCACTGTGAACGCAACACCCAGAGACAAAAGCCTGAGCGACTGCCTCCCACTTGCCCTCCTTTGATATCCAGAGGATCTCCCCTCTCGGACTGGAGATCAGGCCTGCCATTACCTTGGCCCCTACCTGAGCCAAGTTTGCTTTTTCAGACATCTGTCTCCACAGCCCTGGCAAACACAGCCTCTAGGCTGGGTCCTCTGGAGCCATACCACAGGACCATGCCTGCTCTCTCCTGGGAAACTCTGTCCATTCCTTTGGCCACACACCTCCAGAATATGAGAAACCTCAAGGCCCCCGAGGACATACCATTACCGGGAGCCTCCCTGCACACACAGGGGCCTTCGGACACAAGCTGAGCTGCTACCTCCATGAAGGCATGCACACAGATGTCAACAGAGATAGAAGGTTGAGCCGGACAGGCCCTTAGGCCCTAATCTCAACTCTTGCTTTGTTTTCCAGGTGTCACTCCTCAGAGACTTTGGTTCGAAGAACAGGATATGGGGCTTTCCTGAGGCACTGAAGAACTTCTCTCATCTCCACAAGGGAAGCTTCCTTGTTGGAGCCATGTCAAACACCTCAGGTTGGAGAATCCTGCAGAGTCCCTGAGCCACCTCCGCATTCCAAGGTCTCCCAGGCCACCAAGCCACAGTAGGACTCATCTTCAGGAGAGTCCATTTCAACTCTCCCCTCTGGGTAGCTCACCCAGGAGCCCGCCGATTGAGCCTGCCTTGTCCTGACTAAAGAGTGGGAATATGAGGTGGCGGTCCCAGGCATCCATGCTTAGACACCTGCTCTCGAGTCTTTCCGTATGGGGCCTCCTGGAACCATCCAATAGCACTCGACTTTCGTGCAGAAGGAAACCTTGAGGTTTGGAGTAGTTCACAAATCCCATCGTAGGCAAACCTTCCTGGCCTCATGAGTCCCCCACACCATTCAGGAAGAGGCCATGCTGGACAAAAACTCTAGCCTGAGGCACGTCTCAGAGTTGAAATGACCTCAGTGCAGGAGATCTCGATTCAGCCTCTCAGAGTGGGCCTGCCGTGCCATCGGTCCCAAACCTCACGCTAGCTTGTGTTTTCAGACTTCCTTCCTCACACTCCTGGCAAACAAGGCCTCCGGACTAGGAACTCCAGAACCACAACCCAGCCCAGGGTCTGCCCAAGGGAAGAAAAACGTTTCCCTGTGGGGCTCTCTCCATAAAACCCAGATGAGGTTCAACCTGCTCGGGCCTCGACGGTACCCGAACTGGATAGGCTGCTCTGGGCACTCATGCTCTGTCTGACACAGCCTGAAGCCAGACGTCCAGACAGACAAGGAGACAGCTGGCCGCACACCCAGCACTTTGGACACGCCATGGTCTTATGCCGTCTCCTCTTCCTAACCTTGGTTTTCAGATATCTGAACCTAGACATTATATCAATTCTCCACACAGCTGGGTATCGCAAGCACAACACAGAACTCCTCCTTCCCCGTGGCTGTAAAGCCTGCTCTTGGCATGCAGTCACACCTTCAGGGTGGGAGAAACCTTCCTGGTCCCTGATGCCACGCCCAAACTTGAGTGCAGCTTGGGCACAAATTCACACTCTGACCCTCAGCATGAGCCCCATGTCAAAGAAAGGCCTGTCAGGGCCTAGGCCAAGAGCCCGCATATGGGGCTTGCCAAGCCCCTATGAACCCAATCCTCACCAGTGTTTGAGTTTTCCAGTCGCCCCGCCCATACCTGGGGCTCTGCTCTGGAATCCCTTTCTTGGAGAGACACGTGAGCCAGACAACACTTTTCCACCCTTCCCACAAAATGACCCCAAACTCTTGGGAGCTGGGACAAATCCCCAGAGAGGGATACTCGTCCACAGTCCCTGAGGCCACCCCTCCAATCCACGGCTATCTCGAACACAACATCCAGAGACAAAAGCCTGAAGGAACGCCTCCCACTCGCCCTTGTTTCAGAGGCCCAGGAGCTCCCTCTCGGGCTGTACATCCGGCCTGCCATACCCAAGGCGCCACTCATAAGCTGAGTTTGTGTTTTCAGACTTCTGTGCCCTCATCTGGACCCATACAACCGCCAGGCTAGGGCCTCTGGAGCCACAGCGAAAGATTGTGCCTGCCCTCTCCAAGGAAATTGTGCCCAATCCATTGACCACAACCCTACAGGTTAGGGAAAAGCTCCAAGGCCCCTGAGGCCATCAATAGTGTAGGCCACCCTGGACTAAGAGGGGCTCTCTGACACCAGCGGAGCAACTATCTCCACTTAGACTCTCAGACAGTGTCCCCAGAGACAGAAGGTTGAAATGGACAGGCCCCCAGGCCCTAATCTGAACCTTAGCTCTGGTTTCCATGTGTCCGTCCTCAGAGTTCTGTTTTCGTAGACCAGCACACGGGGCTTTTCTGAGGCACCAAACCAAACCTCTCTCGCCTCCACATGGGGAGCTTCCTTACTGGGGATGTATCAAACCCTTCAGGTAGGAGAGTTCCGCAGGGCCACTGAACACCCAGCACATTCCAAGGTTTCCATGGACCCAAACGCACATTATGACGCATCCTCAGGAGAGGCCATTTCAACTCAGCCCCCTGGTTAGCGTGCCCCAGAGGCAGCAGATCAAACATATCTTGTGGCTAATGGCCAATGGGAATGCGAGGCATGCTGTACAGGGATCCATCCTTCGAACCGTGCTCTCCAGTCCTTCCGTATGGTATGTCCTGGAGCCATGCAACAGGACTCGAATGTCCCACAGAAGGAAACCTGGTGGTTTGGGGCAACCTCCAAACTCAGCGTGGGAAAACTTCCTTGGCCTCATGAGGCCCCCGCTTCATGAAGGTGCCATCATGGACACATACTCCAGCCTCAGCCAACGTCTGATCCTCAGCCTGACTTCAGATGCAGGAGATTTTGATTCAGGCTCTGCCTAGTGGGCCGGCTCTGCCCTTGGCTCCAATCCTCACTTTAGCTTGTGTTCCTAGACTTCCGTCCTCACACTCCTGGCCCACAAACCCTCCCTTCTGGGAATTCTGGGGCCACAATGAAGCACTCCGCCTGCCTCCCAGGAGAACAACTTTGTCTATGGTGCTGCCCAGAAACCCCAAATGAGGATCAAACTGCTTGGCCCTCGGCAACACCCCAATTGCATAGGCTACCTTAAACACTGATGCTCTGTCGCAAATAGCCTGAGCCCAGACCTTCCAACAGACACCGACACAGCTGGCTGCACACCCAGCACATTCGACCCGCCACTGCCTTAGGCCACCATCCATTCCCAACCTGGGTTTTCAGTCATCAGAACCTAGACCTTATCTCCAATCCCTGCACAGGGCGGAACCTGATGCACAAGTCAGAACCCCTCCTTCCCCATGGCAAGAAACCTTGCTGCTGGCAGTGAGTCAAACCTTCAGTGTAGGAGAAAACGGCATGGCCCATGAGGCCACGCCCATGTGTGAGGGCCGCCTTGGGCACAAACACACATTGTGACCCTCACCGTGAGTACCTTATTCAAGTAACGCCTCTCAGTGATTGGACCAAGAGCCCGCATATGTGGCTTGCCATGCCCATAGGCACACAGGACTAACTAGATGGTGTGTATTCCAGTTGAGGGAACCCACTGCAGTGCTCTAGATTCCCTCTCCTGGCGGGTCCCCTGTGGCAGAAAACAGTACTATTCCCTTCCCACAGAATGAACCCAAACACTTGGGAGCTTGGACAATCCCCCGAGAGGAATGCTCTTCCTCGGCCCCTGAAGCAACCCCTACCCTGAACGGCCACTGTGAACGCAACACCCAGAGACAAAAGCCTGAGCGACTGCCTCCCACTTGCCCTCCTTTGATATCCAGAGGATCTCCCCTCTCGGACTGGAGATCAGGCCTGCCATTACCTTGGCCCCTACCTGAGCCAAGTTTGCTTTTTCAGACATCTGTCTCCACAGCCCTGGCAAACACAGCCTCTAGGCTGGGTCCTCTGGAGCCATACCACAGGACCATGCCTGCTCTCTCCTGGGAAACTCTGTCCATTCCTTTGGCCACACACCTCCAGAATATGAGAAACCTCAAGGCCCCCGAGGACATACCATTACCGGGAGCCTCCCTGCACACACAGGGGCCTTCGGACACAAGCTGAGCTGCTACCTCCATGAAGGCATGCACACAGATGTCAACAGAGATAGAAGGTTGAGCCGGACAGGCCCTTAGGCCCTAATCTCAACTCTTGCTTTGTTTTCCAGGTGTCACTCCTCAGAGGCTTTGGTTCGAAGAACAGGATATGGGGCTTTCCTGAGGCACTGAACAGAACTTCTCTCGTCTCCACATGGGAAGCTTCCTTGTTGGAGCCGTGTCAAACACCTCAGGTTGGAGAATCCTGCAGAGTCCCTGAGCCACCTCCACATTCCAAGGTCTCCCAGGCCACCAAGCCACAGTAGGACTCATCTTCAGGAGAGTCCATTTCAACTCTCCCCTCTGGGTAGCTCACCCAGGAGCCCGCAGATTGAGCCTGCCTTGTCCTGACTAAAGAGTGGGAATATGAGGTGGCGGTCCCAGGCATCCATGCTTAGACACCTGCTCTCGAGTCTTTCCGTATGGGGCCTCCTGGAACCATCCAATAGCACTCGACTTTCGTGCAGAAGGAAACCTTGAGGTTTGGAGTAGTTCACAAATCCCATCGTAGGCAAACCTTCCTGGCCTCATGAGGCCCCCACACCATTCAGGAAGAGGCCATGCTGGACAAAAACTCTAGCCTGAGGCACGTCTCAGAGTTGAAATGACCTCAGTGCAGGAGATCTCGATTCAGCCTCTCAGAGTGGGCCTGCCGTGCCATCGGTCCCAAACCTCACGCTAGCTTGTGTTTTCAGACTTCCTTCCTCACACTCCTGGCAAACAAGCCCTCCGGACTAGGAACTCCAGAACCACAACCCAGCCCAGGGTCTGCCCAAGGGAAGAAAAACGTTTCCCTGTGGGGCTCTCTCCAGAAAACCCAGATGAGGTTCAACCTGCTCGGGCCTCGACGGTACCCGAACTGGATAGGCTGCTCTGGGCACTCATGCTCTGTCTGACACAGCCTGAAGCCAGACGTCCAGACAGACAAGGAGACAGCTGGCCGCACACCCAGCACTTCGGACACGCCATGGTCTTATGCCGTCTCCTCTTCCTAACCTTGGTTTTCAGATATCTGAAACTAGACATTATATCAATTCTCCACACAGCTGGGTATCGCAAGCACAACACAGAACTCCTCCTTCCCCGTGGCTGTAAAGCCTGCTCTTGGCATGGAGTCACACCTTCAGGGTGGGAGAAACCTTCCTGGTCCCTGATGCAACGCCCAAACTTGAGTGCTGCTTGGGCACAAATTCACACTCTGACCCTCAGCATGAGCCCCATATCAAAGAAAGGCCTGTCAGGGCCTAGGCCAAGAGCCCGCATATGGGGCTTGCCAAGCCCCTATGAACCCAATCCTCACCAGTGTTTGAGTTTTCCAGTCGCCCCGCCCGTACCTGGGGCTCTGCTCTGGAATCCCTTTCTTGGAGAGACACGTGAGCCAGACAACACTTTTCCACCCTTCCCACAAAATGACCCCAAACTCTTGGGAGCTGGGACAAATCCCCAGAGAGGGATACTCGTCCACAGTCCCTGAGGCCACCCCTCCAATCCACGGCTATCTCGGACACAACATCCAGAGACAAAAGCCTGAACGAACGCCTCCCACTCGCCCTTGTTTCAGAGGCCCAGGAGCTCCCTCTCGGGCTGTACATCCGGCCTGCCATACCCTAGGCGCCACTCATAAGCTGAGTTTGTGTTTTCAGACTTCTGTGCCCTCAGCCTGGACCCACACAACCGCCAGGCTAGGGCCTCTGGAGCCACAGCGAAAGATTGTGCCTGCCCTCTCCAAGGAAATTGTGCCCAATCCATTGACCACAACCCTACAGGTTAGGGAAAAGCTCCAAGGCCCCTGAGGCCATCAATAGTGTAGGCCACCCTGGACTAAGAGGGGCTCTCTGACACCAGCGGAGCAACTATCTCCACTTAGACTCCCAGACAGTGTCCCCAGAGACAGAAGGTTGAAATGGACAGGCCCCCAGGCCCTAATCTGAAACTTAGCTTTGGTTTCCATGTGTCCGTCCTCAGAGTTATGTTTTCGTAGACCAGCACACGGGGCTTTTCTGAGGCACCAAACCAAACCTCTCTCGCCTCCACATGGGGAGCTTACTTACTGGGGATGTATCAAACCCTTCAGGTAGGAGAGTTCCCCAGGGCCACTGAACAACCAGCACATTCCAAGGTTTCCATGGACCCAAACGCACATTATGACGCATCCTCAGGAGAGGCCATTTCAACTCAGCCCCCTGGTTAGCGTGCCCCAGAGGCAGCAGATCAAACATATCTTGTGGCTAATGGCCAATGGGAATGCGAGGCATGCTGTACAGGGATCCATCCTTCGAACCGTGCTCTCCAGTCCTTCCGTATGGTATGTCCTGGAGCCATGCAACAGGACTCGAATGTCCCACAGAAGGAAACCTGGTGGTTTGGGGCAACCTCCAAACTCAGCGTGGGAAAACTTCCTTGGCCTCATGAGGCCCCCGCTTCATGAAGGTGCCATCATGGACACATACTCCAGCCTCAGCCAACGTCTGATCCTCAGCCTGACTTCAGATGCAGGAGATTTTGATTCAGCCTCTGCCTAGTGGGCCTGCTCTGCCCTTGGCTCCAATCCTCACTTTAGTTTGTGTTCCTAGACTTCCGTCCTCACACTCCTGGCCCACAAACCCTCCCTTCTGGGAATTCTGGGGCCACAATGAAGCACTCCGCCTGCCTCCCAGGAAAAAAACTTTGTCTATGGTGCTGCCCAGAAACCCCAAATGAGGATCAAACTGCTTGGCCCTCGGCAACACCCCAATTGCATAGGCTACCTTAAACACTGATGCTCTGTCGCAAATAGCCTGAGCCCAGACCTTCCAACAGACACCGACACAGCTGGCTGCACACCCAGCACATTGGACCCGCCACTGCCTTAGGCCACCATCCATTCCCAACCTGGGTTTTCAGTCATCAGAACCTAGACCTTATCTCCAATCCCTGCACAGGGCGGAACCTGATGCACAAGTCAGAACCCCTCCTTCCCCATGGCAAGAAACCTTGCTGCTGGCAGTGAGTCAAACCTTCAGTGTAGGAGAAAACGGCATGGCCCATGAGGCCACGCCCATGTGTGAGGGCCGCCTTGGGCACAAACACACATTGTGACCCTCAGCGTGAGTACCTTATTCAAGTAACGCCTCTCAATGATTGGACCAAGAGCCCGCATATGTGGCTTGCCATGCCCATAGGCACGCAGGACTAACTAGATGGTGTGTATTCCAGTTGAGGGAACCCACTGCTGTGCTCTAGAGTCCCTCTCCTGGCGGGTCCCCTGTGGCAGAAAACAGTACTCTTCCCTTCCCACAGAATGAACCCAAACACTTGGGAGCTTGGACAATCCCCCGAGAGGAAGGCTCTTCCTCGGCCCCTGAAGCAACCCCTACCCTCAACGGCCACTGTGAACGCAACACCCAGAGACAAAAGCCTGAGTGACTGCCTCCCACTTGCCCTCCTTTGATATCGAGAGGATCTCCTCTCTCGGACTGGAGATCAGGCCTGCCATTACCTTGGCCCCTACCTGAGCCAAGTTTGCTTTTTCAGACATCTGTCCCCACAGCCCTGGCAAACACAGCCTCTAGGCTGGGTCCTCTGGAGCCATACCACAGGACCATGCCTGCTCTCTCCTGGGAAACTCTGTCCATTCCTTTGGCCACACACCTCCAGAATATGAGAAACCTCAAGGCCCCCGAGGACATACCATTACCGGGAGCCTCCCTGCACACACGGGGGCCTTCGGACACAAGCTGAGCTGCTACCTCCATGAAGGCATGCACACAGATGTCAACAGAGATAGAAGGTTGAGCCGGACAGGCCCTTAGGCCCTAATCTCAACTCTTGCTTTGTTTTCCAGGTGTCACTCCTCAGAGGCTTTGGTTCGAAGAACAGGATATGGGGCTTTCCTGAGGCACTGAACAGAACTTCTCTCGTCTCCACATGGGAAGCTTCCTTGTTGGAGCCGTGTCAAACACCTCAGGTTGGAGAATCCTGCAGAGTCCCTGAGCCACCTCCACATTCCAAGGTCTCCCAGGCCACCAAGCCACAGTAGGACTCATCTTCAGGAGAGTCCATTTCATCTCTCCCCTCTGGGTAGCTCACCCAGGAGCCCGCCGATTGAGCCTGCCTTGTCCTGACTAAAGAGTGGGAATATGAGGTGGCGGTCCCAGGCATCCATGCTTAGACACCTGCTCTCGAGTCTTTCCGTATGGGGCCTCCTGGAACCATCCAATAGCACTCGACTTTCGTGCAGAAGGAAACCTTGAGGTTTGGAGTAGTTCACAAATCCCATCGTAGGCAAACCTTCCTGGCCTCATGAGGCCCCCACACCATTCAGGAAGAGGCCATGCTGGACAAAAACTCTAGCCTGAGGCACGTCTCAGAGTTGAAATGACCTCAGTGCAGGAGATCTCGATTCAGCCTCTCAGAGTGGGCCTGCCGTGCCATCGGTCCCAAACCTCACGCTAGCTTGTGTTTTCAGACTTCCTTCCTCACACTCCTGGCAAACAAGCCCTCCGGACTAGGAACTCCAGAACCACAACCCAGCCCAGGGTCTGCCCAAGGCAAGAAAAACGTTTCCCTGTGGGGCTCTCTCCAGAAAACCCAGATGAGGATCAACCTGCTCGGGCCTCGACGGTACCCGAACTGGATAGGCTGCTCTGGGCACTCATGCTCTGTCTGACACAGCCTGAAGCCAGACGTCCAGACAGACAAGGAGACAGCTGGCCGCACACCCAGCACTTCGGACACGCCATGGTCTTATGCCGTCACCTCTTCCTAACCTTGGTTTTCAGATATCTGAACCTAGACATTATATCAATTCTCCACACAGCTGGGTATCGCAAGCACAACACAGAACTCCTCCTTCCCCGTGGCTGTAAAGCTTGCTCTTGGCATGGAGTCACACCTTCAGGGTGGGAGAAACCTTCCTGGTCCCTGATGCCACGCCCAAACTTGAGTGCTGCTTGGGCACAAATTCACACTCTGACCCTCAGCATGAGCCCCATGTCAAAGAAAGGCCTGTCAGGGCCTGGGCCAAGAGCCCGCATATGGGGCTTGCCAAGCCCCTATGCACCCAATCCTCACCAGTGTTTGAGTTTTCCAGTCGCCCCGCCCGTACCTGGGGCTCTGCTCTGGAATCCCTTTCTTGGAGAGACACGTGAGCCAGACAACACTTTTCCACCCTTCCCACAAAATGACCCCAAACTCTTGGGAGCTGGGACAAATCCCCAGAGAGGGATACTCGTCCACAGTCCCTGAGGCCACCCCTCCAATCCACGGCTATCTCGGACACAACATCCAGAGACAAAAGCCTGAAGGAACGCCTCCCACTCGCCCTTGTTTCAGAGGCCCAGGAGCTCCCTCTCGGGCTGTACATCCGGCCTGCCATACCCTAGGCGCCACTCATAAGCTGAGTTTGTGTTTTCAGACTTCTGTGCCCTCAGCCTGGACCCACACAACCGCCAGGCTAGGGCCTCTGGAGCCACAGCGAAAGATTGTGCCTGCCCTCTCCAAGGAAATTGTGCCCAATCCATTGACCACAACCCTACAGGTTAGGGAAAAGCTCCAAGGCCCCTGAGGCCATCAATAGTGTAGGCCACCCTGGACTAAGAGGGGCTCTCTGACACCAGCGGAGCAACTATCTCCACTTAGACTCTCAGACAGTGTCCCCAGAGACAGAAGGTTGAAATGGACAGGCCCCCAGGCCCTAATCTGAACCTTAGCTCTGGTTTCCATGTGTCCGTCCTCAGAGGTCTGTTTTCGTAGACCAGCACACGGGGCTTTTCTGAGGCACCAAACCAAACCTCTCTCGCCTCCACATGGGGAGCTTACTTACTGGGGATGTATCAAACCCTTCAGGTAGGAGAGTTCCGCAGGGCCACTGAACAACCAGCACATTCCAAGGTTTCCATGGACCCAAACGCACATTATGACGCATCCTCAGGAGAGGCCATTTCAACTCAGCCCCCTGGTTAGCGTGCCCCAGAGGCAGCAGATCAAACATATCTTGTGGCTAATGGCCAATGGGAATGCGAGGCATGCTGTACAGGGATCCATCCTTCGAACCGTGCTCTCCAGTCCTTCCGTATGGTATGTCCTGGAGCCATTCAACAGGACTCGAATGTCCCACAGAAGGAAACCTGGTGGTTTGGGGCAACCTCCAAACTCAGCGTGGGAAAACTTCCTTGGCCTCATGAGGCCCCCGCTTCATGAAGGTGCCATCATGGACACATACTCCAGCCTCAGCCAACGTCTGATCCTCAGCCTGACTTCAGATGCAGGAGATTTTGATTCAGCCTCTGCCTAGTGGGCCTGCTCTGGCCTTGGCTCCAATCCTCACTTTAGCTTGTGTTCCTAGACTTCCGTCCTCACACTCCTGGCCCACAAACCCTCCCTTCTGGGAATTCTGGGGCCACAATGAAGCACTCCGCCTGCCTCCCAGGAGAAAAACTTTGTCTATGGTGCTGCCCAGAAACCCCAAATGAGGATCAAACTGCTTGGCCCTCGGCAACACCCCAATTGCATAGGCTACCTTAAACACTGAGGCTCTGTCGCAAATAGCCTGAGCCCAGACCTTCCAACAGACACCGACACAGCTGGCTGCACACCCAGCACATTGGACCCGCCACTGCCTTAGGCCACCATCCATTCCCAACCTGGGTTTTCAGTCATCAGAACCTAGACCTTATCTCCAATCCCTGCACAGGGGGGAACCTGATGCACAAGTCAGAACCCCTCCTTCCCCATGGCAAGAAACCTTGCTGCTGGCAGTGAGTCAAACCTTCAGTGTAGGAGAAAACGGCATGGCCCATGAGGCCACGCCCATGTGTGAGGGCCGCCTTGGGCACAAACACACATTGTGACCCTCAGCGTGAGTACCTTATTCAAGTAACGCCTCTCAGTGATTGGACCAAGAGCCCGCATATGTGGCTTGCCATGCCCATAGGCACGCAGGACTAACTAGATGGTGTGTATTCCAGTTGAGGGAACCCACTGCTGTGCTCTAGAGTCCCTCTCCTGGCGGGTCCCCTGTGGCAGAAAACAGTACTCTTCCCTTCCCACAGAATGAACCCAAACACTTGGGAGCTTGGACAATCCCCCGAGAGGAAGGCTCTTCCTCGGCCCCTGAAGCAACCCCTACCCTGAACGGCCACTGTGAACGCAACACCCAGAGACAAAAGCCTGAGCGACTGCCTCCCACTTGCCCTCCTTTGATATCGAGAGGATCTCCTCTCTCGGACTGGAGATCAGGCCTGCCGTTACATTGGCGCCTACCTGAGCCAAGTTCGCTTTTTCAGACATCTGTCTCCACAGCCCTGGCAAACACAGCCTCTAGGCTGGGTCCTCTGGAGCCATACCACAGGACCATGCCTGCTCTCTCCTGGGAAACTCTGTCCATTCCTTTGGCTACACTCCTCCAGAATATGAGAAACCTCAAGGCCCCGAGGACATACCATTACCGGGAGCCTCCCTGCACACACGGGGGCCTTCGGACACAAGCTGAGCTGCTACCTCCATGAAGGCATGCACACAGATGTCAACAGAGATAGAAGGTTGAGCCGGACAGGCCCTTAGGCCCTAATCTCAACTCTTGCTTTGTTTTCCAGGTGTCACTCCTCAGAGGCTTTGGTTCGAAGAACAGGATATGGGGCTTTCCTGAGGCACTGAACAGAACTTCTCTCGTCTCCACATGGGAAGCTTCCTTGTTGGAGCCGTGTCAAACACCTCAGGTTGGAGAATCCTGCAGAGTCCCTGAGCCACCTCCACATTCCAAGGTCTCCCAGGCCACCAAGCCACAGTAGGACTCATCTTCAGGAGAGTCCATTTCAACTCTCCCCTCTGGGTAGCTCACCCAGGAGCCCGCCGATTGAGCCTGCCTTGTCCTGACTAAAGAGTGGGAATATGAGGTGGCGTTCCCAGGCATCCATGCTTAGACACCTGCTCTCGAGTCTTTCCGTATGGGGCCTCCTGGAACCATCCAATAGCACTCGACTTTCGTGCAGAAGGAAACCTTGAGGTTTGGAGTAGTTCACAAATCCCATCGTAAGCAAACCTTCCTGGCCTCATGAGGCCCCCACACCATTCAGGAAGAGGCCATGCTGGACAAAAACTCTAGCCTGAGGCACGTCTCAGAGTTGAAATGACCTCAGTGCAGGAGATCTCGATTCAGCCTCTCAGAGTGGGCCTGCCGTGCCATCGGTCCCAAACCTCACGCTAGCTTCTGTTTCCAGACTTCCTTCCTCACACTCCTGGCAAACAAGCCCTCCGGACTAGGAACTCCAGAACCACAACCCAGCCCAGGGTCTGCCCAAGGCAAGAAAAACGTTTCCCTGTGGGGCTCTCTCCAGAAAACCCAGATGAGGATCAACCTGCTCGGGCTCGACGGTACCTGAACTGGATAGGCTGCTCTGGGCACTCATGCTCTGTCTGACACAGCCTGAAGCCAGACGTCCAGACAGACAAGGAGACAGCTGGCCGCACACCCAGCACTTCGGACACGCCATGGTCTTATGCCGTCACCTCTTCCTAACCTTGGTTTTCAGATATCTGAACCTAGACATTATATCAATTCTCCACACAGCTGGGTATCGCAAGCACAACACAGAACTCCTACTTCCCCGTGGCTGTAAAGCTTGCTCTTGGCATGGAGTCACACCTTCAGGGTGGGAGAAACCTTCCTGGTCCCTGATGCCACGCCCAAACTTGAGTGCTGCTTGGGCACAAATTCACACTCTGACCCTCAGCATGAGCCCCATGTCAAAGAAAGGCCTGTCAGGGCCTGGGCCAAGAGCCCGCATATGGGGCTTGCCAAGCCCCTATGCACCCAATCCTCACCAGTGTTTGAGTTTTCCAGTCGCCCCGCCCGTACCTGGGGCTCTGCTCTGGAATCCCTTTCTTGGAGAGACACGTGAGCCAGACAACACTTTTCCACCCTTCCCACAAAATGACCCCAAACTCTTGGGAGCTGGGACAAATCCCCAGAGAGGGATACTCGTCCACAGTCCCTGAGGCCACCCCTCCAATCCACGGCTATCTCGGACACAACATCCAGAGACAAAAGCCTGAAGGAACGCCTCCCACTCGCCCTTGTTTCAGAGGCCCAGGAGCTCCCTCTCGGGCTGTACATCCGGCCTGCCATACCCTAGGCGCCACTCATAAGCTGAGTTTGTGTTTTCAGACTTCTGTGCCCTCAGCCTGGACCCACACAACCGCCAGGCTAGGGCCTCTGGAGCCACAGCGAAAGATTGTGCCTGCCCTCTCCAAGGAAATTGTGCCCAATCCATTGACCACAACCCTACAGGTTAGGGAAAAGCTCCAAGCCCCTGAGGCCATCAATAGTGTAGGCCACCCTGGACTAAGAGGGGCTCTCTGACACCAGCGGAGCAACTATCTCCACTTAGACTCTCAGACAGTGTCCCCAGAGACAGAAGGTTGAAATGGACAGGCCCCCAGGCCCTAATCTGAACCTTAGCTCTGGTTTCCATGTGTCCGTCCTCAGAGGTCTGTTTTCGTAGACCAGCACACGGGGCTTTTCTGAGGCACCAAACCAAACCTCTCTCGCCTCCACATGGGGAGCTTACTTACTGGGGATGTATCAAACCCTTCAGGTAGGAGAGTTCCGCAGGGCCACTGAACAACCAGCACATTCCAAGGTTTCCATGGACCCAAACGCACATTATGACGCATCCTCAGGAGAGGCCATTTCAACTCAGCCCCCTGGTTAGCGTGCCCCAGAGGCAGCAGATCAAACATATCTTGTGGCTAATGGCCAATGGGAATGCGAGGCATGCTGTACAGGGATCCATCCTTCGAACCGTGCTCTCCAGTCCTTCCGTATGGTATGTCCTGGAGCCATTCAACAGGACTCGAATGTCCCACAGAAGGAAACCTGGTGGTTTGGGGCAACCTCCAAACTCAGCGTGGGAAAACTTCCTTGGCCTCATGAGGCCCCCGCTTCATGAAGGTGCCATCATGGACACATACTCCAGCCTCAGCCAACGTCTGATCCTCAGCCTGACTTCAGATGCAGGAGATTTTGATTCAGCCTCTGCCTAGTGGGCCTGCTCTGGCCTTGGCTCCAATCCTCACTTTAGCTTGTGTTCCTAGACTTCCGTCCTCACACTCCTGGCCCACAAACCCTCCCTTCTGGGAATTCTGGGGCCACAATGAAGCACTCCGCCTGCCTCCCAGGAGAAAAACTTTGTCTATGGTGCTGCCCAGAAACCCCAAATGAGGATCAAACTGCTTGGCCCTCGGCAACACCCCAATTGCATAGGCTACCTTAAACACTGAGGCTCTGTCGCAAATAGCCTGAGCCCAGACCTTCCAACAGACACCGACACAGCTGGCTGCACACCCAGCACATTGGACCCGCCACTGCCTTAGGCCACCATCCATTCCCAACCTGGGTTTTCAGTCATCAGAACCTAGACCTTATCTCCAATCCCTGCACAGGGGGGAACCTGATGCACAAGTCAGAACCCCTCCTTCCCCATGGCAAGAAACCTTGCTGCTGGCAGTGAGTCAAACCTTCAGTGTAGGAGAAAACGGCATGGCCCATGAGGCCACGCCCATGTGTGAGGGCCGCCTTGGGCACAAACACACATTGTGACCCTCAGCGTGAGTACCTTATTCAAGTAACGCCTCTCAGTGATTGGACCAAGAGCCCGCATATGTGGCTTGCCATGCCCATAGGCACGCAGGACTAACTAGATGGTGTGTATTCCAGTTGAGGGAACCCACTGCTGTGCTCTAGAGTCCCTCTCCTGGCGGGTCCCCTGTGGCAGAAAACAGTACTCTTCCCTTCCCACAGAATGAACCCAAACACTTGGGAGCTTGGACAATCCCCCGAGAGGAAGGCTCTTCCTCGGCCCCTGAAGCAACCCCTACCCTGAACGGCCACTGTGAACGCAACACCCAGAGACAAAAGCCTGAGCGACTGCCTCCCACTTGCCCTCCTTTGATATCGAGAGGATCTCCTCTCTCGGACTGGAGATCAGGCCTGCCGTTACATTGGCGCCTACCTGAGCCAAGTTCGCTTTTTCAGACATCTGTCTCCACAGCCCTGGCAAACACAGCCTCTAGGCTGGGTCCTCTGGAGCCATACCACAGGACCATGCCTGCTCTCTCCTGGGAAACTCTGTCCATTCCTTTGGCTACACTCCTCCAGAATATGAGAAACCTCAAGGCCCCGAGGACATACCATTACCGGGAGCCTCCCTGCACACACGGGGGCCTTCGGACACAAGCTGAGCTGCTACCTCCATGAAGGCATGCACACAGATGTCAACAGAGATAGAAGGTTGAGCCGGACAGGCCCTTAGGCCCTAATCTCAACTCTTGCTTTGTTTTCCAGGTGTCACTCCTCAGAGGCTTTGGTTCGAAGAACAGGATATGGGGCTTTCCTGAGGCACTGAACAGAACTTCTCTCGTCTCCACATGGGAAGCTTCCTTGTTGGAGCCGTGTCAAACACCTCAGGTTGGAGAATCCTGCAGAGTCCCTGAGCCACCTCCACATTCCAAGGTCTCCCAGGCCACCAAGCCACAGTAGGACTCATCTTCAGGAGAGTCCATTTCAACTCTCCCCTCTGGGTAGCTCACCCAGGAGCCCGCAGATTGAGCCTGCCTTGTCCTGACTAAAGAGTGGGAATATGAGGTGGCGTTCCCAGGCATCCATGCTTAGACACCTGCTCTCGAGTCTTTCCGTATGGGGCCTCCTGGAACCATCCAATAGCACTCGACTTTCGTGCAGAAGGAAACCTTGAGGTTTGGAGTAGTTCACAAATCCCATCGTAGGCAAACCTTCCTGGCCTCATGAGGCCCCCACACCATTCAGGAAGAGGCCATGCTGGACAAAAACTCTAGCCTGAGGCACGTCTCAGAGTTGAAATGACCTCAGTGCAGGAGATCTCGATTCAGCCTCTCAGAGTGGGCCTGCCGTGCCATCGGTCCCAAACCTCACGCTAGCTTGTGTTTTCAGACTTCCTTCCTCACACTCCTGGCAAACAAGCCCTCCGGACTAGGAACTCCAGAACCACAACCCAGCCCAGGGTCTGCCCAAGGGAAGAAAAACGTTTCCCTGTGGGGCTCTCTCCAGAAAACCCAGATGAGGTTCAACCTGCTCAGGCCTCGACGGTACCCGAACTGGATAGGCTGCTCTGGGCACTCATGCTCTGTCTGACACAGCCTGAAGCCAGACGTCCAGACAGACAAGGAGACAGCTGGCCGCACACCCAGCACTTTGGACACGCCATGGTCTTATGCCGTCTCCTCTTCCTAACCTTGGTTTTCAGATATCTGAACCTAGACATTATATCAATTCTCCACACAGCTGGGTATCGCAAGCACAACACAGAACTCCTCCTTCCCCGTGGCTGTAAAGCCTGCTCTTGGCATGGAGTCACACCTTCAGGGTGGGAGAAACCTTCCTGGTCCCTGATGCCACGCCCAAACTTGAGTGCTGCTTGGGCACAAATTCACACTCTGACCCTCAGCTTGAGCCCCATGTCAAAGAAAGGCCTGTCAGGGCCTGGGCCAAGAGCCCGCATATGGGGCTTGCCAAGCCCCTATGCACCCAATCCTCACCAGTGTTTGAGTTTTCCAGTCGCCCCGCCCGTACCTGGGGCTCTGCTCTGGAATCCCTTTCTTGGAGAGACACGTGAGCCAGACAACACTTTTCCACCCTTCCCACAAAATGACCCCAAACTCTTGGGAGCTGGGACAAATCCCCAGAGAGGGATACTCGTCCACAGTCCCTGAGGCCACCCCTCCAATCCACGGCTATCTCGGACACAACATCCAGAGACAAAAGCCTGAAGGAACGCCTCCCACTCGCCCTTGTTTCAGAGGCCCAGGAGCTCCCTCTCGGGCTGTACATCCGGC
Organism: Mustela nivalis; assembly: GCF_964662115.1. Lineage (NCBI taxonomy): Eukaryota > Metazoa > Chordata > Mammalia > Carnivora > Mustelidae > Mustela > Mustela nivalis. Next base: position 220,782 of record NW_028136116.1, on the reverse strand, counting down.
CTGCCATACCCTAGGCGCCACTCATAAGCTGAGTTTGTGTTTTCAGACTTCTGTGCCCTCAGCCTGGACCCACACAACCGCCAGGCTAGGGCCTCTGGAGCCACAGCGAAAGATTGTGCCTGCCCTCTCCAAGGAAATTGTGCCCAATCCATTGACCACAACCCTACAGGTTAGGGAAAAGCTCCAAGGCCCCTGAGGCCATCAATAGTGTAGGCCACCCTGGACTAAGAGGGGCTCTCTGACACCAGCGGAGCAACTATCTCCACTTAGACTCTCAGACAGTGTCCCCAGAGACAGAAGGTTGAAATGGACAGGCCCCCAGGCCCTAATCTGAACCTTAGCTCTGGTTTCCATGTGTCCGTCCTCAGAGGTCTGTTTTCGTAGACCAGCACACGGGGCTTTTCTGAGGCACCAAACCAAACCTCTCTCGCCTCCACATGGGGAGCTTACTTACTGGGGATGTATCAAACCCTTCAGGTAGGAGAGTTCCGCAGGGCCACTGAACAACCAGCACATTCCAAGGTTTCCATGGACCCAAACGCACATTATGACGCATCCTCAGGAGAGGCCATTTCAACTCAGCCCCCTGGTTAGCGTGCCCCAGAGGCAGCAGATCAAACATATCTTGTGGCTAATGGCCAATGAGAATGCGAGGCATGCTGTACAGGGATCCATCCTTCGAACCGTGCTCTCCAGTCCTTCCGTATGGTATGTCCTGGAGCCATGCAACAGGACTCGAATGTCCCACAGAAGGAAACCTGGTGGTTTGGGGCAACTTCCAAACTCAGCGTGGGAAAACTTCCTTGGCCTCATGAGGCCCCCGCTTCATGAAGGTGCCATCATGGACACATACTCCAGCCTCAGCCAACGTCTGATCCTCAGCCTGACTTCAGATGCAGGAGATTTTGATTCAGCCTCTGCCTAGTGGGCCTGCTCTGCCCTTGGCTCCAATCCTCACTTTAGCTTGTGTTCCTAGACTTCCGTCCTCACACTCCTGGCCCACAAACCCTCCCTTCTGGGAATTCTGGGGCCACAATGAAGCACTCCGCCTGCCTCCCAGGAGAAAAACTTTGTCTATGGTGCTGCCCAGAAACCCCAAATGAGGATCAAACTGCTTGGCCCTCGGCAACACCCCAATTGCATAGGCTACCTTAAACACTGAGGCTCTGTCGCAAATAGCCTGAGCCCAGACCTTCCAACAGACACCGACACAGCTGGCTGCACACCCAGCACATTGGACCCGCCACTGCCTTAGGCCACCATCCATTCCCAACCTGGGTTTTCAGTCATCAGAACCTAGACCTTATCTCCAATCCCTGCACAGGGGGGAACCTGATGCACAAGTCAGAACCCCTCCTTCCCCATGGCAAGAAACCTTGCTGCTGGCAGTGAGTCAAACCTTCAGTGTAGGAGAAAACGGCATGGCCCATGAGGCCACGCCCATGTGTGAGGGCCGCCTTGGGCACAAACACACATTGTGACCCTCAGCGTGAGTACCTTATTCAAGTAACGCCTCTCAGTGATTGGACCAAGAGCCCGCATATGTGGCTTGCCATGCCCATAGGCACGCAGGACTAACTAGATGGTGTGTATTCCAGTTGAGGGAACCCACTGCTGTGCTCTAGAGTCCCTCTCCTGGCGGGTCCCCTGTGGCAGAAAACAGTACTCTTCCCTTCCCACAGAATGAACCCAAACACTTGGGAGCTTGGACAATCCCCCGAGAGGAAGGCTCTTCCTCGGCCCCTGAAGCAACCCCTACCCTGAACGGCCACTGTGAACTCAACACCCAGAGACAAAAGCCTGAGCGACTGCCTCCCACTTGCCCTCCTTTGATATCGAGAGGATCTCCTCTCTCGGACTGGAGATCAGGCCTGCCGTTACATTGGCGCCTACCTGAGCCAAGTTTGCTTTTTCAGACATCTGTCTCCACAGCCCTGGCAAACACAGCCTCTAGGCTGGGTCCTCTGGAGCCATACCACAGGACCATGCCTGCTCTCTCCTGGGAAACTCTGTCCATTCCTTTGGCTACACTCCTCCAGAATATGAGAAACCTCAAGGCCCCGAGGACATACCATTACCGGGAGCCTCCCTGCACACACGGGGGCCTTCGGACACAAGCTGAGCTGCTACCTCCATGAAGGCATGCACACAGATGTCAACAGAGATAGAAGGTTGAGCCGGACAGGCCCTTAGGCCCTAATCTCAACTCTTGCTTTGTTTTCCAGGTGTCACTCCTCAGAGGCTTTGGTTCGAAGAACAGGATATGGGGCTTTCCTGAGGCACTGAACAGAACTTCTCTCGTCTCCACATGGGAAGCTTCCTTGTTGGAGCCGTGTCAAACACCTCAGGTTGGAGAATCCTGCAGAGTCCCTGAGCCACCTCCACATTCCAAGGTCTCCCAGGCCACCAAGCCACAGTAGGACTCATCTTCAGGAGAGTCCATTTCAACTCTCCCCTCTGGGTAGCTCACCCAGGAGCCCGCAGATTGAGCCTGCCTTGTCCTGACTAAAGAGTGGGAATATGAGGTGGCGTTCCCAGGCATCCACGCTTAGACACCTGCTCTCGAGTCTTTCCGTATGGGGCCTCCTGGAACCATCCAATAGCACTCGACTTTCGTGCAGAAGGAAACCTTGAGGTTTGGAGTAGTTCACAAATCCCATCGTAGGCAAACCTTCCTGGCCTCATGAGGCCCCCACACCATTCAGGAAGAGGCCATGCTGGACAAAAACTCTAGCCTGAGGCACGTCTCAGAGTTGAAATGACCTCAGTGCAGGAGATCTCGATTCAGCCTCTCAGAGTGGGCCTGCCGTGCCATCGGTCCCAAACCTCACGCTAGCTTGTGTTTTCAGACTTCCTTCCTCACACTCCTGGCAAAGAAGCCCTCCGGACTAGGAACTCCAGAACCACAACCCAGCCCAGGGTCTGCCCAAGGCAAGAAAAACGTTTCCCTGTGGGGCTCTCTCCAGAAAACCCAGATGAGGATCATCCTGCTCGGCCCTCGACGGTAGCCGAACTGGATAGGCTGCACAGGGCACTCATGCTCTGTCTGACACAGCCTGAAGTCAGACGTCCAGACAGACAAGGAGACAGCTGGCCGCACACCCAGCACTTCGGACACGCCATGGTCTTATGCCGTCACCTCTTCCTAACCTTGGTTTTCAGATATCTGAACCTAGACATTATATCAATTCTCCACACAGCTGGGTATCGCAAGCACAACACAGAACACCTCCCTCCCCGTGGCTGTAAAGCTTGCTCTTGGCATGGAGTCACACCTTCAGGGTGGGAGAAACCTTCCTGGTCCCTGATGCCACGCCCAAACTTGAGTGCTGCTTGGGCACAAATTCACACTCTGACCCTCAGCATGAGCCCCATGTCAAAGGAAGGCCTGTCAGGGCCTGGGCCAAGAGCCCGCATATGGGGCTTGTCAAGCCCCTATGCACCCAATCCTCACCAGTGTTTGAGTTTTCCAGTCGCCCCGCCCGTATCTGGGGCTCTGCTCTGGGATCCCTTTCTTGGAGAGACACATGAGCCAGAAAACACGACTCCACCCTTCCCACAAAATGACCCCAAACTCTTGGGAGCTGGGACAAATCCCCAGAGAGGGATACTCGTTCACAGTCCCTGAGGCCACCCCTCCAATCCATGGCTATCTCGGACACAACATCCAGAGACAAAAGCCTGAAGGAACGCCTCCCACTCGCCCTTGTTTCAGAGGCCCAGGAGCTCCCTCTCGGGCTGTACATCCGGCCTGCCATACCCTAGGCGCCACTCATAAGCTGAATTTGTGTTTTCAGAATTCTGTGCCCTCAGCCTGGACCCACACAACCGCCAGGCTAGGGCCTCTGGAGCCACAGCGAAAGATTGTGCCTGCCCTCTCCAAGAAAATTGTGCCCAATCCATTGAGCACAACCCTACAGGTTAGGGAAAAGCTCCAAGGCCCCTGAGGCCATCAATAGTGTAGGCCACCCTGGACTAAGAAGGGCTCTCTGACACCAGTGGAGCAACTATCTCCACTTAGACTCTCAGACAGTGTCCCCAGAGACAGAATGTTGAAATGGACAGGCCCCCAGGCCCTAATCTGAACCTTAGCTTTGGTTTCCATGTGTCCGTCCTCAGAGGTCTGTTTTCGTAGACCAGCACACGGGGCTTTTCTGAGGCACCAAACCAAACCTCTCTCGTCTCCACATGGGGAGCTTACTGACTGGGGATGTATCAAACCCTTCAGGTAGGAGAGTTCCGCAGGGCCACTGAACAACCAGCACATTCCAAGGTTTCCATGGACCCAAACGCACATTATGACGCATCCTCAGGAGAGGCCATTTCAACTCAGCCCCCTGGTTAGCGTGCCCCAGAGGCAGCAGATCAAACATATCTTGTGGCTAATGGCCAATGGGAATGCGAGGCATGCTGTACAGGGATCCATCCTTCGAACCGTGCTCTCCAGTCCTTCCGTATGGTATGTCCTGGAGCCATGCAACAGGACACGAATGTCTAACAGAAGGAAACCTGGTGGTTTGGGGCAACCTCCAAACTCAGCGTGGGAAAACTTCCTTGGCCTCATGAGGCCCCCGCTTCATGAAGGTGCCATCATGGACACATACTCCAGCCTCAGCCAACGTCTGATCCTCAGCCTGACTTCAGATGCCGGAGATTTTGATTCAGCCTCTGCCTAGTGGGCCTGCTCTGGCCTTGGCTCCAATCCTCACTTTAGCTTGTGTTCCTAGACTTCCGTCCTCACACTCCTGGCCCACAAACCCTCCCTACTGGGAATTCTGGGGCCACAATGAAGCACTCCGCCTGCCTCCCAGGAGAAAAACTTTGTCTATGGTGCTGCCCAGAAACCCCAAATGAGGATCAAACTGCTTGGCCCTCGGCAACACCCCAATTGCATAGGCTACCTTAAACACTGAGGCTCTGTCGCAAATAGCCTGAGCCCAGACCTTCCAACAGACACCGACACAGCTGGCTGCACACCCAGCACATTGGACCCGCCACTGCCTTAGGCCACCATCCATTCCCAACCTGGGTTTTCAGTCATCAGAACCTAGACCTTATCTCCAATCCCTGCACAGGGGGGAACCTGATGCACAAGTCAGAACCCCTCCTTCCCCATGGCAGAATCCTTGCTGCTGGCAGTGAGTCAAACCTTCAGTGTAGGAGAAAACGGCATGGCCCATGAGGCCACGCCCATGTGTGAGGGCCGCCTTGGGCACAAACACACATTGTGACCCTCAGCGTGAGTACCTTATTCAAGTAACGCCTCTCAGTGATTGGACCAAGAGCCCGCATATGTGGCTTGCCATGCCCATAGGCACACAGGACTAACTAGATGGTGTGTATTCCAGTTGAGGAAACCCACTGCTGTGCTCTAGAGTCCCTCTCCTGGGGGGTCCCCTGTGGCAGAAAACAGTACTCTTCCCTTCCCACAGAATGAACCAAAACACTTGGGAGCTTGGACAATCCCCCGAGAGGAAGGCTCTTCCTCGGCCCCTGAAGCAACCACTACCCTGAACGGCCACTGTGAACGCAACACCCAGAGACAAAAGCCTGAGCGACTGCCTCCCACTTACCCTCCTTTGATATCCAGAGGATCTCCCCTCTCGGACTGGAGATCAGGCCTGCCATTACCTTGGCCCCTACCTGAGCCAAGTTTGCTTTTTCAGACATCTGTCCCCACAGCCCTGGCAAACACAGCCTCTAGGCTGGTCCTCTGGAGCCATACCACAGGACCATGCCTGCTCTCTCTTGGGAAACTCTGTCCATTCCTTTGGCCACACACCTCCAGAATATGAGAAACCTCAAGGCCCCCGAGGACATACCATTACCGGGAGCCTCCCTGCACACACAGGGGCCTTCGGACACAAGCTGAGCTGCTACCTACATGAAGGCTTGCACACAGATGTCAACAGAGATAGAAGGTTGAGCCGGACCGGCCTTTAGGCTCTAATCTCAACTCTTGCTTTGTTTTCCAGGTGTCACTCCTCAGAGGCTTTGGTTCGAAGAACTGGATATGGGGCTTTCCTGAGGCACTGAACAGAACTTCTCTCGTCTCCACATGGGAAGCTTCCTTGTTGGGGCCGTGTCAAACACCTCAGGTTGGAGAATCCTGCAGAGTCCCTGAGCCACCTCCACATTCCAAGGTCTCCCAGGCCACCAAGCCACAGTAGGACTCATCTTCAGGAGAGTCCATTTCAACTCTCCCCTCTGGGTAGCTCACCCAGGAGCCCGCAGATTGAGCCTGCCTTGTCCTGACTAAAGAGTGGGAATATGAGGTGGCGTTCCCAGGCATCCATGCTTAGACACCTGCTCTCGAGTCTTTCCGTATGGGGCCTCCTGGAACCATCCAATAGCACTCGACTTTCGTGCAGAAGGAAACCTTGAGGTTTGGAGTAGTTCACAAATCCCATCATAGGCAAACCTTCCTGGCCTCATGAGCCCCCACACAATTCAGGAAGAGGCCATGCTGGACAAAAACTCTAGCCTGAGGCACGTCTCATAGTTGAAATGACCTCAATGCAGGAGATCTCGATTCAGCCTCTCAGAGTGGGCCTGCCGTGCCATCGGTCCCAAACCTCACGCTAGCTTGTGTTTTCAGACTTCCTTCCTCACACTCCTGGCAAACAAGCCCTCCAGACTAGGAACTCCAGAACCACAACCCAGCCCAGGGTCTGCCCAAGGGAAGAGAAAGGTTTCCCTGTGGGGCTCCCTCCAGAAAACCCAGATGAGGATCACCATGCTCGGGCTTCGACGGTACCCGAACTGGATAGGCTGTTCTGGGCACTCATGCTCTGTCTGACACAGCCTGAAGCCAGACGTCCAGACAGACAAGGATACAGCTGGCCGCACACCCAGCAATTCGGACACGCCATGGTCTTATGCCGTCACCTCTTCCTAACCTTGGTTTTCAGATATCTGAACCTAGACATTATATCAATTCTCCACACAGCTGGGTATCGCAAACACAACACAGAACTCCTCCGTCCCTGTGGCTGTAAAGCTTGCTCTTGGCATGGAGTCACACCTTCAGGGTGGGAGAAACCTTCATGGTTCCTGATGCCACGCCCAAACTTGACTGCTGCTTGGGCACAAATTCACACTTTGACCCTCAGCATGAGCCCCATGTCAAAGGAAGGCCTGTCAGGGCCTGGGCCAAGAGCCCGCATATGGGGCTTGCCAAGACCCTATGCACCCAATCCTCACCAGTGTTTGAGTTTTCCAGTCGCCCCACCCGTACCTGGGGCTCTGCTCTGGAATCCCTTTCTTGGAGAGACACATGAGCTAGACAACACAACTCCAACCTTCCAACAAAATGACCCCAAACTCTTGGGAGCTGGGACAAATCCCCAGAGAGGGATACTCGTCCACAGTCCCTGAGGCCACCCCTCCAATCCACGGCTATCTCGGACACAACATCCAGAGACAAAAGCCTGAAGGAAGGCCTCCCACTCGCCCTTGTTTCGGAGGCCCAGGAGCTCCCTCTCGGGCTGTACATCCGGCCTGCCATACCCTAGGCGCCACTCATAAGCTGAATTTGTGTTTTCAGAATTCTGTACCCTCAGCCTGGACCCACACAACCGCCAGGCTAGGGCCTCTGGAGCCACAGCGAAAGATTGTGCCTGCCCTCTCCAAGGAATTTGTGCCCAATCCATTGACCACAACCCTACAGGTTAGGGAAAACCTCCAAGGCCCCTGAGGCCATCAATAGTGTAGGCCACCCTGGACTAAGAGGGGCTCTCTGACACCAGCGGAGCAACTATCTCCACTTAGACTCTCAGACAGTGTCCCCAGAGACAGAAGGTTGAAATGGACAGGCCCCCAGGCCCTAATGTGAACCTTAGATTTGGTTTCCATGTGTCCGTCCTCAGAGGTCTGTTTTCGTAGACCAGCACACGGGGCTTTTCTGAGGCACCAAACCAAACCTCTCTCGTCTCCACATGGGGAGCTTACTGACTGGGGATGTATCAAACCCTTCAGGTAGGAGAGTTCCGCAGGGCCACTGAACAACCAGCACATTCCAAGGTTTCCATGGACCCAAACGCACATTATGACGCATCCTCAGGAGAGGCCATTTCAACTCAGCCCCCTGGTTAGCGTGCCCCAGAGGCAGCAGATCAAACATATCTAGTGGCTAATGGCCAATGGGAATGCGAGGCATGCTGTACAGGGATCCATCCTTCGAACCGTGCTCTCCAGTCCTTCCGTATGGTATGTCCTGGAGCCATGCAACAGGACTCAAATGTCCCACAGAAGGAAACCTGGTGGTTTGGGGCAACCTCCAAACTCAGCGTGGGAAAACTTCCTTGGCCTCATGAGGCCCCCGCTTCATGAAGGTGCCATCATGGACACATACTCCAGCCTCAGCCAAAGTCTGATCCTCAGCCTGACTTCAGATGGAGGAGATTTTGATTCAGCCTCTGCCTAGTGGGCCTGCTCTGCCCTTGGCTCCAATCCTCACTTTAGCTTGTGTTCCTAGACTTCCGTCCTCACACTCCTGGCCCACAAACCCTCCCTACTGGGAATTCTGGGGCCACAATGAAGCACTCCGCTTGCCTCCCAGGAGAAAAACTTTGTCTATGGTGCTGCCCAGAAACCCCAATGAGGATCAAACTGCTTGGCCCTCGGCAACACCCCAATTGCATAGGCTACCTTAAACACTGATGCTCTGTCGCAAATAGCCTGAGCCCAGACCTTCCAACAGACACCGAAACTGCTGGCTGCACACCCAGCACATTGGACCCGCCACTGCCTTAGGCCACCATCCATTCCCAACCTGGGTTTTCAGTCATCAGAACCTAGACCTTATCTCCAATCCCTGCACAGGGGGGAACCTGATGCACAAGTCAGAACCCTTCCTTCCCCATGGCAAGAAACCTTGCTGCTGGCAGTGAGTCAAACCTTCAGTGTAGGAGAAAACGGCATGGCCCATGAGGCCACGCCCATGTGTGAGGGCCGCCTTGGGCACAAACACACATTGTGACCCTAAGCCTGAGTACCTTATTCAAGTAACGCCTCTCAGTGATTGGACCAAGAGCCCGCATATGTGGCTTGCCATGCCCATAGGAACCCAGGACTAACTAGATGGTGTGTATTCCAGTTGAGGGAACCCGCTGCTGTGCTCTAGAGTCCCTCTCCTGGGGGTCCCCTGTGGCAGAAAACAGTACTCTTCCCTTCCCACAGAATGAACCCAAACACTTGGGAGCTTGGACAATCCACCGAGAGGAAGGCTCAACCTCGGCCCCTGAAGCAACCCCTACCCTGAACGGCCACTGTGAACGCAACACCCAGAGACGAAAGCCTGAGCGACTGCCTGACACTTGCCCTCATTTGATATCCAGAGGATCTCCCCTCACGGACTGGAGATCAGGCCTGCCATTACCTTGGCCTCTACCTGAACCAAGTTTGCTTTTTCAGACATCTGTCCCCACAGCCCTGGCAAACACAGCCTCTAGGCTGGGTCCTCTGGAGCCATACCACAGGACCATGCCTGCTCTCTCCTGGGAAACTCTGTCCATTCCTTTGGCCACACACCTCCAGAATATGAGAAACCTCAAGTCCCCCGAGGACATCCCACTACTGGGAGCCTCCCTGGACACACAGGGGCATTTGGACACAAGCTGAGCTGCTACCTCCACGAAGGCATGCACACAGATGTCAACAGAGATAGAAGGTTGAGGCGGACAGGCACTTAGACCCTAATCTCAACTCTTGCTTTGTTTTCCAGGTGTCACTCCTCAGAGGCTTTGGTTCGAAGAACATGATATGGGGCTTTCCTGAGGCACTGAACAGAACTCCTCTCGTCTCCACATGGGAAGCTTCCTTGTTGGGGCCGTGTCAAACACCTCAGGTTGGAGAATCCTGCAGAGTCCCTGAGCCACCTCCACATTCCAAGGTCTCCCAGTAAACCAACCCACAGTAGGACTCATCTTCAGGAGAGTCCATTTTAACTCTCCCCTCTAGGTAGCTCACCCTGGAGCCTGCAGATTGAGCCTGCCTTTTCCTGACTAAAGAGTGGGAATATGAGGTGGCATTCACAGGCATCCATGCTTAGACACCTGTTCTCGAGTCTTTCCGTATGGGGCCTCAGGAACCATCCAATAGGACTCGACTGTCGTGCAGAAGGAAAACTTGAGGTTTGGAGTAGTTCACAAATCCCATCGTAGGCAAACACCCCTGGCCTCATGAAGCAGCCACACCCTTCAGGAAGAGGCCATGCTGGACAAAAACTCTAGCCTGAGGCACGTCTCATAGTTGACATGACCTCAGTGCAGTAGATCTCAATTCAGCCTCTGCAGAGTGGGACTGCCGTGCCCTCGGTCCCAAACATCACGCTAGCTTGTGTTTTCAGACTTCCTTCCTCACACTCCTGGCAAACAAGCCCTCCGGACTAGGATCTCCAGAACCACAACACAGCCCAGGGTCTGCCCAACGGAAGAAAATCGTTTCCCTGTGGGGCTCTCCAGAAAACCCAGATGAGGATCAACCTGTTCGGGCCTCGACGGTACCCGAACTGGATAGGCTGCTCTGGGCACTCATGTTCTGTCTGACACAGCCTGAAGCCAGACGTCCAGACAGACAAGGAGAAAGGTGGCCGCACACCCAGCACTTCGGACACGCCATGGTCTTATGCCGTCACCTCTTCCTAATCTTGGTTTTCAGATATCTGAACCTAGATATTATATCAATACTCCACACAGCTGGGTATCGCAAGCATAAAACAGAACTCCTCCTTTCCCATGGCTATAAAGCTTGCTCTTGGCATGGAGTCACACCTTCAGGGTGGGAGAAACCTTCATGCCCCTGATGCCACGCCCTAACTTGAGCTGCTTGGGCACAAATTCACACTGTGACCCTCAGCATGAGCCCCATGTCAAAGAAAGGCCTGTCAGGGCCAGGGCCAAGAGCCCGCATATGGGGCTTGCCAAGCCCCTAGCCACCCAATCCTCACCAGTGTTTGAGTTTTCCTGTCGCCCCACCCGTACCTGGGGCTCTGCTCTGGAATCCCTTTCTTGGAGAGACACATGAGCCAAACAACAGGACTCCACCCTTCCCACAAAATGACCCCAAACTCTTGGGAGCTGGGACAAATCCCCATAGAGGGATACTCGTCCACAGTCCCTGAGGCCACCCCTCCAATCCACGGCTATCCCGGACACAACATCCAGAGACAAAAGCCTGAGGGAACGCCTCCCACTCACCCTGTTTCAGAGGACGAGCAGCTCCCTCTCGGGCTGTACATCCGGCCTGCCATACCCTAGGCACCACTCATAAGCTGAGTTTGTGTTTTCAGACTTCTGTGCCCACAGCCTGGACCCACACAACCTCGAGGCTAGGGCCTCTAGCCACAGCGATAGATTGTGCCTGCCTCTCCTAGGAAAGTGTGCCCAATCCATTCACCACAACCCTACACATTAGGGAAAAGCTCCAAGGCCCCTGAGGCCACCCAAATTATATAGTCTAACCTGGGCACTAATGCACTGTCTGACACAACCTGAGCCAGAACCTCCTGACCAACACCCAGGCAGCTGACCGCACACTGAGCATATCAGACCCGCCATGGCCTTATGTCGTCATCTCTTCCCAACTTCTGTTTTTCAGGCTTCAGACCAGGACCTTATAATCAACCACTGCCCAGGGTTGAAAATGATGCAGACATCAGAACACCTTCCCCATGGCAAGAGACCTTGTGATTGGCATGTTGTACTAAGTCAGTGTAGTTGAAACCAGTGTGGCCCATGTGGCCCCGCTCTTGCTCGCAGGCCACATTGGTCACTAACACACATTGTGACCCTCAGCCTGAGCCCAGTCCTCAAGTATGGCCTCTCAGTGGCTGGATGAAGAGACAGCATATTGGGCCTGCCATGCCCCTAGGCCCCAATTTTTAACGATAGTTCGGGTTGTCCCTTCACTCTTCCCCAGGGCTGTGCTTTGTAATTACTCTTTGGTTGGGTCACCTGAGGTAACAAATGTGAAAGGCGACCTCCCATTCCACAGATTGACGAAAAAGAATTGGGACTGGGACAAATCCACAGAGAGGAAGATTCGTCCATGGCCCATGAGGCCTCCCCACATCCATGGCCATCGTTGATTCACAATCCAGAGACAAAAGCCTGAGCAAGTGCCTCAGACTCGCTCTTTCTTCATATCCTGAAGAGTTCTCCTCATGGTCTGTAGATTGGGCCTGCCATACCTACGTCCCAAAACCTGAGCTGAGTTTGTATTTTCAGACTTCTGTCCTCAAAGTCCTGGGCAACACACACTCCTGGCTGGGGCCCCTGGAGCCACACATTAGGACTGTGCCTACCCAATGCATGAGAATTCTGCCCATTCCATTGTCCAAAATCGTACAAATTAGGAGAACCCTCCAAAGTCCCCGAGGCCATCCCAATAGTGTTGATCTCCGGGGACAAACAAGGGCGGTCTAACACCACGTGAGCATCTACCCCCACTCATTCCACAGATGGATATCTCCAGAGAAGAAGATGGAACCAGACAGGACCCTAGGCCATAATCGGATCCATTGCTTTGGTACAGGAGTGTCTCCTCAAAAGCCTGGATTCCAATACCAGCATAAGTGATTTCCTGAGGCACCCATCAGAACAAATCTCGTCTCCACAGGGAAACTTGTGCATGGGAGCTATGTCAAAAGCTTAGGAGAAACTTCAGGGTCCCGGTGCCACCCCCCCATTTTAAGGCCCTCATGGACACAAACACATATTAGGCCCCATCCTCGGGAAAGTCCATTTCAACTCAGCCACCCCGGTTGTTCTCCCAGAGCCATCCGGCCTCAACTGTCTTGTTGCTAGGAGACAATTGGAATGCGAGGCGGGCTTCCCTGGCATTCATCTTTCAACGGTGCTCTGGAGTCATTCCATATGGGATTTCCTGGAGCTGCCCAACAGGTCTCAATTGTCCTGCAGAAGGAATCCTTGAAGGGGGCATCCCACAACTCCCAACGTGGGAAAACCTCCATAGCCTTGAGATTCCGCTCCGTTCATGAAGGGGCAGTCATGCACAGAAACTCCAACCTGAGCCAACGTCTGATCCTCACCGTGACTTCAGATGCTTGAGATACTGATTCACTCTGCAGGGGGTACATGCTGTGCCCTCTGCCTGAAGCCCAAGTTTAGCTTGTGTTCTCAGACTTCTGTACTCACACTCCTGGCTCAGAAGCCCTCAAGTTTGGCAATTCCGGACTCACAATGCAGCACTCTGCCTGCCATCTATAAAAAATATCTTGCCTAAGAGCAGCCCAGGCACATCAAATGAGGATAAACCTACACGGCACTCGACTGTACCCAAATCATATAGTCAAACCTGGGCACTAATGCACTGTCTGACACAACCTGAGCCCGAACCTCCTGACCAACACCCAGGCAGCTGACCACCCACTGATCATATCAGACACGCCATGGCCTTATGTCGTCATCTCTTCCCAACTTCGGTTTTTCAGGCTTCAGAACCTAGACCTTATCTCCAACAACTGCCCAGGGTTGAAAATGATGCAGACATCAGAACACCTTCCTCATGGCAAGAGACCTTGTGATTAGCATGTTGTCCAAAGTCCAGTGTAGTTGAAACCAGTGTGGCCCATGAGGCCCCGCCCATGCTCGCTGGCCACATTGGTCACAAACACACATTGTGACCCTCAGCCTGTGCCCAGTCCTCAAGTAAGGCCTCTCAGTGGTTGGATGAAGAGACAGCATATTGGGCCTGCCATGCCCCTAGGTCCCAATTTTTAAACATAGTTTGGGTTGTCCCTTCACTCTTCCCCAGGGCTGTGCTTTGTAATTACTCTTTGGTTGGGTCACCTGAGGTAACAAATGTGAAAGGCGACCTCCCATTCCACAGATTGACGAAAAAGAATTGGGACTGGGACAAATCCACAGAGAGGAAGATTCGTCCATGGCCCATGAGGCCTCCCCACATCCATGGCCATCGTTGATTCACAATCCAGAGACAAAAGCCTGAGCAAGTGCCTCAGACTCGCTCTTTCTTCATATCCTGAAGAGTTCTCCTCATGGTCTGTAGATTGGGCCTGCCATACCTACGTCCCAAAACCTGAGCTGAGTTTGTATTTTTAGATCTGTCCTCAAAGTCCTGGGCAACACACCCTCCTGGCTTGGGACCCTGGAGCCACACATTAGGACTGTGCCTACCCAATCCATGGGAATTCTGCCCATTCCATTGTCCAAAATCGTACAAATTAGGAGAACCCTCCAAAGTCCCCGATGCCATCCCAATAGTGTAGATATCCGGGGACAAACAAGGGCGGTATAACACCACGTGAGCATCAACCCCCACTCATTCCATAGATGGATATCTCCAGAGAAGAAGATGGAACCAGACAGGACCCTAGGCCATATTCGGATCCATTGCTTTGGTTTAGGACATGTCTCCTCAAAAGCCTGGATTCCAAGACCAGCATAGGGGGTTTCCTGAGGCACCCCTCAGAACAAATCTCGTTTCCACAAGGAAACTTGTGCATGGGACCTATGTCAAAAGCTTAGGAGAATACTTCAGGGTTCCGGTGTCACCGCCCCATTCCAAGGCCCTCATGGACACAAACACACATTAAGCCCCAACCTCGGGAAAGTCCATTTCAACACAGCTGCCCCGATTGCTCTAGCAGAGCCATCAAAACTCAACTGTCTTGTTGCTAGGAGAAAATTGGAATGAGAGGCGGGATTCCCTGGCATCGATCCTCGAACGGTGCTCTGGAGTCATTCCATATGGGATGTCCTGGAGATGACCAACAGGTCTCAATTGTCCCGCAGAAGGAATCCTTGAAGGGGGCATCCCACAACTCCCAACGTGGGAAAACCTCCATGGCCTTGAGATTCCGCTCCGTTCATGAAGGGGCAGTCATGCACAGAAACTGCAACCCGAGCCAACGTCTAATCCTCGCCGTGACTTCAGATGCATGAAATATTGGTTCAGATCTGCAGGAGGTACCTGCCGTGCCCTCGGCCTGAAGCCCAAGTCTAGCTTGTGTTCTCAGACTTCTGTCCTCACACTCCTGGCCCAGAAGCCCTCAAGTTTGGCAATTCTGGAACCAAAGTGCAGCACTCTGCCTGCCCTCTAGAAAAAACATCTTGCCTATTGAGCTCCCCAGGCACCTCAAATGAGGATAAACCTATACGGCACTCGACTGTACCCAAATCATATAGTCTAACCTGGGACTAATGCACTGACTGACACAACCTGAGCCCGAACCTCATGACCAACACCCAGGCAGCTGACCGCACACTGAGCATATCAGACCCGCAATGGCCTTAGGTCGTCATCTCTTCCCAACTGCGGTTTTCAGGCTTCAGAACGTAGACCTTATCTCCAAACACTGCCCAGGGTTGAAAATGATGCAGAAATCAGAGCTCCTTCCCCATGGCAAGAGACCTTGTGATTGGCATGTTATCCAAAGTTCAGTGTAGTTGAAACCAGTGTGGCCCATGAGGCCCCGCCCATGCTCGCGGGCCACATTGTTCACAAACACACATGCTAACCCTCAGCCTGTGCCCAGTCTTTAAGTAAGGCCACTCAGTGGCTGGATGAAGAGACAGCATATTGGGTCTGCCATGCCCCTAGGCCCCAATTTATACCCATCGTTTGGGTTATCCCTTCACTCTTCCCCAGGGCTCTGCTTTGGAATTCCTCTTTGGGTGGGACACCTGAGGTAACAAACCTGAGAGGACACTTCCCAACCCACAGATTGACGTAAAGAAATTGGGACCGGGCCAAATCCACAGAGAGGAAGATTTGTCCATGGCCCATGAGGCCTCCCCACGTTCCACGCCCATCTTTGATACAAAATCCAGAGACAAAAGCCTGAGCAAGCGCCTCAGACTCCCTCTTTCTTCATATCCTGAAGAGTCCTTCTCATGGTTTGTAGATTGGCCCTGCCATACCTACGTTCCCAACCTAAGCTGAGTTTGTGTTTTCAGACTTCTGTCCTCAGATTCCTGGGCCACACACCCTACAGGCTGGGGCCCCTGGAGCCACACATTAGGACTGTGCCTACCCAATCCATGGGAATTCTGCCCATTCCATTATCCAAAATCGTACAAATTAGGAGAACTCTCCAAAGTCCCCGAGGCCATCCCAATAGTGTAGGTCTCCGGGGACAAACAAGGGCGGTCTGACACCAGCTGAGCATCTACCTCCACTCATATCATAAATGGATGTCCCCAGAGAAGAAGATGGAACCAGACAGGACCCGAGGCCATATTCGGATCCATTGCTTTGGTTTACAGCCATGTCTCCTCAAAAGCCTGGATTCCAAAACCAGCATAGGGGGTTTCCTGAGGCACCCATCAGAACAAATCTCGTTTCCACAAGGAAACTTGTGCATGGGACCTATGTCAAAAGCTTAGGAGAATACTTCAGGGTCCCGGTGTCACCGCCCCATTCCAAGGCCCTCATGGACACAAACACACATTAGGCCCCAACCTCGGGAAAGTCCATTTCAACACAGCCGCCCCGATTGCTCCCGCAGAGCCATCAAAACTCAACTGTCTTGTTGCTGGGAGAAAATTGGAATGCGAGGCGGGATTCCCTGGCATCGATCCTCGAACGGTGCTCTGGAGTCATTCCATATGGGAAGTCCTGGAGCTGCCCAACAGGTCTCAATTGTCCCGCAGAAGGAATCCTTGAAGGGGGCATTCCACAACTCCCAACGTGGGAAAACCTCCATGGACTTGAGATTCCGCTCTGTTCATGAAGGGGCAGTCATGCACAGAAACTCCAACCCGAGCCAACGTCTAATCCTCGCCGTGACTTCAGATGCATGAATATTGGTTCAGATCTGCAGGAGGTACCTGCCATGCCCTCGGCCTGAAGCCCAAGTCTAGCTTGTGTTCTCAGACTTCTGTCCTCACACTCCTGGCCCAGAAGCCCTCAAGTTTGGCAATTCTGGAACCAAAGTGCAGCACTCTGCCTGCCCTCTAGAAAAAATATCTTGCCTATTGAGCTCCCCAGGCACCTCAAATGAGGATAAACCTATACGGCACTCGACTGTACCCAAATCATATAGTCTAACCTGGGACTAATGCACTGACTGACACAACCTGAGCCCGAACCTCCTGACCAACACCCAGGCAGCTGACCACACACTGAGCATATCAGACCCGCCATGGCCTTAGGTCGTCATCTCTTCCCAACTTCGGTTTTTCAGGCTTCAGAACCTAGACCTTATCTCCCACCACTGCCCAGGGTTGAAAATGATGCAGATATCAGAACACATTCCCCATG
Source organism: Mustela nivalis (assembly GCF_964662115.1). Taxonomy (NCBI): domain Eukaryota; kingdom Metazoa; phylum Chordata; class Mammalia; order Carnivora; family Mustelidae; genus Mustela; species Mustela nivalis. Next base: position 203,535 of record NW_028136116.1, on the reverse strand, counting down.
GCCAGAGACCTTGTGTTTGGCAGGTTGTCCAAAGTCCAGTGTAGTTGAAACCAGTGTGGCCCATGAGGCCCCGCCCATGCTCGCGGGCCACATTGGTCACAAACACACATTGTGACCCTCAGCATGAGCCCAGTCCTCAAGTAAGGCCGCTCAGTGGCTGGATGAAGAGACAGCATATTGGGCCTGCCATGCACCTAGGCCCCAATTTTTAACCATAGTTTGGGTTGTCCCTTCACTCTTCCCCAGGGCTCTGCTTTGGAATTCCTATTTTGTTCGGACACCTGAGGTAATAAACCTGAAAGGAGACCTCCCATCCGACAATTGAAGAAAAACTATTGGGACCGGGCCAAATCCACAGAGAGGAAGATTCGTCCATATCCCATGAGGCCTCCCCACATTCTACAGCCATTGTTGATACAAAATCCAGAGACAAAAGCCTGAGCAAGTGCCTCAGACTCGCTCTTTCTTCATATCCTGAGGGGTACTTCTCATGGTTTGTAGATTGGGCCTCCCATACCTACGTCCCAAAACCTTAGCTGAGTTTGTGTTTTCAGACTTCTGTCCTCAAAGTCCTGGGCCGCACACCCTCCAGGCTGGGGCCCCTGGAGCCACACATTAGGACTGTGCCTACCCAATCCATGGGAATTCTACCCATTCCATTGTACAAAATCTCAGCAATTAAGAAAACTCTCCAAAGTCCCCGAGGCCATCCCAATAGTGTAGGTCTCCAGGGACAAACAAGGGCGGTGTGACACCAGGTGAGCATCTCCCTCCACTCATTCCATAGATGGATATCACCAGAGAAGAAGATTGAACCAGACAGGACCCTAGGCCATAATCGGATCCATTGTTTTGGTTTACAGGCATGTCTCCTCAAAAGCCTGGATTCCAATACCAGCATAGGGGGTTTCCTGAGGCACCCCTCAGAACAAATATCATCTCCACAAGGAAACTTGTGCATGGGAGGTATGTCAAAAGCTTAGGAGAATACTTCAGGGTCCCGGTGCCAACGCCCCATTCCAAGGCCCTCATGGACACAAACACACAATGGGCCCGATCCTAAAAGTCCATTTCAACTCAGCCACGCCGGTTGCTCCCGCAGAGCTATCCGATCTCAACTGTCTTGTTGCTAGGAGACATTTGGAATGCGAGGCCCGCTTCCCAGGCATCCACCCCGAACGGTGCTCTGGAGTCCTTCCATATGGGATATCCTGGAGCTGCCCAACAGGTCTCAATTGTCCCGCAGAAGGAATCCTTGAAGGGGGCATCGCACAACTCCCAACGTGGGAAAACCTCCATGGCCTTGAGATTCCGCTCCGTTCATGAAGGGGCAGTCATGCACAGAAAATCCAACCCGAGCCAACGTCTGATCCTCGCCGTGACTTCAGAAGCATGAGATATTCGTTCAGATCTGCAGGGGGTACCAGCCGTGCCCTCGGCCTGAAGCCCAAGTCTAGCTTCTGTTCTCAGACTTGTCCTCACACTCTTGGCCCAGAAGCCCTCAAGTTTGGCAATTCCGGACCCTCAATGCAGCAATATGCCTGCCCTCTGGGAAAAATATATTGCCTAATGATTTTCCCAGGCACCTCAAATGAGGATAAACTTACACGGCACTCGACTGTACCTAAATTATATAGTCTAACCTGGGCACTAATGCACTGTCTGACACAACTTGAACCCGAAACTCTGGACCAACACCCAGGCAGCTGACCGCACACTGAGCACATGAGCCCCAACATGGCCTTAGATCGTCATCACTTCCCAACTGTGGTTTTCAGGCTTCAGAACCTAGACCTTATCTCCAACCACGGCCCAGGGTTGAAAATGATGCAGAAATCAGAGCTCCTTCCCCATGGCTGGAGACCTTGTGATTGGCATGTTACCCAAAGTTCAGTGTAGTTGAAACCAGTGTGAGCCATGAGGCCCCGCCCATGCTCGCGGGCCACATTGGTCACAAACACACATGCTGACCCTCAGCCTGTGCCCAGTCTTTAAGTAAGGCCACTCAGTGGCTGGATGAAGAGACAGCATATTGGGTCTGCCATGCCCCTAGGCCCCAATTTATAACCATCGTTTGGGTTGTCCCTTCACTCTTCCCCAGGGCTCTGCTTTGGAATTCCTCTTTGGTTGGGACACCTGAGGTAACAAACCTGAGAGGAGACCTCCCATCCCACAGATTGACAGAAAGAAATTGGGACCGTGCCAAATCCACAGAGAGGAAGATTCGTCCATGGCCCATGAGGCCTCCCCACGTTCCACGCCCATCTTTGATACAAAATCCAGAGACAAAAGCCTGAGCAAGTGCCTCAGACTCGCTCTTTCTTCATATCCTGAAGAGTCCTTCTCATGGTTTGTAGATTGGCACTGCCATACCTACGTTCCCAACCTAAGCTGAGTTTGTGTTTTCAGACTTCTGTCCTCAGATTCCTGGGCCACACACCCTCCAGGCTGGGGCCCCTGGAGCCACACATTAGGACTGTGCCTATCCAATCCATGGGTATTCTGCCCATTTCATTATCCAAAATCGTACAAATTAGGAGAAATCTCCAAAGTCCCCGAGGCCATTCCAATAGTGTAGGTCTCCGGGGACAAACAAGGGCGGTCTGACACCAGCTGAGCATCTACCTCCACTCATATCATAAATGGATGTCCCCAGAGAAGAAGATGGAACCAGACAGGACCCTAGGCCATATTCGGATCCATTGCTTTGGTTTACAGACATGTCTCCTCAAAAGCCAGGATTCCAAGACCAGCATAGGAGGTTTTTTGAGGCACCCATCAGAACAAATCTCGTTTCCACAAGGAAACTTGTGCATGGGACCTATGTCAAAAGCTTAGGAGAATACTTCAGGGTCCCGGTGTCACCGCCCCATTCCAAGGCCCTCATGGACACAAACACATATTAGGCCCCAACCTCGGGAAAGTCCATTTAAACACAGCCGCCCCGATTGCTCCAGCAGAGCAATCAAAACTCAACTGTCTTGTTGCTGGGAGAAAATTGGAATGCGAGGCGGGATTCCCTGGCATCGATCCTCGAACGGTGCTCTGGAGTCATTCCATATGGGATGTCCTGGAGCTGACCAACAGGTCTCAATTGTCCCGCAGAAGGAATCCTTGAAGGGGGCATCGCACAACTCCCAACGTGGGAAAACCTCCATGGCCTTGAGATTCCGCTCTGTTCATGAAGGGGCAGTCATGCACAGAAACTCCAAACTGAGCCAACATCTGATCCTCACCGTGACTTCAGATGCTTGAGATATTGGTTCACTCTGCAGGGGGTACATGCTGTGCCCTCTGCCTGAAGCCCAAGTTTAGCTTGTGTTCTCAGACTTCTGTACTCACACTCCTGGCCCAGAAGCCCTCAAGTTTGGCAATTCCGGACTCACAATGCAGCACTCTGCCTGCCATTTATAAAAAATATCTTGCCTAAGAGCAGCCCAGGCACATCAAATGAGGATAAACCTACACGGCACTCGACTGTACCCAAATCATATAGTCAAACCTGGGCACTAATGCACTGTCTGACACAACCTGAGCCAGAACCTCCTGACCAACACCCAGGCAGCTGACCGCACACTGAGCATATCAGACCCGCCATGGCCTTAGGTCGTCATCTCTTCCCAACTTCGGTTTTTCAGGCTTCAGAACCTAGACCTTATCTCCAACCACTTCCCAGGGTTGAAAATGATGCAGACATCAGAACACCTTCCTCATGGCAAGAGACCTTGTGATTGGCATGTTGTCCAAAGTCCAGTGTAGTTGAAACCAGTGTGGCCCATGAGGCCCCGCCCATGCTCGCGGGCCACATTGGTCACAAACACACATTGTGACCCTCAGCCTGTGTCCAGTCCTCAAGTAAGGCCTCTCAGTGGTTGGATGAAGAGACAGCATATTGGGCCTGCCATGCCCCTAGGTCCCAATTTTTAAACATAGTTTGGGTTGTCCCTTCACTCTTCCCCAGAGCTCCGCTTTGGAATTCCTCTTTGGTTGGGACACCTGAGGTAACAAACCTGAGAGGAGAACTCCCATCCCACAGATTGACGGAAAGAAATTGGGACTGGGACAAATCCACAGAGAGGAAGATTCGTCCATGGCCCAAGAGGCCTCCCCACGTTCCACGCCCATATTTGATACAAAATCCAGAGACAAAAGCCTGAGCAAGTGCCTCAGACTCGATCTTTCTTCATATCCTGAAGAGTTCTTCTCATGGTTTGTAGATTGGACCTGCCATACGTACTTCCCCAAACGTAAGCTGAGTTTGTGTTTTCAGACTTCTGTCCTCAAATTCCTGGGCCACTCTCCCTCCGGGCTGGGGCCCCTGGAGCCACACATTAGGACTGTGCCTACCCAATCCATGGGAACACTGCCCATTCCATTGTCCAAAATCGTACAAATTAGGAGAACCCTCCAAATTTCCCGAGGCCATCACAATAGTGTAGGTTTCCCGGTATAAACAAGGGTGGTCTGACACCAGCTGAGCATCAACCTCCACTCATACCATAGATGGATGTCCCCAGAGAAGAAGATGGAACCATACAGGACCCTAGGCCATATTCGGATCCATTGCTTTGGTTTACAGGCATGTCTCCTCAAAAGCCTGGATTCCAGACCAGCATAGGGGATTTCCTGAGGCACCCATCAGAACAAATCTCGTCTCGACAAGGAAACTTGTGCATGGGACCTATGTCAAAAGCTTAGGAGAATACTTCAGGGTCCCGGTGCCACCGCCCCATTCCAATGCCCTCATGGAAACAAACACATATCAGGCCCCATTCTCGGGAAAGTCCATTTCAACTAGCCAACCCGGTTGCTACCGCAGAGTCTTCAGATCTCAACTGTCTTGTTGCTAGGAGACAATTGGAATGCGAGGCCCACTTCCCTGGCATCCATCCCCGAACGGTGCTCTGGAGTACTTCCATATGGGATATCCTGGAGCTGCCCAACAGGTCTCAATTGTCCCGCAGAAGGAATCCTTGAAGGAGGCATCCCACAACTCCCAACGTGGGAAAACCTCCATGGCCTTGAAATTCCGCTCCGTTCATGAAGGGGCAGTCATGCACAGAAACTCCAACCCGAGGCAGAGTCTGATCCTCGCCGTGACTTCAGATGCAAGAGATATTGTTTCAGATCTGCAGGCGGTACCTGCCGTGCCCTCGGCCTGAAGCCCAAGTCTAGCTTATGTTCTCAGACTTCTGTCCTCATACTCCTGGCCCAGAAGCCCTCAAGTTTGGCAATTCCGGACCCACAATGCAGCACCCTGCCTCCCCTCTAGAAAAAATATCTTGCCTAATGATTTGCCCAGGCACTACAAATGAGGATAAACTTAAACGGCACTCGACTGTACCTAAATTATATAGTCTAACCTGGGCACTAATGCACTGTCTGACACAACCTGAACCCGAAACTCCGGACCAACACCCAGGCAGCTGACCGCACACTGAGCACATCAGACCCGCCATGGCTTTAGGTAGTTATCTCTTCCCAACTGCGGTTTTCAGACTTCACATCCTAGACCTTATATCCAACCACTGCCCAGGGTTGAAAATGATGCAGAAATCAGAGCTCCTTCCCCATGGCAAGAGACCTTGTGATTGGCATATTGTCCTAAGTTCAGTGTAGTTGAAACCAGTATGGCCCATGAGGCCCCGCCCATGCTCGCGGCCACATTGGTCACAAACACACATTGTGACTCTCAGGCTGTGCCCAGTCCTTAAGTAAGGCCACTCAGTGGCTGGATGAAGAGACAGCATATTGGGCCTGCCATGCCCCTAGGCCCCAATTTTTAACCATCGTTTGGGTTGTCCCTTCACTCTTCCCCAGGGCTCTGCTTTGGAATTCCTCTTTATATGGACACCTGAATTAACAAACCTGAGAGGATACCTCCCATTCCACAGATTGATGGAAAGAAATTGGGACCGGGCCAAATCCACAGAGAGGAAGATTCATCCATGGCCCATGAGGCCTCCCCACATTAAACGCCCATCTTTGATACAAAATCCAGAGACAAAAGCCTGAGCAAGCGCCTCAGACTCGCTCTTTCTTCATATCCTGAAGAGTTCTTCTCATGGTTTGTAGATTGGACCTGCCATACCTACGTCCCCAACCTAAGCTGAGTTTGTGTTTTCAGACTTCTGTCCTCAAATTTCTGGGCCACACACCCTCCAGGCTGAAGCCCCTGGAGCCACACATTAGGACTGTGCCTGCCCAATCCATGGGAATTCTGCCCATTCCATTGTTCAAAATCGTACAAATTAGAAGAACCCTCCAAAGACCCAAGGCCATCCCAATAGTGTAGGTCTCCCGGGACAAACAAGGGAGGTCTGACACCAGCTGAGCATCTACATCCACTCATACCATAAATGGAAGTCCCCAGAGAAGAAGATGGAACCAGACAGGACCCTAGACCATAATCGGATCCATTGCTTTGGTTTACAGGCATATCTCCTCAAGAGCCTGGATTCCAAGACCAGCATAGGGGGTTTCCTGAGGCACCCATCAGAACAAAACTCGTCTCCACGAGGAAACTTGTGCATGGGACCTATGTCAAAAGCTTAGGAGAATACTTCAGGGTCCCAGTGCCACCGCTCCATTCCAAGGTCCTCATGGACACAAACACACATTAGGCCCCAACCTCGGGAAAGTCCATTTCAACACAGCCGCCCCGATTGCTCAGTCAGAGCCATAGAACTCAACTGTCTTGTTGCTAGGAGACAATTGGAATGCGAGGCTGACTTCCCTGGCATCAGTCCTCGAACGGTGCACTGCAGTCATTCCATATGGATTGTCCTGGAGCTGACCAACAGTGCTCAATTGTCCCGCAGAAGGAATCCTTGAAGGGGGATCCCACACTCCCAACGTTGGAAAACCTCCATGGCCTTGATATTCCGCTCCGTTCATGGAGGGGCAGACAAGCACAGAAACTCCAACCCGAGCCAACTTCTGATATTCGCCGTGACTTCAGATACATGAGATATTGGTTCAGATCTGCAGGGGGTATTTGCCATACCCATTGCCCTACCCAAGGCCTGAAGCCCAAGTCTAGCTTGTGTTCTGAAACTTCTGTCCTCACACTCTTGGCCCAGAAGCCCTCAAGTTTGGCAATTCCGGACCCTCAATGCAAGAATATGCCTGCCCTCTGGGAAAAATATATTGCCTAATGATTTTCCCAGGCACCTCAAATGAGGATAAACTTACACGGCACTCGACTGTACCTAAATTATATAGTCTAACCTGGGCACTAATGCACTGTCTGACACAACCTGAACCCGAAACTCTGGACCAACACCCAGGCAGCTGACCGCACACTGAGCACATGAGCTCCGACATGGCCTTAGATCGTCATCACTTCCCAACTGTGGTTTTCAGGCTTCAGAACCTAGACCTTATCTCCAACCACGGCCCAGGGTTGAAAATGATGCAGAAATCAGAGCTCCTTCCCCATGGCAAGAGACCTTGTGATTGGCATGTTATCCAAAGTTCAGTGTAGTTGAAACCAGTGTGGCCCATGAGGCCCCGCCCATGCTCGCGGGCCACATTGGTCACAAACACACATGCTGACCCTCAGCCTGTGCCCAGTCTTTAAGTAAGGCCACTCAGTGGCTGGATGAAGAGACAGCATATTGGGTCTGCCATGCCCCTAGGCCCCAATTTATACCCATCGTTTGGGTTATCCCTTCACTCTTCCCCAGGGCTCTGCTTTGGAATTCCTCTTTGGTTGGGACACCTGAGGTAACAAACCTGAGAGGAGACCTCCGTCCCACAGATTGACGGAACGAAATTGGGACCGGGTCAAATCCACAGAGAGGAAGATTCGTCCATGGCCCATGAGGCCTCCCCACGTTCCACGCCCATCTTTGATACAAAATCCAGAGACAAAAGGCTGAGCAAGCGCCTCAGACTCGCTCTTTCTTCATATCCTGAAGAGTCCTTCTCATGGTTTGTAGATTGGCACTGCCATACCTACGTTCCCAACCTAAGCTGAGTTTGTGTTTTCAGACTTCTGTCCTCAGATTCCTGGGCCACACACCCTCCAGGCTGGGGCCCCTGGAGCCACACATTAGGACTGTGCCTATCCAATCCATGGGCATTCTGCCCATTTCATTATGCAAAATCGTACAAATTAGGAGAACTCTCCAAAGTCCCCGAGGCCATCCCAATATTGTAGGTCTCCGGGGACAAACAAGGGCGGTCTGACACCAGCTGAGCATCTACCTCCACTCATATCATAAATGGATGTCCCCAGAAAGAAGATGGAACCAGACAGGACCCTAGGCCATATTCGGATCCATTGCTTTGGTTTACAGCCATGTCTCCTCAAAAGCCTGGATTCCAAGACCAGCATAGGGGGTTTCCTGAGGCACCCATCAGAACAAATCTCATTTCCACAAGGAAACTTGTGCATGGGACCTATGTCAAAAGCTTAGGAGAATACTTCAGGGTTCCGGTGTCACCGCGCCATTCCAAGGCCCTCATGGACACAAACACACATTAGGCCCCAACCTCGGGAAAGTCCATTTCAACACAGCCGCCCCGATTGCTCCCGCAGAGCCATCAAAACTCAACTGTCTTGTTGCTAGGAGAAAATTGGAATGCGAGGCGGGATTCCCTGGCATCGATCCTCGAACGGTGCTCTGGAGTCATTCCATATGGGATGTCCTGGAGCTGACCAACAGGTCTCAATTGTCCCGCAAAAGGAATTCTTGAAGGGGGCATCCCACAACTCCCAACGTGGGAAAACCTCCATGGCCTTGAGATTCCGCTCCGTTCATGAAGGGTCAGTCAAGCACAGAAACTCCAACCCGAGCCAACGTCTGATCCTCGCCGTGACTTCAGATGCATGAAATATTGGTTCAGATCTGCAGGAGGTACCTGCCGTGCCCTCGGCTTGAAGCCCAAGTCTAGCTTGTGTTCTCAGACTTCTGTCCTCACACTCCTGGCCCAGAAGCCCTCAAGTTTGGCAATTCTGGAACCAAAGTGCAGCACTCTGCCTGCCCTCTAGAAAAAATATCTTGCCTATTGAGCTCCCCAGGCACCTCAAATGAGGATAAACCTATACGGCACTCGACTGTACCCAAATCATATAGTCTAACCTGGGACTAATGCACTGACTGACACAACCTGAGCCCGAACCTCCTGACCAACACCCTGGCAGCTGACCGCACACTGAGCATATCAGACCCGCCATGGCCTTAGGTCGTCATCTCTTCCCAACTGCGGTTTTAAGGCTTCAGAACGTAGACCTTATCTCCAAACACTGCCCAGGGTTGAAAATGATGCAGAAATCAGAGCTCCTTCCCCATGGCAAGAGACCTTGTGATTGGCATGTTATCCAAAGTTCAGTGTAGTTGAAACCAGTGTGGCCCATGAGGCCCCGCCCATGCTCGCGGGCCACATTGTTCACAAACACACATGCTGACCCTCAGCCTGTGCCCACTCTTTAAGTAAGGCCACTCAGTGGCTGGATGAAGAGACAGCATATTGGGTCTGCCATGCCCCTAGGCCCCAATTTATACCCATCGTTTGGGTTATCCCTTCACTCTTCCCCAGGGCTCTGCTTTGGAATTCCTCTTTGGTTGGGACACCTGAGGTAACAAACCTGAGAGGACACTTCCCAACCCACAGATTGACGTAAAGAAATTGGGACCGGGCCAAATCCACAGAGAGGAAGATTTGTCCATGGCCCATGAGGCCTCCCCACGTTCCACGCCCATCTTTGATACAAAATCCAGAGACAAAAGGCTGAGCAAGCGCCTCAGACTCGCTCTTTCTTCATATCCTGAAGAGTCCTTCTCATGGTTTGTAGATTGGCCCTGCCATACCTACGTTCCCAACCTAAGCTGAGTTTGTGTTTTCAGACTTCTGTCCTCAGATTCCTGGGCCACACACCCTACAGGCTGGGGCCCCTGGAGCCACACATTAGGACTGTGCCTACCCAATCCATGGGAATTCTGCCCATTCCATTATCCAAAATCGTACAAATTAGGAGAACTCTCCAAAGTCCCCGAGGCCATCCCAATAGTGTAGGTCTCCGGGGACAAACAAGGGCGGTCTGACACCAGCTGAGCATCTACCTCCACTTATATCATAAATGGATGTCCCCAGAGAAGAAGATGGAACCAGACAGGACCCGAGGCCATATTCGGATCCATTGCTTTGGTTTACAGACATGTCTCCTCAAAAGCCTGGATTCCAAGACCAGCATAGGGGGTTTCCTGAGGCACCCATCAGAACAAATCTCGTTTCCACAAGGAAACTTGTGCATGGGACCTATGTCAAAAGCTTAGGAGAATACTTCAGGGTCCCGGTGTCACCGCCCCATTCCAAGGCCCTCATGGACACAAACACACATTAGGCCCCAACCTCGGGAAAGTCCATTTCAACACAGCCGCCCCGATTGCTCCCGCAGAGCCATCAAAACTCAACTGTCTTGTTGCTAGGAGAAAATTGGAATGCGAGACGGGATTCCCTGGCATCGATCCTCGAACGGTGCTCTGGAGTCATTCCATATGGGATGTCCTGGAGCTGACCAACAGGTCTCAATTGTCCCACAGAAGGAATCCTTGAAGGGGGCATCCCACAACTCCCAACGTGGGAAAACCTCCATGGCCTTGAGATTCCGCTCCGTTCATGAAGGGGCAGTCATGCACAGAAACTCCAACCCGAGCCAACGTCTAATCCTCGCCGTGACTTCAGATGCATGAAATATTGGTTCAGATCTGCAGGAGGTACCTGCCGTGCCCTCGGCCTGAAGCCCAAGTCTAGCTTGTGTTCTCAGACTTCTGTCCTCACACTCCTGGCCCAGAAGCCCTCAAGTTTGGCAATTCTGGAACCAAAGTGCAGCACTCTGCCTGCCCTCTAGAAAAAATATCTTGCCTATTGAGCTCCCCAGGCACCTCAAATGAGGATAAACCTATACGGCACTCGACTGTACCCAAATCATATAGTCTAACCTGGGACTAATGCACTGACTGACACAACCTGAGCCCGAACCTCCTGACCAACACCCAGGCAGCTGACCGCACACTGAGCATATCAGACCCGCCATGGCCTTAGGTCGTCATCTCTTCCCATCTTCGGTTTTTCAGGCTTCAGAACCTAGACCTTATCTCCCACCACTGCCCAGGGTTGAAAATGATGCAGATATCAGAACACATTCCCCATGGCCAGAGACCTTGTGTTTGGCAGGTTGTCCAAAGTCCAGTGTAGTTGATACCAGTGTGGCCCATGAGGCCCCGCCCATGCTCGCGGGCCACATTGGTCACAAACACACATTGTGACCCTCAGCATGAGCCCAGTCCTCAAGTAAGGCCTCTCAGTGGCTGGATGAAGAGACAGCATATTGGGCCTGCCATGCACCTAGGCCCCAATTTTTAACCATAGTTTGGGTTGTCCCTTCACTCTTCCCCAGGGCTCTGCTTTGGAATTCCTATTTTGTTCGGACACCTGAGGTAATAAACCTGAAAGGAGACCTCCCATCCGACAATTGAAGAAAAACTATTGGGACCGCCCAAATCCACAGAGAGGAAGATTCGTCCATATCCCATGAGGCCTCCCCATATTCTACAGCCATTGTTGATACAAAAGCCTGAGCAAGTGCCTCAGACTCGCTCTTTCTTCATATCCTGAGGGGTACTTCTCATGGTTTGTAGATTGGGCCTCCCATACCTACGTCCCAAAATTTAGCTGAGTTTGTGTTTTCAGACTTCTGTCCTCAAAGTCCTGGGCCGCACACCCTCCAGGCTGGGGCCCCTGGAGCCACACATTAGGACTGTGCCTACCCAATCCATGGGAATTCTGCCCATTCCATTGTCCAAAATCTCACCAATTAAGAAAACTCTCCAAAGTCCCCGAGGCCATCCCAATAGTGTAGGTCTCCAGGGACAAACAAGGGCGGTGTAACACCAGGTGAGCATCTCCCTCCACTCATTCCATAGATGGATATCACCAGAGAAGAAGATTGAACCAGACAGGACCCTAGGCCATAATCGGATCCATTGTTTTGGTTTACAGGCATGTCTCCTCAAAAGCCTGGATTCCAATACCAGCATAGGGGGTTTCCTGAGGCACCCCTCAGAACAAATCTCATCTCCACAAGGAAACTTGTGCATGGGAGGTATGTCAAAAGCCTAGGAGAATACTTCAGGGTCCCGGTGCCAACGCCCCATTCCAAGGCCCTCATGGACACAAACACACAATGGGCCCGACCCTAAAAGTCCATTTCAACTCAGCCACGCCGGTTGCTCCCGCAGAGCTATCCGATCTCAACTGTCTTGTTGCTAGGAGACATTTGGAATGCGAGGCCCGCTTCCCAGGCATCCACCCCGAACGGTGCTCTGCAGTCCTTCCATATGGGATATCCTGGAGCTGCCCAACAGTTCTCAATTGTCCCGCAGAAGGATTCCTTGCAGGGGGCATCCCACAACTCCCGACGTGGGAAAAGCTCCATGGCCTTGAGATTCCGCTCCGTTCATGAAGGGGCAGTCATGCACAGAAACTCCAACCCGAGCCAACGTCTGATCCTCGCCGTGACTTCAGAAGCATGAGATATTCGTTCAGATCTGCAGGGGGTACCAGCCGTGCCCACGGCCTAAAGCCCAAGTCTAGCTTCTGTTCTCAGACTTGTCCTCACACTCCTGGTCCAGAATCCCTCATGTTTGGCAATACCGGACCCACAATGCAGCACTCTGCCTGCCTCTAGAAAAAATATATTGCCTAATGAGTAGCCCTGGCACCTCAAATGAGGATAAACCTACACGGCTCTCGACTGTACCTGAATTATATAGTCTAACCTGGGTACTACTTCACTGTCTGACACAACCTGAACCCGAACCTCCGGACCAACACCCAGGCAGCTGACCGCACACTGAGCACATCAGACCCGCCATGGCCTTAGGTCGTCATCTCTTCCCAACTGCGGTTTTCAGGCTTCAGAACGTAGACCTTATCTCCAAACACTGCCCAGGGTTGAAAATGATGCAGAAATCAGAGCTCCTTCCCCATGGCAAGAGACCTTGTGATTGGCATGTTATCCAAAGTTCAGTGTAGTTGAAACCAGTGTGGCCCATGAGGCCCCGCCCATGCTCGCGGACCACATTGTTCACAAACACACATGCTGACCCTCAGCCTGTGCCCAGTCTTTAAGTAAGGCCACTCAGTGGCTGGATGAAGAGACAGCATATTGGGTCTGCCATGGCCCTAGGCCCCAATTTATAACCATCGTTTGGGTTGTCCCTTCACTCTTCCCCAGGGCTCTGCTTTGGAATTCCTCTTTGGTTGGGACACCTGAGGTAACAAACCTGAGAGGAGAACTCCCATCCCACAGATTGACGGAAAGAAATTGGGACCGGGCCAAATCCACAGAGAGGAAGATTCGTCCATGGCCCATGAGGCCTCCCCACGTTCCACGCCCATCTTTGATACAAAATCCAGAGACAAAAGCCTGAGCAAGCGCCTCAGACTCGCTCTTTCTTCATATCCTGAAGAGTCCTTCTCATGGTTTGTAGATTGGCACTGCCATACCTACGTTCCCAACCTAAGCTGAGTTTGTGTTTTCAGACTTCTGTCCTCAGATTCCTGGGCCACACACCCTACAGGCTGGGGCCCCTGGAGCCACACATTAGGACTGTGCCTACCCAATCCATGGGAATTCTGCCCATTCCATTGTCCAAAATCGTACAAATTAGGAGAACTCTCCAAAGTCCCAGGGGCCATCCCAATAGTGTAGGTCTCCGGGGACAAACAAGGGTGGTCTGACAACAGGTGAGCATCTACCTCCACTCATTCCATAGATGGATATCCCCAGAGAAGAAGATGGAACCAGACAGGACCCTAGGCCATATTCGGATCCATTGCTTTGGTTTACAGACATGTCTCCTCAAAAGCCTGGATTCGAAGACCAGCATAGGGGGTTTCCTGAGGCACCCCTCAGAACAAATCTCGTTTCCACAAGGAAACTTGTGCATGGGACCTATGTCAAAAGCTTAGGAGAATACTTCAGGGTCCCGGTGTCACCGCCCCATTCCAAGGCCCTCATGGACACAAACACACATTAGGCCCCAACCTCGGGAAAGTCCATTTCAACACAGCCGCCCCGATTGCTCCCGCCGAGCCATCAAAACTCAACTGTCTTGTTGCTGGGAGAAAATTGGAATGCGAGGCGGGATTCCCTGGCATCGATCCTCGAACGGTGCTCTGGAGTCATTCCATATGGGATGTCCTGGAGCTGACCAACAGGTCTCAATTGTCCCGCAGAAGGAATCCTTGAAGGGGGCATTCCACAACTCCCAACGTGGGAAAACCTCCATGGCCTTGAGATTCCGCTCCGTTCATGAAGGGGCAGTCATGCACAGAAACTCCAACCCGAGCCAACGTCTAATCCTCGCTGTGACTTCAGATGCATGAAATATTGGTTCAGATCTGCAGGAGGTACCTGCCGTGCCCTCGGCCTGAAGCCCAAGTCTAGCTTGTGTTCTCAGACTTCTGTCCTCACACTCCTGGCCCAGAAGCCCTCAAGTTTGGCAATTCTGGAACCAAAGTGCAGCACTCTGCCTGCCCTCTAGAAAAAATATCTTGCCTATTGAGCTCCCCAGGCACCTCAAATGAGGATAAACCTATACGGCACTCGACTGTACCCAAATCGTATAGTCTAACCTGGGACTAATGCACTGACTGACACAACCTGAGCCCGAACCTCCTGACCAAAACCCAGGCAGCTGACCGCACACTGAGCATATCAGACCCGCCATGGCCTTAGGTCGTCATCTCTTCCCAACTTCGGTTTTTCAGGCTTCAGAACCTAGACCTTATCTCCAACCACTGCCCAGGGTTGAAAATGATGCAGATATCAGAACACATTCCCCATGGCCAGAGACCTTGTGTTTGGCAGGTTGTCCAAAGTCCAGTGTAGTTGATACCAGTGTGGCCCATGAGGCCCCGCCCATGCTCGCGGGCCACATTGGTCACAAACACACATTGTGACCCTCAGCATGAGCCCAGTCCTCAAGTAAGGCCTCTCAGTGGCTGGATGAAGAGACAGCATATTGGGCCTGCCATGCACCTAGGCCCCAATTTTTAACCATAGTTTGGGTTGTCCCTTCACTCTTCCCCAGGGCTCTGCTTTGGAATTCCTATTTTGTTCGGACACCTGAGGTAATAAACCTGAAAGGAGACCTCCCATCCGACAATTGAAGAAAAACTATTGGGACCGCCCAAATCCACAGAGAGGAAGATTCGTCCATATCCCATGAGGCCTCCCCACATTCTACAGCCATTGTTGATACAAAAGCCTGAGCAAGTGCCTCAGACTCGCTCTTTCTTCATATCCTGAGGGGTACTTCTCATGGTTTGTAGATTGGGCCTCCCATACCTACGT
This sequence comes from Mustela nivalis, assembly GCF_964662115.1. NCBI lineage: Eukaryota > Metazoa > Chordata > Mammalia > Carnivora > Mustelidae > Mustela > Mustela nivalis. The sequence goes on along the minus strand of NW_028136116.1, from coordinate 188,165 downwards.
CCCAAAACCTTAGCTGAGTTTGTGTTTTCAGACTTCTGTCCTCAAAGTCCTGGGCCGCACACCCTCCAGGCTGGGGCCCCTGGAGCCACACATTAGGACTGTGCCTACCCAATCCATGGGAATTCTGCCCATTCTATTGTCCAAAATCTCACCAATTAAGAAAACTCTCCAAAGTCCCCGAGGCCATCCCAATAGTGTAGGTCTCCAGGGACAAACAAGGGCGGTGTGACACCAGGTGAGCATCTCCCTCCACTCATTCCATAGATGGATATCACCAGAGAAGAAGATTGAACCAGACAGGACCCTAGGCCATAATCGGATCCATTGTTTTGGTTTACAGGCATGTCTCCTCAAAAGCCTGGATTCCAATACCAGCATAGGGGGTTTCCTGAGGCACCCCTCAGAACAAATCTCATCTCCACAAGGAAACTTGTGCATGAGAGGTATGTCAAAAGCTTAGGAGAATACTTCCGGGTTCCGGTGCCAATGCCCCATTCCAAGGCCCTCATGGACACAAACACACAATGGGCCCGATCCTAAAAGTCCATTTCAACTCAGCCACGCCAGTTGCTCCCGCAGAGCTATCCGATCTCAACTGTCTTGTTGCTAGGAGACATTTGGAATGCGAGGCCCGCTTCCCAGGCATCCACCCCGAACGGTGCTCTGGAGTTTTTCCATATGGGATATCCTGGAGCTGCCCAACAGGTCTCAATTGTCCCGCAGAAGGAATACTTGAAGGGGGCATCCCACAACTCCCAACGTGGGAAAACCTCCATGGCCTTGAGATTCCGCTCCGTTCATGAAGGGGCAGTCATGCACAGAAACTCCAACCCGAGCCAACGTCTGATCCTCGCCGTGACTTCAGAAGCATGAGATATTCGTTCAGATCTGCAGGGGATACCAGCCGTGCTCTCGGCCTGAAGCCCAAGTCTAGCTTCTGTTCTCAGACTTGACCTCACACTCCTGGTCCAGAATCCCTCATGTTTGGCAATTCCGGACCCACAATGCAGCACTCTGCCTGCCTCTAGAAAAAATATATTGCCTAATGAGTAGCCCAGACACCTCAAATGAGGATAAACCTACATGGCTCTCGACTGTACCTGAATTATATAGTCTAACCTGGGTAATACTTCACTGTCTGACACAACCTGAACCCGAACCTCCGGACCAACACCCAGGCAACTGACCGCACACTGAGCACATCAGACCCGCCATGGCCTTAGGTCGTCATTTCTTCCCAACTGCGGTTTTTCAGGCTTCAGAACGTAGACCTTATCTCGAAACACTGCCCAGGGTTGAAAATGATGCAGAAATCAGAGCTCCTTCCCCATGGCAAGAGACCTTGTGATTGGCATGTTATCCAAAGTTCAGTGTAGTTGAAACCAGTGTGGCCCATGAGGCCCCGCCCATGCTCGCGGGCCACATTGGTCACAAACACACATGCTGACCCTCAGCCTGTGCCCAGTCTTTAAGTAAGGCCACTCAGTGGCTGGATGAAGAGACAGCATATTGGGTCTGCCATGGCCCTAGGCCCCAATTTATAACCATCGTTTGGGTTGTCCCTTCACTCTTCCCCAGGGCTCTGCTTTGGAATTCCTCTTTGGTTGGGACACCTGAGGTAACAAACCTGAGAGGAGACCTCCCATCCCACAGATTGATGGAAAGAAATTGGGACCGGGCCAAATCCACAGAGAGGAAGATTCGTCCATGGCCCATGAGGCCTCCCCACGTTCCACGCCCATCTTTGATACAAAATCCAGAGACAAAAGGCTGAGCAAGCGCCTCAGACTCGCTCTTTCTTCATATCCTGAAGAGTCCTTCTCATGGTTTGTAGATTGGCCCTGCCATACCTACGTTCCCAACCTAAGCTGAGTTTGTGTTTTCAGACTTCTGTCCTCAGATTCCTGGGCCACACACGCTCCAGGCTGGGGCCCCTGGAGCCACAAATTAGGACTGTGCCTACCCTATCCATGGGAATTCTGCCCATTCCATTATCCAAAATCGTACAAATTAGGAGAACTCTCCAAAGTCCCCGAGGCCATCCCAATAGTGTAGGTCTCCGGGGACAAACAAGGGCGGTCTGACACCAGCTGAGCATCTTCCTCCACTCATATCATAAATGGATGTCCCCAGAGAAGAAGATGGAACCAGACAGGACCCTAGGCCATATTCGGATCCATTGCTTTGGTTTACAGACCTGTCTCCTCAAAAGCCTGGATTCCAAGACCAGCATAGGGGGTTTCCTGAGGCACCCATCAGAACAAATCTCGTTTCCACAAGGAAACTTGTGCATGGGACCTATGTCAAAAGCTTAGGAGAATACTTCAGGGTCCCGGTGTCACCGCCCCATTCCAAGGCCCTCATGGACACAAACACACATTAGGCCCCAACCTCGGGAAAGTCCATTTCAACACAGCCGCCCCGATTGCTCCCGCAGAGCCATCAAAACTCAACTGTCTTGTTGCTGGGAGAAAATTGGAATGCGAGGCGGGATTCCCTGGCATCGATCCTCGAACGGTGCTCTGGAGTCATTCCATATGGGATGTCCTGGAGCTGACCAACAGGTCTCAATTGTCCCGCAGAAGGAATCCTTGAAGGGGGCATCCCACAACTCCCAACGTGGGAAAACCTCCATGGCCTTGAGATTCCGCTCCGTTCATGAAGGGGCAGTCATGCACAGAAACTCCAACCCGAGCCAACGTCTGATCCTCGCCGTGACATCAGATGCATGAAGTATTGGTTCAGATCTGCAGGAGGTACCTGCCGTGCCCTCGGCCTGAAGCCCAAGTCTAGCTTGTGTTCTCAGACTTCTGTCCTCACACTCCTGGCCCAGAAGCCCTCAAGTTTGGCAATTCTGGAACCAAAGTGCAGCACTCTGCCTGCCCTCTAGAAAAAATATCTTGCCTATTGAGCTCCCCAGGCACCTCAAATGAGGATAAACCTATACGGCACTCGACTGTACCCAAATCATATAGTCTAACCTGGGACTAATGCACTGACTGACACAACCTGAGCCCGAACCTCCTGACCAACACCCAGGCAGCTGACCGCACACTGAGCATATCAGACCCGCCATGGCCTTAGGTCGTCATCTCTTCCCAACTTCGGTTTTTCAGGCTTCAGAACCTAGACCTTATCTCCAACCACTGCCCAGGGTTGAAAATGATGCAGATATCAGAACACATTCCCCATGGCCAGAGACCTTGTGTTTGGCAGGTTGTCCAAAGTCCAGTGTAGTTGAAACCAGTGTGGCCCATGAGGCCCCGCCCATGCTCGCGGGCCACATTGGTCACAAACACACATTGTGACCCTCAGCATGAGCCCAGTCCTCAAGTAAGGCCTCTCAGTGGCTGGATGAAGAGACAGCATATTGGGCCTGCCATGCACCTAGGCCCCAATTTTTAACCATAGTTTGGGTTGTCCCTTCACTCTTCCCCAGGGCTCTGCTTTGGAATTCCTATTTTGTTCGGACACCTGAGGTAATAAACCTGAATGGAGACCTCCCATCCGACAATTGAAGAAAAACTATTGGGACCGGGCCAAATCCACAGAGAGGAAGATTCGTCCATATCCCATGAGGCCTCCCCACATTCTACAGCCATTGTTGATACAAAATCCAGAGACAAAAGCCTGAGCAAGTGCCTCAGACTCGCTCTTTCTTCATATCCTGAGGGGTACTTCTCATGGTTTGTAGATTGGGCCTCCCATACCTACGTCCCAAAACCTTAGCTGAGTTTGTGTTTTCAGACTTCTGTCCTCAAAGTCCTGGGCCGCACACCCTCCAGGCTGGGGCCCCTGGAGCCACACATTAGGACTGTGCCTACCCAATCCATGGGAATTCTGCCCATACCATTGTCCAAAATCATACAAATTAGGAGAACACTCCAACATCCCGGAAGCCATCCCAATAGTGTAAGTCTCCAGGGACAAACAAGGGTGGTCTGCCACCAGCTGAGCATCTACCTCCATTCATACCATAGATGGATGTCCCCAGAGAAGAAGATTGAACCAGACAGGACCCTAAGCCATAATCGGATCCATTATTTGGTTTACAGGCATGTCTCCTCAAAATCCCGGATTCCAATACCAGCAAAGGGGGTTTCCTGAGGCACCCATCAGAACAAAAATCGTCTTCACAAGGAAACTAGTGCTTGGGAGCTATGTCCAAAGGTTAGGAGAATACTTCAGGGTCCCGGTGCCACCCCCCCATTCCAACGCCCTCATGGACACAAAAACACATTAGGCCCCATCCTCGGGAAAGTCCATTTCAACTCAGCCACCAAGGTTGCTCCCGCAGGCCATTCGATCTCAACTGTCTTGTTGCTAGGAGACAATAGGAATGCGAGGCGGTCTTCCTGGGCATCCATCCTCCAAGGCCCTCATGGACACAAACACACCTTAGGCTCCATTCTGAGGAAAAATCCATTTCAACTCAGCCACCCCGGTTGCTCCAGCATAGCCATCCGATCTCACCTGTCTTGTTGCTAAAAGACAATTGGAATGCGAGGCGGGCTTCCCTGGCATCCATCCTCCAATGGTGATCTGGAGTCATTCCTTATGGGATGTCCTGGAGCTGCCCAACAAGTCTCAATTGTCCCTCAGAAGGAATCCATGAAGGGGGAATCCCACAACTCCCAACGTGGGAAAACCTCCATGGCCTTGAGATTCCGGTCCGTTCATGAAGGGGCAGTCATGCACAGAAAATCCAACCTGAGCCAACGTCTGATCCTCGCCGTGAATTCAGATGCATGAGATATTGGTTCAGATCTGCAGGGGGTAACTGCCGTGCCATCGGACTGAAGCCCAAGTCTAGCTTGTGTTCTAAGACTTCTGTCCTCACACTATTGGCCCAGGAGACCTCAGGTTTGGCAATTCCGGACCCACAATGCAGCACTCTGCCAGCCCTCTAGAAAAAATATCTTGCCTAATGAGCTGCCCAGGCACCTCAAATGAGGATAAACCTACACGGCACTCGACTGTACCCAAATTATATAGTCTAACCAGAGCACTAATGCACTCTCTGACAAAACCTGAGCCCGAACCTCCGGACCAACATCAGGCAGCTGACCGCACAGTGAGCACATCAGACCTGCCATGGCCTTAGGTCCCCTTCTCTTCCCTACCTCAGTTCAGGCTTCAAAACGAGACCTTATCTCCAATCACTGCCCAGGGGTGAGTGTGATGCAGAAATCAGAACTCCTCCTTACCCATGGCAAGAAACCTTGTGGTTGGCACGTTGTCCAACGTTCAGTAGAGGAGAAACCAGCATTCACCCTGATGCCCCACCCATTTTGAGTGCGACGAGGGCATAAACACGCATTGTGACCCTCAGCATGAGTTCTGTCCTCTAGTAAGTCCTCTCAGTGGCTGGACCATTAGATATAATGGGCTTGACATGTCCCTAGGCCCCAATTTTTAACCCGATTTCTGATTGTCCAGTCGTCCCTACCCAGGGCTCTACTCTGGAATCCCTCATTTGGTGGGACACCTGAGGTTAAAAAAGAAAGCAACAACAACATAATAACGGACTTCTTCCATCCCAAAGTATGACCACAAACTCTTTGTACAGGGCCAAACCACCAGAGAGTAAGACTCGACCATTTCCCATGAAGTCACGCAGAAATTTCACCACCATGATTGACACTATATCCAGAGACAAAAACTTGCTCAAGAGCCTCACACTCGCCCTTTTCTCAAATCACGAAGAGTTCTCCTCAAGTCTGTAGATCAGTCCTGCCATACCTATGACCCGAAACATAAGCCGAGTTTGTATTTTCAGACAACTGTCCAAACAGCCCTGGCCTACACAACCTACAGGCTCAGGTCCCTGGAGCCAAACCTGAGGACTATACTTGCCCTCTCCAAGGGGATTGTGTGTGCCCATTCTGATGGCCACAACACTTCTAATAGGAAAAACCGCCAACGTCCCTCATCCATCTCACTAGTGGTGGCTTCCCAGGAAAATCAGGGGCAATCTGAGGCCATCTGAGCACTTATCTACACTCAGACCAATAGACAGATGTCCCCAGAGGTCCAAAGGAAAGAACTGGAACCTAGGCACTAATCAGATCCATTGCTTTGGTTTCCAGGCATCTCTCCTCAGAGGCCTGGTTTTCAAAACCAGCATATGGCTGTTTCTTGACTCAGCCATCAGAAAACATCTCATCTACACATGGGAAACTTGCACGTTGGAGCTGTGTCAAAGCATTTATTTAGGAGAACGATCAGGGCCCCAGTGCCACTGCTTCATTCCAAGGTCTGCATAGACACAAAAGCACATTAGGAGCCATCCACAGGCGAGTCCATTTCAACTCAGCCTCCTCGGTTGCTCGACAAGATCCAGCATCTAAACTCTCTTGTTGCTAGGAGACAATTGGAATGCGAGGTGGGCTACCCAGCCATCCATCCTTAGAACCCTGCACAGAATCATTGGCCTGGACCCAAACAACAGGTCTCAATTGTCCTGCAGAAGACTCTCTGCAGTTTGGAGCTTCTCATAACTCCCATCGTGGGAAAACCACCATGGCCTCGTGATGCCCCCACATTCATGAAGGGGCCATCAGGGACAGAAACTCCAACCTGAGCGATCGTCTGATCCTCGCCCTGACTTCAGATGCACGAGATCTCGATTCAGGTCTGTAGATTGTGCCTGCCATGGCCTCACCCAGTAACCTAAGCCTAGCTTGTGTTCTCAGAATTTTGTCGTCAGACTCCTGGCCCACAAGCCCTCCAGTTTGGCAATCCAGAACTACAATGCAGCACTCTGCCTGCCCTACAGAAGAAAAACATTGTCCTCTGGGGCTACCTAGTAACCCCAAATGAGGATCAACCTGCACCGACCTTGGCTGTACCCCAAATACATAGGCTGACCAGGGCACTAATGCCCTTTCTGACACAGTCTGAGCCTGGACCCCTGGCCCCTCCCTGACAGCTGGCCGCACACTGAGCACATGGAGCCACCATGGCATTAGGTCGTCATCTCTTCCCAAACTCGGTTTTCAGGTTTCAGAACCTAGACCTTATCTCCAATCACTGCCCAGGGTTGAAGGTGATACAGAAATCGGATCTCCTTCCCCATGGCAAGAAACCTTGTGGTTGGCATGTTGTCCAACGTTCAGTGTAGTTGAAACCAGTGTGGCCCATGAGGCCCCGCCCATGCTCGCGGGCCACATTGGTCACAAACACACATTGTGACCCTCAGGCTGAGTCAGTCCTCAAGTAAGGCCACTCAGTGGCTAGATGAAAAGATAGCATATTGGGCTTGCCATGCCCCTAGGCCTCAATTTTTAACCATAGTTCGGGTTGTCCCTTCAGAATTCCCCACGGCTTTGCTTTGGAATTCCTCTTTTGGAGGGACACCTGAGGTAACAAAACTGAAATGACTCCTCCCATCCCACAGATTGACGAAAAGCAATTGGGAATCGGGCCAAATCCTCAGAGAGGAAGATTCGTCCATGGCCCAGGAGGCCTCCCCGACATTCCACGGCCATCGCTGATACAAAATCCAGAGACAAAAGCCTGAGCAAGCGCCGCAGACTCGCACTTTCTTCATATCCTGAAGAGTTCTTCTCATAGCTTATAGATCGTGCCTGCCATAACTACGTCCCCAAACCTAAGCTGAGTTTGTGTTTTCAGACTTCTGTCCTCAAAGTCTTGGGCCACACACCCTGGAGTACACATTAGGACTGTGCCTACCAATCCATGGGAATTCTGCCCATTCCATGGTCCAAAATCGTACAAATTAGGAGAAACCTCCAAAGTCCTTGAGGCCATCGCAATAGTGTAGGTCGCCCGGAACAAAAAAGGGCTGTCTGACAACAGCTGATAATCGACCTCCACTCATACCATAGATGGATGTCCCCAGAGAAGAAGATTGAACCAGACAGGACCCTAGGCCATAATAGGATCCATTGCTTTGGGTTACAGGCATGTGTCCTCAAAAGCCTGATTCCAATACGAGCTTAGGGGTTTTCCTGAGGCACCCATCAGAACTCATCTCGTCTCCACAAGGAAACCTGTGCATGGGAGCCATGTCCAAAGCTTAGGAGAGTACTTCAGGGTCCCGGTGCCAACGCCCCATTCCAAGGCCCTCATGGACACAAAAACACATTAGGACCCATGATCAGGAAAGTCCATTTCAACTCAGCCACCCCGGTTGCTCCGGGAGAGCCATCAGATCTAAACTGTCTTGTTGCTAGGAGACAATTGGAATGCGAGGCAGGCTTCACAGGCATCCATCCGCGAACGGTGCACTGGAGTCATTCCATATGGGATGTCCTGGAGACGTCCAACAGGTCTCAATTGTCCTGCAGAAGGAATCCTTGAAGGGGGCATCCCACAACTCCCAACGTGGGAAAACCTCAATGGCATCGAGATTCCGCTCCCTACATGAAGCGGCCGTCATGCACAGAAACTCCAACCTGAGCCAACGTCTGATCCTCGCCCTGACTTCAGATGCATGAGATATTGGGTCACACTGCAGGGGGTACCTGCCGTGCCCTCGCCCTGAAACCCAAGTCTAGCTTGTATTCTCAGACTTCCGTCCTCACATTCCTGGCCCCGAAGCCCTCAATTTTGGCAATTCCGGACCCACTATGCAGCACTCTGCCTGCCCTCTAGAAAAAAAATTATTGCCTCATGAGGTCCCCAGGAACATTAAATGAGGATCAACCTACACAGCACTCGACTTTACCCAAATTATATAGTCTATCCTGGGCACTAATGCACTGTCGAACACAACCTGAACCCGGACCTCCTGACCAACACCCAGAAAGCTGACCGCACACTGAGCCCATAAAACCCGCCATGGCCTTAGGTCATCATCTCTTCCCTACCTCAGTTTTCAGGCTTCAGAACCGAGACCTTATCTCCGAGCACTGCCCAGGGGTGAGTGTGATGCAGAAATCAGAACTCCTCCTTACCCATGGCAAGAACCCTTGTGGTTGGCACGTTGTCCAACGTTCAGTGTAGGAGAAACCAGCATTCACCCTGAGGCCCCGCCCATTCTTGAATGCGACCAGGGCATACACACGCATTGTGACCCTCAGCATGAGTCCTGTCCTCTAGTAAGTCCTCTCAGTTGCTGGACCATTAGATGTCATAATGGGCTTGACATGTCCCTAGGCCCCAATTTTTAACCAGATTTCTGATTGTCCAGTCGCCCCTCCCCAGGGCTCTACTCTGGAATCCCTCATTTGGTGGGACACCTGAGGTTAAAAAAGAAAACAACAACAACAACAACAACAAAAAACGGACTTCTTCCAGCCCATAGAATGCCCCCAAACTCTTTGGACGGGGCCAAACCACAAGAGAGTAAGACTCGTCCATTTCCCATGAAGTCCCCCAGAAATTTCACGACCATGAGTGACACGATATCCAGAGACAAAAACTTGAGCAGGAGCCTCGCACTCGCCCTTCTTTCAAATCCCGAAGTGTTCTCTTCATGGTCTGTAGATCAGTCCTGCCATACCTATGACCCGAAACATAAGCCGAGTTTGTGTTTTCAGACAACTGTCCAAACAGCCCTGGCCTACAAAACCTACAGGCTCAGGCCCCTGGAGCCAAACCTGAGGACTGTACTTGCCCTCTCCTAGGGAATTGTGTGTGCCCATTCCAATGGCCACAACCCTTCTAATAGGATAAACCTCCGAAGTCCCTGATCCATCTCAATAGTGGTGGCTTCCCAGGAAAAACAGGGTCAATCTGAGCCCAACTGAGCACCTACCTGCACTTAGACCCATAGACAGATGTGGACAGAAGTCTGAGACCACAACTAGACTTGGGCTTCAGGCCCGAGGGCAAGGCAGGTACCCCCTGCACATCTGAACCAATATCTCATGCATCTGATGTCACGGCAAAGATCAGACGTTGGCTCAGGTTGTAGTTTCTGTGCATGACTGCCCCTGCATGAAAGGAGAGGAATCTCAAGGCCATGGAGGTTTTCCCACGTTGGGAGTTGTGGGATGCCCCCTTCAAGGATTCCTTCTGCGGGACAATTGAGATCTGTTTGGCAGCTCCAAAACATCCCATATGGAATGACCCAGAGTACCGTTCGAGGATGGATTCCAGGGAAGCCCGCCTCGCATTCCAATTGTCTCCTAGCAACAAGACAGTGGAGATCGGATGGCTCTGCGGGAGCAACCGGGTTGGCTGAGTTCAAATGGACGTTCCCGAGCATGGGGCCTAATATGTGTTTGTGTCCATGAGGACCTTGGAATGGGGCTGTGGCACTGGGACTCTGAAGTATTCTCCTAAGATTTTGACATAGGTCCCATGCACAAGTTTCCTCGTGGAGACGAGATGTTTTCTGATGGGTGCCTCAGGAAACCCCCTATGCTGGTATTGGTATCCAGGCTTTTGAGGAGACATGCCTGTAAACCAAAGCAATGGATCCGATTATGGCCTAGGGTCCTGTCTGGTTCCATCTCCTTCTCTGGGGACATCCATCTATGGTATGAGTGGAGGTAGATGCTCAGCTGGTGTCAGACCGCCCTTCTTTGTTCACAGAGACCTACATTATTGGGATGGCCTCGGGGACTTTGGAGGGTTCTCCTAATTTGTACAATTTTGGACAATGGAATGGGCAGAAATCCCATGCATGGGGTAGGCACAGTCCTAATGTGTGGCACCAGTGGCCAGACCCTGGAGGGTGTGTGGCCCAGGACTGTGAGGACAGAAGTCGGAAAACACAAACGCAGCTTAGGTTTGGGGACGTAGGTATGGCAGGCCCAATCTACAAACCATGAGAAGAAATCTTCAGGATACGAAGAAAGAGCGAGTCTGAGGCGCTTGCTCAGGCTTTGGTCTCTGGATTTTGTGTCAAGGATGGCCGTGGAATGTGGGGAGGCTCATGGGCCATGGACGAATCTTCCTCTCTGTGGATTTGGATCGGCCTAATTGTTTTTCGTCAATCTGTGGGATGGAAGGTCTCCTTTCAGGTTTGTTACCTCAGGTGTCCCAAGCAAAGAGGAATTCCAAAGCAGAGCCCTGGGGAAGAGTGAAGGGACAACCCAAACTATGGTTAAAATTTGGGGCCTAGGGGCATGGCAGGCCCCATATGCTGTCCCTTCATCCAGCCACTGAGAGGTCTTACTTGAGGACTGGGCTCAGGCAGAGGTTCACAATGTGTGCTTGTGACCAATGTGGCCCGCGAGCTTGGGCGGGGCCTCATGGGCCACACTGGTTTCAACTACACTGAACTTTGGACAACATGCCAATCACAAGGTCTCTTGCCATGGTGAAGGAGTTCTGATTCTGCATCATTTTCAACCCTGGGCAGTGGATGGAGATAAGGTCTAGGTTCTGAAGCCTGAAATCCGCAGTTGGGAAGAGATGATGACCTAAAGCCATGGTGGTTCTGATGTGCTCAGTGTGCGGCCAGCTGCCTGGTTGTTGGTCAGGAGTTTTAGGCTCAGGTTGTGTCAGACAGTGCATTAGTGACCAGGTTAGACTATGTAATTTGGGTACAGTCGAGTGCCGTGTAGGTTGATCCTCATTTGAGGTGCCTGGGCAGCTCATTAGGCAAGATATTTTTTCTAGAGGACAGGCAGAGTGCTGCATTGTGGGTCCGTAATTGCCAAACTTGAGGGCTTCTGGGCCAGTAGTGTGATGACAGAAGTCTGAGACCACAAGCTAGACTTGGGCTTCAGTCCCGAGGGCAAGGCAGGTACCCCCTGCACATCTGAACCAATATCTCATGCATCTGATGTCACGGCGAGGATCAGACTTTGGCTCAGGTTGTAGTTTCTGTGCATAACTGCCCCTTCATGAATGGAGAGGAATCTCAAGGCCATGGAGGTTTTCCCACGTTGGGAGTTGTGGGATGCCCCCTTCAAGGATTCCTTCTGCGGGACAATTGAGACCTGTTTGGCAGCTCCAAAATATCCCATAAGGAATGACTCCAGAGCACTGTTCGAGGATGGATGCCAGGGAAGCCCACCTCGCATTCCAATTGTCTCCTAGCAACAAGACAGTTGAGATCGGATGGCTCTGCGGGAGACACCGGGGTGGCTGTGTTGAAATGGACGTTCCCGAGCATGGGGCCTAATGTGTGTTTGTTTCCATGAGGACCTTGGAATGGGGCGGTGGCACCGGGACTCGGAAGTATGCTCCTAAGATTTTGACATAGGTCCCATGCACAAGTTTCCTCGTGGTGACGAGATTTTCTCTGATGGGTGCCTCAGGAAACACCCTATGCTGGTATTAGAATCCAGGATTTTGAGGAGACATGCCTGTAAACCAAAGAAGTGGATCCGATTATGGCCTAGGGTCCTGTTTGTTTCCATCTCCTTTTCTGGGGACATATATCTATGGTATGAGTGGAGGTAGATGCTCAGCTGGTGTCAGACTGCCCTTGTTTGTCCACAGACACCTACATATTGGGATGGCCTCGGGGACTTTGGAGGGTTCTCCTAATTTGTACAATTTTGGACAATGGAATGGGCAGAATTCCCATAGATTGTGTAGGCACAGTCCTAATGTGTGGCTCCAGGGGCCCCAGCCTGGAGGGTGTGTGGCCCAGGACTTTGAGGACAGAAGTCTGAAAACACAGACACAGCTTAGGTTTGGGGACGTAGGTTTGGCAGGCCCAATCTACAAACCATGAGAAGAATTCTTCAGGATATGAAGAAAGAGCCAGTCTGAGGCGCTTGCTCAGGCTTTGGTCTCTGGATTTTGTGTCAACGATGGCCGTGGAATGTGGGGAGACTTCATGGTCCATGGACGGTTCTTCCTCTCTGTGGATTTGGACCGGTCCTAATTGTATTTCGTCAATCTGTGGGATGGGAGGTCTCCTTTCAGGTTTGTAACCTCAGGTGTCCCAACCAAAGAGGAATTCCAAAGCAGAGCCCTGGGGAAGAGTGAAGGGACAACCCAAACTATGGTTAAAATTTGGGGCCTAGGGGCATGTCAGGCCCCATATGCTGTCTCTTCACCAGCCACTGAGAGGCCTTACTTGAGAACTGGGCTCAGGCTGAGGGTCACAATGTGTGTTTGTGTCCAATGTGGCCCGGGAGAGTGGGCGTGGCCTCATGGGCCACACCGGTTTCATCTACACTGAACTTTGGACAACATGCCAATCACAAGGTCTCTTGCCATGGTGAAGGAGTTCTGATTTCTGCATTATTTTCAACCCTGGGCCGTGGTTGGAGATAAGGTCTAGGTTCAGAAGACTGAAAACTGCAGTTGGGAAGAGATGATGACCTAAGGCCATGGTGGGTCTGATGTGCTCAGTGTGCGGTCAGCTGCCTGGTTGTTGGTCAGGAGTTTCGGGCTCAGGTTGTGTCTGACAGTGCATTACTGCCCAGGTTAGACTATATAATTTGGATACAGTCGATTGCCGTGTATGTTGATCCTTATTTGAGGTACCCGGGCAGTTCCTTAGACAAGATATTTTTTCTAGAGGGCAGGTAGAGTGCTGCATTGTGGTTCCGGAATTGCCAAACGTGAGGGCTTCTTGGCCAGCAGTGTGAGGACAGAAGTCTGAGACCACAAGCTAGACTTGGGCTTCAGGCCGAGGGCAAGGCAGGTACCCCCTGCACATCTGAACCAATATCTCATGCATCTGAAGTCACGGCGAGGATCCGACGTTGGCCTAGGTTGTAGTTTCTGTGCATGCTGCCCCTTCATGAACGGAGAGGAATCTCAAGGCCATGGAGTTTTTCCCACGTTGGGAGTTGTGGGATGGCCCCTTCAAGGATTCCTTCTGCGGGACAATTGAGACCTGTTGGGCAGCTCCAAAACATGCCATATGGAATGACTCCAGAGCACCGTTCGAGGATGGATTCCAGGGAAGCCTACCTTGCTCTCCAATTGTCTCCTAGCAACAAGACAGTTGAGTTCGGATGGCTCTGCGGGAGCAACCTGGTTGGCTGAGTTGATATGGACTTTCCTGAGCATGGTGCCTAATGTGTGTTTGTGTCCATGAGGACCTTGGAATGGGGCGGTGGCACCGGGACTCTGAATTATTCTCCTAAGATTTTGACATAGGTCCCATGCACAAGTTTCCTCGTGGAGACGAGATTTTTTCTGATGGGTGCCTCAGGAAAGCCCCTATGCTGGTATAGGAATCCAGGATTTTGAGGAGACATGCCTTTAAACCAAAGCAATGGATCCGATTATGGCCTAGGGTCCTGTCTGGTACCATATCCTTCTCTGGGGACATCCATCTATGGTATGAGTGGAGGTAGATGCTCAGCTGGTGTCAGACTGCCCTTGTTTGTCCACAGACACCTACATATTGGGATGGCCTCGGGGACTTTGGAGGGTTCTCCTAATTTGTACAATTTTGGACAATGGAATGGGCAGAATCCCCATGCATGGGGTAGGTACAGTCCTAATGTGTGGCTCCAGAGGCCCCAGCCTGGAGGGTGTGTGGCCCAGGACTTTGAGGACAGAGGTCGGAAAAAAGGCAGCTTAGGTTTGGGGACGTAGGTATGGCAGGCCCAATCTACAAACCATGAGAAGAAATCTTCAGGATACGAAGAAAGAACGAGTCTGAGGCGCTTGCTCAGGCTTTGGTGTCTGGATTTTGTGTCAACGATGGCCATAGAATGAGGGGAGGCCTCATGGGCCATGGACGAACTTCCTCTCTTGGGATTTGGCCCGGTCCCAATTGTTTTTCGTCAATCTGTGGGATGGGAGGTCTCCTTTCAGGTTTGTTACCTCAGGTGTCCCAACCAAAGAGGAATTCCAAACAGAGCCCTGGGAAGAGTGAAGGGACAACCCAAACTATGGTTAAAATTTGGGGCCTAGGGGCATGGCAGGCCCCATATGCTATCTCTTCATCCAGCCACTGAGAGGCCTTACTTGAGGACTGGGCTCAGGCTGAGGGTCACAATGTGTGTTTGTGACCAATGTGTTCCGCGAGCAGGGTCCGAGCCTCATGGGCCACACTGGTTTCAACTACACTGAACTTTGGACAACATGCCAATCACACGGTCTCTTGCAATGGGGAAGGAGTTCTGATTTCTGCATCATTTTCAACCCTGGGAAGTGGTTGGAGATAAGGTCTAGGTTCGGAAGCCTGAAAACCGCAGTTGGGAAGAGATGATGACTTAAGGCCATAGTGGGTCTGATGTGCTCAGTGTGCGGTCAGCTGCCTGGTTGTTGGTTAGGAGTTTTGGGCTCAGGTTGTGTCAGACAGTGCATTAGTGCCCAGGTTAGACTATATAATTTGGGTACAGTCGAGTTCCGTGAAGGTTGATCATCTTGTGGTGCCTGGGAAGCTCATTAGGCAAGATATTTTTTCTAGAGGGCAGGCAGAGTACTGCATTGTGGGTCCGGAATTGCCAAACGTGAGGGCTTCTGGGCCAGTAGTGTGAGGACAGAAGTCTGAGACCACAAGCTAGACTTGGGCGTCAGGCCGAGTGCAAGGCAGGTACCCCCTGCACATCTGAACCCATATCTCATGCATCTGAAGTCACGGCAGGATCAGACGTTGACTCAGGTTGTAGTTTCTGTGCATGACTGCCCTTCATGAACGGAGAGGAATCTCAATGCCATGGAGGTTTTGCCTAGTTGGGAGTTGTGGGATGCCCCCTTCAAGGATTCCTTCTGCGGGACAATTGAGACCTGTTGGGCAGCCCCAAAACATCCCATATGGAATGACTCCAGAGCACCGTTCGAGGATGGATGCCAGGGATGCCCGCCTCGCATTCCAATTGTCTCCTAGCAACAAGACAGTTGAGTTCTATGGCTCTGACTGAGCAATCGGGGCGGCTGTGTTGAAATGGACGTTCCCGAGCATGGGGCCTAATGTGTGTTTGTTTCCATGAGGACCTTGGAATGGGGCGGTGGCACCGGGACTCGGAAGTATGCTCCTAAAATTTTGACATAGGTCCCATGCACAAGTTTCCTCGTGGAGACGAGATTTTTTCTGATGGGTGCCTCAGGAAAGCCCCTATGCTGGTATAGGAATCCAGGATTTTGAGGAGACATGCCTTTAAACCAAAGCAATGGATCCGATTATGGCCTAGGGTCCTGTCTGGTACCATATCCTTCTCTGGGGACATCCATCTATGGTATGAGTGGAGGTAGATGCTCAGCTGGTGTCAGACTGCCCTTGTTTGTCCACAGACACCTACATATTGGGATGGCCTCGGGGACTTTGGAGGGTTCTCCTAATTTGTACAATTTTGGACAATGGAATGGGCAGAATCCCCATGCATGGGGTAGGCACAGTCCTAATATGTGGCTCTTGGGGCCCCAGCCAGGAGGGTGTGTTGCCCAGGACTTTGAGGACAGAGGTCGGAAAACACAAACTCAGCTAGGTTCTGAATCCTGAAAACCGCAGTTGGGAAGAGATGATGACCTAAGGCCATGGTGGGTCTGATGTGCTCAGTGTGCGGTCAGCTGCCTGGTTGTTGGTCAGGAGGTTCGGGCTCAGGTTGTAGTTTCTGTGCATGACTGCCCCTTCATGACCTACATAGGTCCCATGCACAAGTTTCTTCGTGGAGACGAGATTATTTCTGATGGGTGCCTCAGGAAACCCCCTATGCTGGTATTGGAATCCAGGATTTTGAGGAGACATGCCTATAAACCAAAGCAATGGATCCGATTATGTTGTCAGACCGCCCTTGTTTGTCCACAGAGACCTACACTATTGGGATGGCCTAGGGACTTTGGAGGGTTCTCCTAATTTGTACGAAATTATACAATGGAATGGGCATGGGGTAGGCACAGTCCTAATGTGTGGCTCCAGTGGCCCCAGCCTGGAGTGTGTGTGGCCCAGTACTTTGAGGACAGATGTCTGAAAACACAAACTCAGCTTGGTTTGGGGACGTAGGTATATCAGGCCCCATCTACAAACCATGAGAGGAACTCTTCAGGATATGAAGAAAGAGCGAGTCTGAGGCGCTTGCTCAGGCTATGGTCTCTGTATTTTGTATCAACGAAGGCCGTCGAATGTGAGGAGGCCTCATGGGCCATGGACGAATCTTCCTCTCTGTGAATTTTGCCCGGTCCCAATTGTTTTTCGTAAATCTGTGGGCTGGGATGTTGCCTTCAGGTATGTTACCTCAGGTGTCCGAACCAAAGAGGAATTCCAAAGCAGAGACCTGGGGAAGAGTGAAGGGACAACCCAAACTATGGTTAAAAATTGGGGCCTAGTGGCATGGCAGGCCCCATATGCTGTCTCTTCATCCAGCCACTGAGAGGCCTTACTTGAGGACTGGGCTCAGGCTGAGGGTCACAATGTGTGTTTGTGACCAATGTGGCCCGCGAGCATGGGCGGCTCCTCATGGGCCACACTGGTTTCAACTACACTGAACTTTGGACAACATGCCAATCACAAGGTTTCTTGCCATTGGGAAGGAGTTCTGCTTTCTGCATCATTTTCAAACCTGGGCAGTGGTTGGAGATAAGGTCTAGGTTCTTGATCCTGAAAACCGCAGTTGGGAAGAGATGACGACCTAAGTCCATGGCGGGTCTGATGTGCTCAGTGTGCGGTCAGCTGCCTGGGTGTTGGTCAGCAAGTTCGGGCTCAGGTTGTGTCAGACAGTGCATTAGTGCCCAGGTTAGACTGTATAATTTGGGTACAGTCGAGTGCCTTGTAGTTTTATCCTCCTTTAAGATGCCTGGGCACCTCATTAGGCAATATATATTTTTCTAGAGGGTAGGCAGAGTGCTGCATTGTGGGTCCAGAATTGCCAAACTTGAGGAATTCTGGGCCAGTAGTGTGAGGACAGAAGTCTGAGAACACAACTAGACTTGAGCTTCAGGCCGAGGGCAGGGCAGGTACCCCCTGAATTTCTGAACCAATATCTCATGCATCTGAAGTCACGGCGAGGATCAGACGTTGGCTCAGTTTGGAGTTCCTGTGCATGACTGCACCTTCATGAACATGGCTGAATCTCACGACCATGGAGGTTTTCAACACGTTGGGACTTGTGGGATGCCCCTTTCCAGGATTTCTTCTGCGGGACAATTGAGAACTTTTGGGCAGCTCCAGGACTTCCCATATGGAATGACTCCAGAGCACAGTTCGAATATGGATGCCAAGGAAGCCCGCCTCGCATTCCAATTGTCTCCTTGCAACAAGACATTTGAAATCGATGGCTCTGCGGGAGCAACCGGGGTGGCTGAGTTGAAATGGACGTTCCTGAGGATGGGGCCTAATGTGTGTTTGTGTCCATGAGGACCTTGGAATGGGCGGTGTCACTGGGACCCTGAAGTATTCTCCTAAGCTTTTGACATAGCTTACATGCACAAGATTCCCATGGAGACGAGAATTGTTCTCATGGGTGCCTCAGGAAAACCCCTATGCTTGTATTGGAATCCAGGCTTTTGAGGAGACATGCCTGTAACAAAGCAATGGATCCGATTATGGCCTAGTGTCCTGTCTGGTTCAATCTTCTTCTCTGAGGACATATATCTATGGTATGAGTGGAGGTAGATGGTCAGCTGGTGTCAGACGGCCCTTGTTTGTCCCGGGAGACCACACAATTGTGATGTCCTCGGGTACTTTGTAGGGTTCTCCTAATTTGTACGATTTGGAACAATGGAATGGGCAGAATTCCCATGTATTGTGTAGGCACAGTCCTAATATGTGGCTCCAGGTGCCCAGCCTGGAGGGTGTGTGGCCCAGGATTTCTAGGACAGAAGACTGAAAACACAAACTCAGCCAAGGTTTGGGACGTAGGTATGGCAGGCCCAATCTACAAACCATGAAAAGAACTCTTCAGGATATGAAGAAAGTGCGAGTCTGAGGCGCCTGCTCAGGCTATTTCTTGATTTTGTATCAACGATGGCCGTGGAATGTGGGGAGGCCTCATGGGCCATGGATGAATCTTCCTCTCTGTGGATTTGGCGCGGTCCCCATTGTTATTCGTCAATCTGTGGGATGGGAAGTCACCTTTCAGGTTTGTTACCTCAGGTGTCCCAACCAAAGAGGAATTCCAAAGCAGAGCCCTGGGGAAGAGTGAAGGGACAACCCAAACTGAACCAATATCTCATGCTTCTGAAGTCACGGTGATGATTAGACGTTGGCTCATGTTGGAGTTTCTGTGCATGACTGTCCCTTCAGGAACGGAGCGGAAAATCAAGGCTTTGGTGGTTTTCCCAAGTTGGAAGTTGTGGGATGCCCCCTTCAAGGATGTTTTCGGCGGGACATTTCAGACCTGTTGGGCAGCTCCACGACATCCCATATGGAATGATTCCGGAGCACCGTTCGAGGATGGATGCCAGGAAAGCCCGCCTCGCATTCCAATAGTCATCTAGCACCAAGACAGTTTAGATTGGATGGTTCTGCGGGAGCTACCGGTGTGACTGAGTTGAATGGGACTTTCGTGGGGCTCCTGGGTGGCTCAGTGTGTTAAGCCACTTCTTTCGACTCAGGTCATGATCTCAGAGTCCTAGGATCGAGCCTCACATCAGGCACTCTGCTCAGCAGGGAGCCTGCTTCCTACTCTCTCTCTGCCTGCTTGTGATCTATGACTGTCAAATAAATAAATAAAATCTTAAAAAAAAAAGTAATGGACTTTCTGAGGTTGGGGTCTACGGTGTGTTTGTGTCCATGAGGGCCTTGGAATGGGGCGGGGGCACCGGGACCCTGAAGTATTCTCCTAAGATTTGGACATAGCTCCCATGCGCAAGTTTCCTTGTGGAGATGAGATTTGTTCTAATGGGTGCCTCAGGAAACCCCCTACGCTGGTATTGGAATCCAAGCTTTTGAGGAGACATGCCTGTAAACCAAAGCAATGGATCCGTTTATGGCCTAGCGTCCTGTCTGGTTCAATTTTCTTCTCTGGGGACATCCATCTGTGGTATGAGTGGAGGTAGATGCTCAGCTGGTGTGAGACCGCCCTTGTTTGTCCTGGGAGACTTACACAATTGGGATGGCCTCGGGGACTATAGAGGGTTCTCCTTATTTGTGCGATTTTCGACAATGGAATGGGCAGAATTCCCATAGATTGGGTAGACACAGTGCTCATGTGTGGCTCCAGTGGCCCTAGCCTAGAGGGTGTGTGGCCCAGGACTTTGAGGACAGAATTCTGAAAACACAAACTTAGCTTAGGTTTGGGGACGTAGGTATGGCAGGCCCAATCTACAAACCGTAGGAAGAACTCTTCAGGATATGAAGAAAGAGCGAGTCTGAGGCGCTTGCTCAGGCTTTTGTCTCTGGATTTTGTATCAACGATTGCCGTGGAATGTGGGGAGGCCACATGGGCCATGGATGAATCTTCCTCTCTTGGGATTTGGCCCGGTCCCAATTGTTTTTCGTCAATCTGTTGGATGGGAGGTCTGCTTTCAGGTTTGTTACCTCAGGTGTCCCAACCAAAGATGAATCCTAAGCAGAGGCCTGGGAAAGAGTGAAGGGACAACCCAAACTATGGTTAAAAATTGGGGCCTATGGGCAGGGCAGGCCCAATATGCTATCTCATCATCCAGCCGCTGATAGGCCTTACTTGAGGACTGGGCTTAGGCTGAGGGACAGAATGTGTGTTTGTGACCAATGTGGCCCTCGAGCTTGGGCGGGGCCTCATTGGCCACATTGGTTTCAACTACACTGAACTTTGGACAACATGCCAATCACAAGGTCTCTTGCCATGGGGATGGAGTTCTGATTTCTGCATCATTTTCAACCCTGGGCAGAGGTTGGATATAAAGTCTAGGTTCTGAAGCCTGAACCGCAGTTGGGAAGAGATGATGACCTAAGGCCATGGCGGGTCTGATGTGCTCAGTGTGCGGTCAGCTGTCTGGGTGTTGGTCAGGATGTTCGGGCTCAGGTTGTGTCAGACAGTGCATTAGTGTTCTGGTTAGACTATATAATTTGGGTATAGTCAGAGCCGTGTAGGTTTATCCTCATTAAGGTGCCTGGGAGGCTCATTAGGCAAAATATTTTTCGAGAGGGCTGTCAGTACTGCATTGTTGGTCAGGAATTGCCAGAGTTGTGGGCTTCTGGGCCAGGTGTGTGAGGACAGAATTCTGAGAAGACAAGCTAGACTTGGACTTCAGGCTGTGGGCACGGCAGGTACCCCCTGCAGATCTGAACCAATATCTCATGCATCGGAAGTCACGGCGAGGATGAGACGTTGGCTCAGTTTGGAGTTTCTGTCCATGACTGCACCTTCATGAATGGAGCAGAATCTCAAGGCCATGGAGTTTCTCCCACGTTGGGAGTTGTGGGATGCCCCCTTCAAGGATTCCTTCTGCGGGACAATTGAGACCTGTTGGGCAGCTCCAGGACCTCCCATATGGAATGACGCCAGAGCACCGTTCGAGGATGAATGCCAAGGAAGCCCACCTCGCTTTCCAATTGTCTCCTCGCAACAAGACAGTGGAGATCGGATGGCTCTGCGGGAGCAACCGGGGTGGCTGAGTTGAAATGGTCTTTCCTGAGGATGGGGCCTAATGTGTGTTTGTGTCCATGAGGGCCTTGGAATGGGGCGGTGGGACCGGGAACCTGAAGTATGTGGCCCTCGAGCATGAGCAGGGCCTCATGGGCCACACTGGTTTCAACTACACTGAACTTTGGACAACATGCCAATCACAAGGTTTCTTGCCATGGGGAAAGAGTTCTGCTTTCTGCATCATTATCAACCCTGGGCAGTGGTTGTAGATAAGGTCTAGGTTCTGAAGCCTGATAACCACAGTTGGGAAGAGATGACGACCTTAGGCCATGGCATGTTGATGTGCTCAGTATGAGGTCATCTACCTGGGTGTTGGTCAGGAGGTTCGGGCTCAGGTGGTGACAGACAGTGCATTAGTGCCCAGCTTAGACTATATAATTTGGGTGCAGTGGAGTGCCGTTTAGGTTTATCCTCATTTAAGGTGCCTGGGCAGCTCATTAGGCAATAAAATTTTTTGAAGAGGTCAGGCAGAGTCTTGCCTTGTGGGTCCAGAATTGCAAAACTTGAGGGATTCTTGCCTAGGAGTGTGAGGACAGAAGTCTGAGAACACAAGTTAGACTTGGGCTTCAGGCCGAGGGGAAGCTGGTACCCCCTGCAGATCTGAACCTATATCTCATGCATCTGATGTCACGGTGAGGATCAGACGTTGGCTCAGGTTGGAGTTTCTGTGCATGACAGCCCCTTCATGAACGGTGCGGAATCTCAAGGCCATGGAGGTTTTTCCACGTTGGGAGTTGTGGGATGCCCCCTTCAAGGATTCATGTGCGGGACAATTGAGACCTGTTGGGCAGCTCCAGGACATCACATATGGAATGACTCCAGAGCACTGTTCCGGGATGGATGCCAGGGAAGCCCGCCTCGCATTCCAATTTTCTCCTAAACAAAGACAGTTTAGAATGGATGGCTCTGCGGGAGCAACCGGGGTGGCTGAGTTGAAATGGACTTTCCTGAGAATGGGGCCTAATGTGTGTTTTTGTCCATGAGGGCCTTGGAATGGGGGGGTGGCACCGGGACCCTGAAGTATTCTCCTAAGTTTTTGACTAGCTCCCATGCACAAGTTTCCTTGTGAAGACGAGATTTGTTCTGATGGGTGACTCAGGAAACCCCCTTTGCTGGTATTGGTTTCCAGGGTTTTGAGTAGACATGCCTGTAAACCAAAGCAATGGATCCGATTATGGCCTAGTGTCCTGTCTGGTTCAATCTTCTTCCCATGGATTGGGTAGTCACAGTCCTAATGTGTGGCTCCAGGGGCCCCAGCCTGGAGGGTGTGTGGCCCAGGACTTTGGGGACAGAAGTCTGATAACACAAACTCATCTTAGGTTGTGGGAGGTAGGTATGGCAGGCCCAATCTACAAACCATGAGAAGAATTCTTCAGGATATGAAGAAAGAGATAGTCTGAGGTGCTTGTTCAGACATTTGTCTCTGGATATTGTATCAACGATGGCCGTGGAAGATGGGGAGGCCTCATGGGCCATGGACGAATCTCCCTCTTTGTGGATTTGGCCCGGTCCCAAATATTTTTCGTCAATCTGTGGGATGGGAGATCTCTTTCAGGTTTGCTACCTCAGGTGTCCCAACAAAAGAGGAATTCCAAGCAGAGCCCTGGGGAAGAGTGAAGGGAAAACCCAAACTATGGTTAAAAATTGGGGCCTAGGGGCATGGCATGCCCAATATGCTGTCACTTCATCCAGACACTGAGAGGCCTTACTTGAGGACTGGGCTCAGCCTGAGGGTCACAATATGCGTTTGTGACCAATGTGCCCCGCGAGCATCGGCGGGGCCTAATTGGCCACACTGATTTCAACTACACTGAACTTTGGACAACATGCCAATTACAAGGTTTCTTACCACAGGGAAAGAGTTCTGATTTCTTGATCATTTTTACCCTGGGCAGTGGTTTGAGATAAGGTCTAGGTTCTGAAGCCTGAAAACCGCAGTAGGGAAGAGATGACGACCTAAGTGTGTGTGTAACCTATGTGGCCCGCGAGC
Source organism: Mustela nivalis (assembly GCF_964662115.1). Taxonomy (NCBI): domain Eukaryota; kingdom Metazoa; phylum Chordata; class Mammalia; order Carnivora; family Mustelidae; genus Mustela; species Mustela nivalis. Next base: position 164,828 of record NW_028136116.1, on the reverse strand, counting down.
ATGGGCGGGGCAACATTGGCAACACTGCTTTCAACTACACTGACCTAAGGCGATGGCGGGTCTGATGTGCTCAGTGTGCGGTCAGCTGCCTGGGTTTTGGTCAGGAGGTTCGTGCTCAGTTGGTGCTGATGGTGCATTAGTGCCCAGGTTAGACTATATAATTTGGGTACAGTCGAGTGCCGTGTAGGTTTATACTCATTTAAGGTGCTTGGGCAGCTCATTAGGCAAGATATGTTTTTTTAGAGGGCTGGCAGAGTGCTGCATTGTGGGTCCGGAATTGACAAACTTGAGGGCTTCTAGGCCATGAGTGTGAGGACAGAAGTCTGAGAACACAAGCTAGACTTGGACTTCAGGCCGAGGCCACAGCAGGTACCCCCTGCAGATCTGACCCAATGTCTCATGCGTATGAAGTCACGGCGAGGATCAGACGTTGGCTCAGTTTGGAGTTTCTGTGCATGACTGCCTCTTCATGAACGGAGCAGTTCTAAAGGCCATGGAGGTTTTCCCACGTTGGGAGTTGTGGGCTGCCCCCTTCAAGGGGCTGCCCCCTTCAAGGATTCCTTCTGCGGGACAATTAAGACCTGTTGGGCAGCTCCAGGACATCCCATATGGAATGACTCCAGAGCACCGTTCGAGGATGGATGCCAGGGAAGCCCGCCTCGCATTCCAATTGTCTCCTAGGAACAAGACAGTTTAGGTCGGATGGCTCTGCGGGGGCAAACGGGGTGGCTGAGTTGAAATGGACTTTCCTGCGGCTCCTGGGTGGCTCAGTGGGTTAAGCCGCTTCCTTAGGCTCAGGTCATGATCTCAGAGTCCTGGTTTCGAGCCTCATATCGGGCCTGCTTCCTTCTATCTCTCTGCCTGCCTCTCTGCCTGCTTGTGATCTCTGTCTGTCTTATAAATAAATAAAATCTTTAAACAAAAAAAAGAAATGGACTGCCTGAGGATGGTGCCTAATGTGTGTTTGTGTCCATGAAGGCCTTGGAATGGGGCGGTGGCACCGGGACCCTGAAGTATTCTCCTAAGCTTTTGACATAGCTCCCATGCACAAATTTCCTTGTGGAGACGAGATTTGTTCTGATGGGTGCCACAGGAAGCCCCTTATTCTGGTATTGGAATCCAGGCTTTTGATGAGACATGACTGTAAACCAAAGCAATGGATCCGATTATGGCCTAGGGTCCTGTCTGGTTCAATCTTCTTCTCTAGGGACATCCATCTATGGTATAATTGGAGGTAGATGCTCAGCTGGTGTCAGACCGCCCTTGATTGTCCCCGGAGACCTACATTATTGGGATGGCCTCGGGTACTTTGGATGGTTCTCCTAATGTGTACGATTTTGGACAATGGAATGCGCAGATTCCCATGGATTGGGTAGGCACAGTCCTATATATATGGCTCCAGGGGCCCCAGCCTGGAGGGTGTGTGGCCCAGGACTTTGAGGACAGAAGTCTGAAAACACAAACTCAGCTTAGGTTTGGGGACGTAGGTATGGCAGGTCCAATCTATAAACCATGTAAAGAATTCTTCAGGATATGAAGAAAGAGCGAGTCTGAGGCACTTGCTCAGGCTTTGTCTCTGGATTTTGTATCAACGATGGCCGTGGAATGTGGGGAGGCCTCATGGGCCGTGGACGAATCTTCCTCTCTGCGGATTTGACCCGTTCCCAATTGTTTTTCGTCAAGCTGTGGGATGGGAGGTCTCCTTTCAGGTTTGTTACCTCAGTGTCTCAACCAAAGAGGAATTCCAAAGTAGAGCCCTGGGGAAGAGTGAATGGACAACCCAAACTGTGGTTAAAAATTGGGGCCTAGGATCATGGCAGGCCCAATATGCTGTCTATTCATCCAGCCGCTGAGAGGCATTACTTGAGGACTCTGCTCAGGCTGAGGGTCACAATATATATATATTTTTTTTCTAGAGGGCAGGCAGAGTCCTGCATTGTGGGTCCGGAATTGCCAAATTTGAGGGCTTCTGGGCCAGGAGTGTGAGGAGAGAAGTCTGATCAGGAAAATTGAGACCTGTTTGGCAGCTCCAGACATCCCATATGGAATGACTCCAGAGCAACGTTCAAGATCGATGCCAGGGAAGCCCGCCTGCATTCCAATTGTCTCCTAGCACCAAGCAGTTTAGATTGGATGGCTCTGCGGGTGGAACCGGGGTGGCTGAGTTGAATTGGATTTTCCTGAGGATGGGGCCTAATGTGTGATTGTGTCCATGAGGGCCTTGGATTGGGGCGGTGGCACAGGGCCCATGAAGTATTCTCCTAAGCTTTTGACATAACTCCCATGCACAAGTTTCCTTGTGGAGACAGATTTGTTCTGATCGGTGCCTGAGGAAACCATTTTTGCTTGTATTAGAATGCAGTCCTTTGAGGAGACATGCCTGTAAACCAAATCAATGCATCCGATTATGGGCTAGGGTCCTGTCTGGTTCCATCTTCTTCTCTGGGGACATCCATCTATGGTATGAGTGGAGGTAGATGCTCAGCCGGTGTCAGACCGCCCTTGTTTGTCCCGGGAGACCTACACTATTGGGTTGGCCTCGGGGACTTTGGAGGGTTCTCCTGATTTGTAAGATTTTGAACAATGGAATGCGCAGAATTCCCATGGATTGGGTAGGCCCAGTCCTACTGTGTGGCTCCAGGGGCACCAGCCTTTACGGTGTGTGTCCCAGGACTTTGAGGACACAAGTCTGAAAACACAAACTCACCTTAGGTTTGGGGACGTAGGAATGGCAGGCCCAATCTACAGACCATGAGAAGAAATCTTCAGGGTATGAAGAAAGAGCTAGTCTGAGGCGCTTGCTCAGGCTTTTGTCTCTGGATTTTGTATCAACGGTGGCCGTGGAATGTGAGGATTCCTCATGTGCCATGGACGAATCTTCCTCTTTGTGGATTTGGCCCAGTCCCAATGGTTTTTCGTCAATCTCTGGGATGGGAGGTCTCCTTTCAGGTTTGTTACCTCAGTGTCCCAACAAAAGAGGAAATCCAAAGCAGAGCCCTGGGGAAGAGTGAAGGGACAACCCAAACTATGGCTAAAATTGGTGCCTTGGGGCATGGCAGGCCCAATATACTGTCACTTCATCCAGCCACTAAGAGGCCTTACTTGAGGACTTGGCTCAGGCTGAGGGTCACAATGTGTGTTTGTGACCAATGTGGCCAACAAGCATCCCCGGGGATCATGGGCCACACTGGTTTCAACTACACTGAACTTTGGACAACATGCCAATCACATGGATTCTTGCCATGGGAAAGGAGTTCTGATTTCTGCATCATTTTCAACCCTGGGCAGTGGTTGGAGATAATGTCTAGGTTCTGAAGCCTGAAAATCGCAGTTGGGAGGAGATGAAGACCTAAGGCCAAGTCGGGTCTGATGTGCTCAGTGTACGGTCAGCTGCCTGGGTGTTGGTCAAGAGGTTCAGGCACATATTGGGCCAGAGTGCATTACTGCCCAGGTTAGCCTACATAATTTGTGTACAGTCGAGTGCCGTGTATGTTTATCATCATTTGAGATTCCTCGGAAACTCATTAGGAAATATATTTTTTCTAGAGTGCTGGCAGTCTGGTGCATTGTGGGTCCGGAATTGCTAGACTTGAGGGGTTCTGGGTAGTAGTGTGAGGACAGTAGTCTGAGAACACAAGCTAGACTTGGGCTTCAGGCCGAGGGCACGGCAGGTACCCCCTGCAGATCTGAACCAATATCTCATGCATCTGAAGTCACGGCGAGGATCAGACGTTGGCTCAGGTTGGAATTTCTGTGCATGACTGCCCCTTCATGAACGGAGCGGAATCTCAAGGCCATGGAGGTTTTTCCACGTTGGGAGTTGTGGGATGCCCCCTTCAAGGATTCCTTCTGCGGGACAATTGAGACCTGTTGGGCAGATCCAGTACATCTCATATGGAATGACTCCAGAGCACCATTCGTGGATGGATTCCAGGGAAGCCTGCCTCGCATTCCAATTGGCTAATAGCAACAAGACAGTGTAGATCAGATGGCTCTGCGGGAGCAACCGGGGTGGCTGAATTGAAATGGACTATCCTGGGTCTCCTGGGTGGCTCAGTGGGTTAAGCTGCTGCCTTTGGCTGAAGTCATGATCTCAGAGTTCTCAATCAAGCCTCATATCAGGCTCTCTGCTTAGCAGGGAGCCTACCTCCTACTCTCTCTCTGCCTGCCTCTCTACCTGCTTGTGATCTTTGTCTGTCAAATAAATAAAAGAAATCTTAAATAGAAAAAAAAAAAAAAGAAATGGTCTTTCCTGAGGATGGGGCATAATGTGTGTTTGGGTCCATGAGGGCCTTGGTTTGGGGCGGTGGCACAGTGACCCTGAAGTATTCTCCTAAGCTTTTGACATAGCTCCCATGCACAAGTTTCCTTGTGGAGATGAGATTTGTTCTCATGGGTGCCTCAGGAAACCCGCTTTGCTGGTATTGGAATCCAGTCCTTTGAGGAGACATGCCTGTAAACCAAAGCAATGCATCCGATTATGGCCTAGGGTCCTGTCTGGTTCAATCTTCTTCTTTGGGGATATCCATCTATGGTATGAGTGGAGGTAGATGCTCAGCTGGTGTCAGACCAACCTTGTTTGTCCCGGGAGACCTACACTATTGGGATGGCCTCGGGGACTTTGGAGGGTTCTCCTGATTTGTACGATTTTGGACAATGGAATGGACAGAATTCCAATGGATTGTGTAGGCACAGTCCTAATATGTGACTCAGGGGCCACAGCCTGGAGGGTTTGTGGCCCAGGACTTTGAGGACAGAAGTCTGAAAACAAAAACTCAGCTTAGGTTTGGGGACGTAGGTATGGCAGGCCAAATCTACAAACCATGTGAAGAACACTTCAGTATCTGAAGCAAGAACGAGTCTGAGGCGCTTGCTCAGGCTTTTGTCTCTGGATTATGTATCAATAGCCGTGGAATGTGCGGAGACCTCATGGGCCATGGACGAATCTTCATCTCTGTGGATTAGGCACGGCCCAATTGTTTTTCGTCAATCTGTTGGATGGGAGGTCTCCTTTCAGGTTTGTTACCTCAGGTGTCCCAACCAAAGAGGAATTCCAAAGCAGAGCACTGTGGAAGAGTGAAGGGGCTACCCAAACTCTGCTTAAAAATTGGGGCCTAGGGGCAGGGCAGGCCCAATATGCTGTCGCTTCAATAGCCACTTCGAAGCCTTACTTGAGGACTGGGTTCAGGCTGAGGGTCACAATGTGTGTTTGTGACCAATGTGGCCTGCGTACATGGGCGGGGCCACATGGGCAACACTGGTTTCATCTACACTGTACATTGGACCACATGCCAATCACAAGGTATCTAGCCATGGGGAAGGAATTCTGATTTCTGCATCATTTTCAACCCTGGGCAGTGGTTGGAGATAAGGTCTAGGTTCTGAAACCTGAAAACCGCAGTTGGGTAGAGATGAGGACTTAAGGCCTTGGCGGGTCTGATTTGCTCAGTGTGCAGTCAGCTGTCTGGGTGTTGGTCAGGAGGTTGGGCTCAGGTTGTGTCAGACAGTGCATTATGCCCATGTTAGACTATATATTTGAGTACAGTCGAGTGCCGTGTAGGTTTATCCTCATTTAAGGTGCCTGGGCAGCTCTTAAGCAATAAATTTTTTCTAGAGGTCAAGCAGAGTGCTGCATATGTGTCCGGAATTGCCAGACTTGAGGGATTCTGGGCCAGGAGTGTGAGGACAGAAGTCTGAGAACAGAAGCTAGACTTGGGCTTCAGGCCGAGGGCACGGCAGGTACCCCCTTCAGATCTGAACCATTATCTCATGCATCTGAACTCACGGCGAGGATCAGACGTTGGCTCAGGTTTGAGTTTCTGTGCATGACTGCCCCTCCATGAAAGGAGCGGAATCTCAAGGCCAGGGAGGTTTTCCCACGTTGGGAGTGGTGGGATGCCCCCTTCAAGGATTCCTTCTGCGGGACAATTGAGACCTGTTGGGCAGCTCCAGGACGTCCCATATGGAAAGACTCCAGAGCATCGTTCGAGGATGGATGCCAGGGAAGCCCGCCTCGCATTCCAATTGTCTCCTAGCAACAAGACAGTTGAGATCTTCTGGCTCTGCGGGAGCAACCAGGTTGGCTGAGTTGAAATGGACTTTCATGAGGATGTGGCCTAATGTGTGTTTGTGTCCACGAGGGCCTTGGAATGGGGCGGTGGCACCGGGACCCTGAAGTATTCTCCTTAGCTTTTGACATAGCTCCCATGCACAAGTTTCCTCGTGGAGACGAGATTTAACCTGATGGGTGCCTCAGGAAACCCCCTATGCTGTTATTGGAGTCCAGGCTTTTGAGGATACATGCCTGTAAACCAAAGCAACTGATCCGATTATGGCCTAGGGTCCTGTCTGGTTCAATCTTCTTCTCTGGGGCATCCATCTATGGTATGAGTGGAGGTAGATGCTCAGCTGGTGTCAGACCGCCCTTGTTTGTCCCGGGAGACCTACACTATTGGGATGGCCTCGGGGAATTGGAGGGTTCTCCTAATATGTACGATTTTGGACAATGGAATGGGCAGAATTCCCATTCATGGGGTAAGCACAGTCCTAATGTGAGGCTCCAGAGGCCCCAGCCTGGAGGGTGTGTGGCCCAGGACTTTGCGGACAGAAGTCTGAAAACACAAACTCAGCTTAGGTTTGGGGACGTAGGTATGGCAGGCCCAATCTCAAACCATGAGAACAACTCTTCAGGATATGAAGAAAGAGTGAGTCTGAGGCGCTTGCTCAGGCTTTTGTCTCTGGATTTTGTATCAACTATGGCCGTGGAAAGTGGGGAGGCCTCATGGGCCATGGGCGAATCTTCCTCTCTGTGGATATGGCCCGGTCCCAGTGGTTTTTCGACAATCTGTGGGATGGGAGGTCTCCTTTCAGGTTTGTTACCTCAGGTGTCTCAACCAAAGAGGAATTCCAAAGCAGAGCCCTGGGGAAGAGTGAAGGGACAACCCAATTATGGTTAAAAATTTGGGCCTAGAGGCATGGCAGGCCCAATATGCTGTCTCTTCATCCAGCCACTGAGAGGCCTTACTTTAGGACTGGACTCAGGCTGAGAGTCAAAATGTGTATTTGTGACCAATTGGCCTGCGAGCATGGGCGGGGGCACATGGGCCACACTGGTTTCAACTTCACTGAACTTTGGACAACATGCCAATCACAAGGTTTCTTGCCATGGGGAAGGAGGTCTGATTTCTGCATCATTTTCAACCCTTGGCAGTGGGTGGATTTAAGGTCTAGGTTCTAAATCCTGAAAACCGCAGTTGGGAAGAGATGATGACCTAAGGCCATGGTGGGTCTGATATGCTCAGTGTGCGGTCAGCTGCCTGGTTGTTGGTCAGGAGGTTCGGGCTCAGGTTGTGTCAGACATTGCATTAGTGTCCAGGTTCGACTTTATAATTTTGTTACAGTCGAGTGTCGTGTAGTTTTATCCTCATTTGTGGTGCCTGGGAAGCTAAGTACGCAAGATATTTTTTCTAGAGGGCAGGCAGAGTGCTGCATTGTGGGTCCAGAATTGCCAAAAGTGAGGGCTTCGGGGCCAGTAGTGTGAGGACAGAAATCTGAGAACACAAGCTAGACTCCGATGTCAGGCCGAGGGCAGGGCAGGTACCCCCTGCAGATATGAACCAATATCTCATGCATCTGAAGTCACGGCGTGGATCAGACTTGGCTCAGGTTGGAGTTTCTGTGCATGACTGCCCCTTCATGAACCAAAAAAGACTTAAGGCTGTTAACGTTTTCCCACGTTGGGAGTAGTTCGATGCCCCCTTCAAGGATTCGTTATTCGGGACATTTGAGACCTGTTGGGCAGCTCCAGGACATTTCCTATGGAATAACTCCAGAGCATCGTTCGAGGATGGATGCCAGGGAAGATTGCCTCGCATTCCAATTGTCTCCTAACAACAAGAAAGTTGAGATCTGATGGCTCTGCGGGAGACACCGGGAAGGCTGAGTTGAAATGGACTTTCCCGAGGTAAGGTCCTAAAGTGTGTTTGTGTCCATGGGGGCCTTGGAATGGGGCGGTGGCACCGGGACCCTGAAGTATTCTCCTAAACTTTTGACATAGCTCCCATGCTCAAGTTTCCTTGTGCAGATGAGGTTTGTTCTGATGGGTGCCTCAGGAAACCCCCTATGCTTGTATTGGAATTCAGGCTTTTGAGGAGACATGATTGTAAACCAAAGCTTGGATCCGATTATGGCCTAGGGTCATGTCTGGTTCCATCTTCTTCTCTGGGGACATCCATCTATGTCATGTGTGGAGATAGATGCTCAGCTGGTGTCAGACAGCCCTTGTTTGTCCCGGGAGACCTACACTCTTGGGATGGCCTCGGGGACTTTGCAGGGTTCTCCTAATATGTACGATATTGAACAATGGAATGGGCAGAATTTCCATGCATGGGGTAAGCACAGTCCTAATGTGTGGCTCCAGGGGCCCCATCCTGGAGGGTGTGTGGCCCTGGAATTTGAGGACAGAAAGCTGAAAACACAAACTCAGCTTAGGTTTGGGGACGTCGGTATGGCAGGACCAATCTACAAACCATGAGAATAAAACTTCAGGATATGAAGAAAGACCGAGTCTGAGGCGCTTGCTCAGGCTTTTGTCTCTGGATTTTGTATCAACCATGGCCTTGGAATGTGGGGAGGCCTCCTGGGCCATGGACAAATCTTCCTCTCTGTGGATATGGCCCGGTCCAAATGATTTTTCGTCAATCTGTGGGATGGGAGGTCTCCTTTCAGGTTTGATACCTCAGGTGCCCCAAACAAATAGGAATTCCAAAGCAGAGCCCTGGGGAAGAGAGAAGGGACTAGACAGTTGAGATCTGATGGCTCTGCGGGAGAAACCGGGGTGGCTGAGTTGAAATGGACTTTCTTGAGGATGGGGCCTAATGTGTGTTTGTGTCCATAAGGGCCTTGTAATGGAGGCTAGCCTGGAGATTGTTTGGGTCCAGGCTGTGGGCACAGATGTCTGGAAACACAAACTCAGCTTATGAGTGGCGCCTAGGGTATGGCAGGCCGGATGTACAGCCCAAGAGTGAGCTCCTGGGCCTCTGAAACAAGGGCGAGTGGGAGGCGTTCCTTCAGGCTTTTGTCTCTGGATGTTGTGTCCGGGATAGCCGTGGATTGGACGGGTGGCCTCAGGGAATATGGACGAGTATCCCTCTCTGGGTATTTGTCCCAGCTCCCAAGAGTTTGGGGTCATTTTGTGGGAAGGGTGGAGTCGTGTTGTCTGGCTCATGTGTCTCTCCAAGAAAGGGATTCGAGAGCAGAGCCCCAGGTACGGGCGGGGAGACTGGAAAACCCAAACAAGGTGAGGATTGGGTGCATAGCGGCCTGGCAAGCCCCATATGTGGGCTCTTGGTCCAGGCCCTGACAGGCCTTACTTTGACATGGGGCTCACACTGAGGGTCACAGTGTGAATTTGTGCTGCTGCACTCACGGTTGGGCGTGGAATCAGGGGCCATGAAGGTTTCTCTCACCCTGAAGGTGTGACTCCATGCCAAGAGCAAGCTTTACAACCATGGGGAAGGAGGAGTTCTCTTTTGTGCTTGCGAAACCCAGCTGTGTGGAGAATTGATATAATGTCTAGGTTCAGATATCTGAAAACCAAGGTTAGGAAGAGGTGACGGTATAAGACCATGGCGTGTCCGAAGTGCTGGGTGTGTGGCCAGCTGTCTCCTTGTCTGTCTCGACGTGTGGCATCAGGCTGTGTCAGATGGAGCATAAGTGCCCAGAGCAGCCTATCCAGTTCGGGTACCGTCGAGGCCCGAGCAGGTTGATCCTCATCTGGGTTTTCTGGAGAACCCCACAGGGAAACGTTGTTCTTCCGTTGGGCAGACCCTGGGCTGGATTGTGGTTCTGGAGTTCCTAGTCCGGAGGGCTTGTTTGCCAGGAGTGTGAGGAAGGAAGTCTGAAAACACAAGCTAGCCTGAGGTTTGGGACCAAGGGCAGAGCAGGCCCACTCTGCAGAGGCTGTATCGAGATCTCCTGCACTGAGGTCATGTCAACTATGAGACGTGCCTCAGGCTAGAGTTTTTGTCCAGCATGGCCTCTTCCTGAAGGGTGTGGGGGCTTCATGACGCCAGGGAGGTTTGCCTACGATGGGATTTGTGAACTACTCCAAACCTCAAGGTTTCCTTCTGCACGACAGTCGAGTCCTATTGGATGGTTCCAGGAGGTCCCATATGGAAACACTCGAGAGCAGGTGTCTAAGCATGGATGCCTGGGAACGCCACCCCTCATATTCCCACTCTTTAGTCAGGACAAGGCAGGCTCAATCTGCGGGCTCCTGGGTGAGCTACACAGAGGGGAGAGTTGAAATGGACTCTCCTGAAGATGAGTCCTACTGTGGCTTGGTGGCCTGGGAGACCTTGGAATGTGGAGGGGGCTCAGGACTCTGCAGGATTCTCCAACCTGAGGTGTTTGACATGGCTCCAACAAGGAAGCTTCCATGTGGAGTCGAGAGGTGTTATGTTCAGTGCCTCAGGAAAGCCCCATATCCTGTTCTTCAAACCAAAGCCTCTGAGGAGTGACACCTGGACACCAAAGCAAGAGTTGAGATTAGGGCCTAAGGGCCTGTCCGGCTCAACCTTCTATCTCTGTTGACATCTGTGTGCATGCCTTGGTGGAAGTAGCTGCTCAGCTTGTGTCCGAATGCCCCTGTGTGTCCAGGGAGGCTCCCAGTAGTGGGATGTCCTTGAGGTTTCTCATATTCTGGAGGTGTGACGCCAAAGGAATGGACACAGTTTTCCAGGAGAGAGCAGGCACGGTCCTGTGGTATGGCTCCAGAGGACCCAACCTAGAGGCTGTGTTTGCCAGGGATGTGGGGACAGATGTCTGAAAAAGCAAACTTGGCTCAGCTAGGGGCCAAGGTAATGGCAGGCCTGATCTCCAGTCCGTGAGGGGAGATCCTCTGAATATCAAAGGAGGGCAAGTGGGAAGAGGTCGCTCAGGCTTTTGTCTCTGGGTGTTGCGTTCACAGTGGCCGTTCAGGGTAGGGGTTGCTTCAGGGGCCGAGGAAGAGCCTTCCTCTCGGGGGATTGTCCAAGGTCCCAAGTGTTTGGGTTCATTCTGTGGGAAGGGAAGAGTACTGTATTCTGCCACAGGGGACCCCCCGGAGAGGGAGTCTAGAGCACAGCAGTGGGTTCCCTCAACTGGAATACACACCATCTAGTTAGTCCTGGGTGCCTATGGGCATGGCAAGCCACATATTCGGGCTCTTGGTCCAGTCACTGAGAGGCGTTACTTGAATAAGGTACTCACGCTGAGGGTCACAATATGTGTTTGTGCCCAAGGCGGCCCTCACGCATGGGCGTGGCCTCATGGGCCATGCCGTTTTCTCCTACACTGAAGTTTTGACTCACTGCCAGCAGCAAGGTTTCTTTCCATGGGAAAGGAGGGGTTCTGACTTGTGCATCCGGTTACCCCTTTGCAGGGATTGGAGATAAGGTCTAGGTTCCGATGACTGAAAACACAGGTTGGGAATGGATGGTGGCCTAAGGCAGTGGAGGGTCCAATGTGCTGGGTGTGCAGCCAGCTGTTTCGGTGTCTGTTGGAAGGTCTGGGCTCAGTCAATTTGCGACAGAGCATCAGTGTTTAAGGTAGCCTATGCAATTGGGGTGTTGCCGACGGCCAAGCTCTTTGGTCCTCATTTGGGGTTCTGGGCAGCACCATAGACAATATTTTTCTCCTGGGAGGCAGGCAGAGTGCTTCATTTTGGCCCCAGAATTCCCAGGAGGGTGGGTTAGTGGGCCCAGAATGTGAGGACAGAAGTCTGAAAACACAAGCTAGGGTGAGGATTGGAGCCAAGGGCAGAGCAGGCCCACTCTGCAGAGGCTGAATCAAAATCTCCTTCATCTGAAGTCAGGCTGAGGATCAGACGTTGGCTGAGGCTGGCGTATGTGTCCATGATGGCACCTTCATGAAGCAGGGGCCTCATGAGGCCAAGGAAGTTTTCCCACGCTGAGTTTGGAGGTTACCCCAACCACAAGGTTTCCTTCTGCGGGACATTCGAGTCCTGTTGCATGGCTCCAGGACATAGGATACAGAAGGATTGGAGAGCAGGGTTCGAAGGATGGATCCCTGTACAGCATGCCTCGCATTCCCATTGGCCATTAGCCACAAGATATGTTTGATCTGCTGCCTCTGGGGCACGCTACCGAGGGGGCTACGTTGAAATGGCCTCTCCTGAGGATGCGTCGTAATTTGCGTTTGTGTCCATGGAGACCTTGGAATGTGCAGGTTGTTCAGTGGCCCTGCGGAACTCTCCTACCTGAAGGGTTTGATACGTCCCCAGTAAGAAAGCTCCCCATGTGGAGACGATAGAGGTTTCTTTGGTGCCTCAGAAAAGCCCCGTGTGCTGGTCTATGAAAACAGTCCTCTGAGGACGGACACATGGAAACCAAAGCTAAGGTTCAGATTAGGGCCTGGGGGCCTGTCCATTTCAACCTTCTGTCTCTGGGGACACTGTCTGAGAGTTTAAGTGGATATAGATGCTCCGCTGGTGTCAGAGAGCCCCTCTTAGTCCAGGGTGGCCTACACTATTGATGACCTCAGGGGCCTTGGAGCTTTTCCCTAACCTGTAGGGTTGTGGTCAATGGATTGGGCACAATTTCCTTGGAGAGGGCAGGCACAATCTTTCGCTGTGGCTCCAGAGGCCCTAGCCTGGAGGTTGTGTGGGTCCAGGCTGTGGGCACAGAAGTCTGAAAACACAAACTCAGCTTATGCGTGGCGCCTAGCGTATGGCAGGCCGGATGTACAGCCCGAGAGGGAGCTCCTGGGCCTCTGAAACAAGGGCGAGTGGGAGGCGTTCCTTCAGGCTTTTGTCTCTGGATGTTGTGTCCGGGATAGCCGTGGATAGGAGGGGTGGCCACAGGGACTGTGGACGAGTATCTCTCTTTGGGGATTTGTCCCAGCTCCCAAGAGTTTGGGGTCATTTTGTGGTAAGGGTGGAGTCGTGTTTTCTGGCTCATGTGTCTCTCCAAGAAAGGGATTCCAGAGCAGAGCCCCTGGTATGGGCTGGGCGACTGGTAAACTCAAACACTGGTGAGGATTGGGAGCATAGGGGCTTTGCAAGCCCCATATGTGGGCTCTTGGTCCAGGCCCTGACAGGCCTTTCTTTGACATGGGGCTCATGCTGAGGGTCACAGTGTGAATTTGTGCCCAAGCAGCACTCAAGTTTGGGCGTGGCATCAGGGGCCATAAAGGTTTCTCCCACACTGAAGTTGTGATTCCATGCCAAGAGCAAGCTTTACAACCATGGGGAAGGAGGAGTTCTGTTTTGTGCCTGCGATACCCAGTTGTGTGGAGAATTGATATAATGTCTAGGTTCAGATATCTGAAAACTAAGGTTAGGAAGAATTGACGGCATAAGACCATGGCGTGTCCGAAGTGCTGGGTATGCGGCCAGCTGTCTCCTTGTCTGTCTGGACATCTGGCTTCAGGCTGTGTCAGACAGAGCATGAGTGCCCAGAGCAGCCTATCCAGTTCGGGGACCATCGAGGCCCGAGCAGGTTGATCCTCATCTGGGTTTTCTGGAGAACCCAACAGGGAAACGTTTTTCTTCCATTGGGCAGACACTGGGCTGGGTTGTGGTTCTGGAGTTCCAAGTCCGGAGGGCTTGTTTGCCAGGAGTGTGAGGAAGGAAGTCTGAAAACACAAGCTAGCGTGAGGTTTGGGACCGAGGGCATGGAAGGCCCACACTGCAGAGGCTGAATCGATATCTCCTGATTTGAGGTCATGTCAAATATGAGACGTGCCTCAGGCTAGAGTTTTTGTCCAGCATGGCCTCTTCCTGAAGGGTGTGGGTTTTTCATGAGGTCAGGGATGTTTGCCTACGATGGGATTTGTGAACTACTCCAAACCTCAAGGTTTCCTTCTGCACGACAGTCGAGTCCTCTTGGATGGTTCCAGGAGGCCCCATACGGAAAGACTCGAGAGCAGGTGTCTAAGCATGGATGCCTGGGAACGCCACCTCATATTCCCACTGTTTAGTCAGGAAACGGTTGGCTCAATCTGTGGGCTCCTGGGTGAGCTACCCAGAGGGGAGAGTTGAAATGGACTCTCCTGAAGATGAGTCCTACTGTGGCTTGGTGGCCTGGGAGACCTTGGAATGTGGAAGTGGCTCAGGGACTCTGCAGGATTCTCCAACCTGAGGTGTTTGACACGGCTCCAACAAGGAAGCTTCCCATGTGGAGACGAGAGGAGTTCTGTTCAGTGCCTCAGGAAAGCCCCATATCCTGTTCTTCGAACCAAAGCCTCTGAGGAGTGACACCTGGAAAACAAAGCAAGAGTTGAGATTAGGGCCTAAGGGCCTGTCCGGCTCAACCTTCTATCTCTGTTGACATCTGTATGCATGCCTTCGTGGAGGTAGCTGCTCAGCTTGTGTCAGAGGGCCCCTGTGTGTCCAGGGAGGCTCCCAGTAGTGGGATATCCTCGGGGGCCTTTAGGTTTCTCATATTCTGGAGGTGTGACGCCAAAGGAATGGACACAGTTTCCCAGGAGAGAGCAGGCACGGTCCTGTGGTAATGCTCCAGAGGACCCAGCCTAGAGGCTGTGTTTGCCAGGGCTGTGGGGACAGATGTCTGAAAAAGCAAACTTGGTTCAGCTAGGGGCCAAGGTAATGGCAGGCCTGATCACCACTCCATGAGGGGAGATCCTCTGGATATCAAAGGAGGGCAAGTTGGAGGCAGTTGCTCAGGCTTTTGTCTCTGGGTGTTGCGTTCACAGTGGCCGTTCAGGGTAGGGGTTGCTTCAGGGGCTGAGGAAGACCCTTCCTCTCGGGGGATTGTCCAAGCTCCCAAGTGTTTTGGTTCATTCTGTGGGAAGGGAAGAGTACTGTTTTCTGCCACAAGGGACCCCCCAAGAGAGGGACTCTAGAGCAAAGCAATGGGATCCCTCAACTGGAATACACACCATCTAGTTAGTCCTGGGTGCCTATGGGCATGGCAAGCCACATATGCAGGCTCTTGGTCCAGTCACTGAGAGGCGTTACTTGAATAAGGAACTCACGCTGAGGGTTACAATGTGTGTTGGTGCCCAAGGCGGCGCTCACGCATGGTCGTGGCCTCATGGGCCATGCCGTTTTCTTCTACACTGAAGGTTGGACTCACTGCCAGCAGCAAGGTTTCTTGCCATGGGGAAGGAGGGGTTCTGACTTGTGCATCAGTTTCCCCCCTGTGCAGGGATTGGAGATAAGTCTAGGATCCGAAGACTGAAAACCCAGGTTGGGAATGGATGGTGGACTAAGGCAGTGGTGTGTCCAATGTGCTGGGTGTGCAGCCAGCTGTTTCGGTGTCTGTTGGAAGGTCTGGGCTCAGGCTATTTTCGAAAGAGCATTAGTGTTTAAGGTAGCCTATGCAATTGGGGTGTTGCCGAGGGCCAAACAGTTTGATCCTCATTTGGGGTTTCTGGGCAGCACCATAGACAATGTTTTTCTCCTGGGTGGCAGGCAGAGTGCTTCATTGTGGACCCAGAATTCCCAGTAGGGAGGGTTTGTGGGCCAGGAGTGTGAGGACTTAAGTCTGAAAACACAAGCTAGGGTGAGGATTGGAGCCAAGGGCAGAGCAGGCCCACTCTGCAGAGGCTGAATCAAAATCTCCTGCATCTGAAGTCAGGCTGAGGATCAGATGTTGGCTGAGGCTGACGTATGTGTCTATGATGGCACCTTCATGAAGCGGGGCCCTGGAGGCCTGTCCATTTCAACCTTCTGTCTCTGGGGACACTGTCTGAGAGTCTAAGTGGATATAGATGCTCCGCTGGTGTCAGAGAGCCCCTCTTAGTCCAGGGTGGCCTACACTATTGATGACCTCAGGGGCCTTGGAGCTTTTCCCTAACCTGTAGGGTTGTGGTCAATGGATTGGGCACAATTTCCTTGGAGAGGGCAGGCACAATCTTTCGCTGTGGCTCCAGAGGCCCTAGCCTGGAGGTTGTGTGGGTCCAGGCTGTGGGCACAGAAGTCTGAAAACACAAACTCAGCTTATGCGTGGCGCCTAGCGTATGGCAGGCCGGATGTACAGCCCGAGAGGGAGCGCCTGGGCCTCTGAAACAAGGGCGAGTGGGAGGCCTTCCTTCAGGCTTTTGTCTCTGGATGTTGTGTCCAGGATAGCCGTGGATAGGAGGGGTTGCCTCAGGGAATATGGACGAGTATCCCTCTCTGGGTATTTGTCCCAGCTCCCAAGAGTTTGGGGTCATTTTGTGGGAAGGGTGGAGTTGTGTTTTCTGGCTCATGTGTCTCTCCAAGAAAGGGATTCCAGAGGAGAGCCCCAGGTACGGGCGAGGTGACCGGAAAACTCAAACACTGGTGAGGACTGGGTGTATGGGGGCTTGGAAAGCAAGCATGCGCGGGGCCTCATGGGCCACACTGGTTTCAACTACACTGAACGTTGCACAACATGCCAACCACAAGGTTTCTTGCCCTGGGGAAGGATTTCTGATTTCTGCATTACGTTCAGACCTAGGCAGTGAATAGAGATAAGGTCTAGGTTCTGAAGCCTGAAAACCGAGGTGGAAAGAGATGACGTTCTAAGGCCATGGCGGCTCGATGTGCTCAGTGTGCGGCCAGCTGTCTTGGTGGGGCCAGGAGTTCTAGGCTCAGGCTGTGTCAGAAAGGGCATTAGTGCCCTGGTCAGCCTAAGTATTTGGGGTACAGCCAAGGTAGGTGCAGGTTGATCCTCACTTGGGGTTACTTGGTAGCCCCAGAGGGCAATGTGTTTCTTCTGGAGGGCAGGCAGAGTGCTGCTTTGTAGTTCTGGATTGCCAAATTGGAGGGCTTCTGGGTCAGTAGTCTGAGGAAAGAATTCTGAGAACACAAGCTAGGCCTAGGTTTCTGGGTGAGGACATGGCAGGCACAATCTACAGAACTGAATAGAGATCTCGTGCATCTGAAGTCATGGCGAGGATCAGACGATCGCTCAGGTTGGAGTTTCTGACCCTGATAGCCCCCTCATGAAGGGGGGGATCACGAGGCCATGGCGGTTTTCCCACAATCGGAATTGTGAGAAGCTCCAAACTGCAAAGTGTCTTCTGCAGGACAATTGAGACCTGTTGTTGGCTCCAGACTAATGATTCTGAGCAGGGTTCTAAGGATGGATGGCTGGGTAGCCCACCTCGCATTCCAATTGTCTCCTGGCAACTAGACAGGTTAGTTCTGCTGGATCTAGGGGAGAAACCGAGGAAGCTGAGTTGAAATGGACTCTCCTGTAGATGGGTCCTATTGTGCTTTTGTGTCTTTGGAGACCTTGGAATGAAGTGGTGGCTCTGGGGCTCTGAAGGGTTCTCCTAAACAGAGCCTTTAAAAAAGCTCCAACGTGCAAGTTTCCCATGTGTAGATGAGATATTTTCTGATGGGTGAGTCAAGAAACAGCCATATGATGGTTTTGAAATCCAGGCCTCTGAGGAGAGATGCCTGGAGACAAAAGCAATGGATATGATTAGTGCCTAGGGGCCTGTTCTTTCCTTTTTACCTCTGGGGACATCTGTCTATGGGTCTGAGTACAGGTAGGTGCTCAGATGGGCTCAGATTGCCCCTGTTTTACCTGGGGAGCCACCAATAATGAGATGGATCAGGGACTTTGGAGGTTTATCCTATTAGAAGGGATGTAGCCATTGGAATGGGCACACACAATTCCCTTGGAGAGGGCAAGTACAGTCCTCAGGTTTGGCTCCAGGGGCCTGAGCCTGTAGGTTGAGTAGGCCAGGACTGTTTGGACAGTTGTCTGAAAACACAAACTTGGCTTATGTTTCAGGTCATAGGGATGGCAGGACTTATCTACAGACCATGAGGAAAACTTTTCGGGATTTGACAAAAGGGCGAGTGTGAGGCTCTTGCTCAAGTTTTTGTCTCTGGATATCGTGTCACTCATGGTCGTGAAATTTCTGGATGACTTCATGGGAAATGGACGAGTCTTACTCCCTGGTGGTTTGGCCCAGTCCAAAGCGTTTGGGGTCACATTGTGGGATGGAAGAAGTCCGGTTTTTTTTTTTTTTTATGTTGTTTTCCTTTTAACCTCAGGTGTCCCACCGAATGAGGGATTCCAGAGTAGAGCCCTGGGGTGGGGGTGACTGGACAATCAGAAATCTGGTTAAAAATTGGGGCTTAGGGACATATCAAGCCCATTATCACATCTAATGGTCCAGTCACTGAGAGGACTTACTAGAGGACAGGACTCATGCTGAGGGTCACAATGCGTGTTTATGCCCTTGTCGCACTCAAGAATGGGCGGGGCCTCAGGGTGAATGCTGGTTTCTCCTACACTGAACGTTGGACGACGTGCCAACCACAAGGTTTCTTACCATGGGTAAGGAGGTGTTCTGATTTCTGCATCACACTCACCCCTGGGCAGTGATTGGAGATAATGTCTCGGTTCTGAGGCCTAAAAACTGAGGTAGGGAAGAGATGATGACCTAAGGCCATGGCGGGTCTTATGTGCTCAGTGTGCGGTCTGCTTTCCGGGTGTTGGTCAGGAGGTCCGGGCTCAGGTTGTGTCCGACAGTGCATTAGTGCCCAGGTTAGACTATATAATTTGGGTGAAGTCGAGTGCTGTGGAGGTTTATCCTCATTGAAGGTGCCTGGGCAGCTCATGAGGCAATAATTTTTTTCTAGAGGGCAGGCAGAGTGCTGCATTTTGGGTCCGGAATTGCCAAACTTGAGGGCTTCGGGGAGTGTGAGGAGTGAAGGACGTGTGAGGAGTGTGAGGACGGAAGTCTGAGAAGACAAGCTAGACTGGATATCAGGCCGAGGGCACGGCAGGTACTCCCTGCAGATCTGAACCAATACTCATGCATCTGAAGTCAGGGCGAGGATCAGACGTTGGCTCAGGTCGGAGTTTCCGTGCATGACGGCCGCTTCATGAAGGGAGCGGAATCTCGAGGCCACTGAAGTTTTCCCACGTTGGGAGTTGTGGGATGCCCCCTTCAAGGATTCCTTCTGCGGGACAATTGAGACCTGTTGGACAGCTCCAGGACATCCCATATGGAATGACTCCAGAGCACCGTTCGATGATGGATGCTTGGGAAGCCCGCCTCGCATTCCAATTGTCTCCTAGCAACAAGACAGTTTAGATCTGATGGCTCTGCGGGAGCGACCGGGGTGGCTGAGTTGAAATGGACTCCCCTGAGGATGGGTCCTAATGTGTTTTTGTGTCCATGAGGGCCTTGGAATGGGGCGGTGGCACCGGGACCCTGAAGTACTCTCCTATGCTTTGGACATGGCTCCCATGCACAGGTTTCCTTGTGGAGACGAGATGAGTTCTGCTGGGTGCCTCAGCAAAACACCTATGCTCGTATTGGAATCAGGCTTTTGAGGAGACATGCTTGTAAACCAAGGCTTGGATCCTATTATGGCCTAGGGTCCTGTCTGGTTCAATCTTCTCCTCTGGGGACATCCATTTATGGTATGAGTGGAGGTAGATTATCAGCTGGTGTCAGACAGCCCTTGTTTGTTCCGGGCGACCTACACGATTGGGATGGCCTCAGGGACTTTGGAGGTTTCTCCTAATTTGTACGATTTTGGACAATGGAATGGGCAGAATTCCCATGGATTGGTAGGCACAGTCCTAATGTGTGGCTCCAGGGGCCCCAGCCTGGAGGGTGTGTGGCCCTGGACTTTGAAAACAGAAGTCTGAAAACACAAACTCAGCTTAGGTTTGGGGACGTTGGTATGGCAGATCCGATCTGCAAACCATGAGAAGAACTCTTCAGGATATGAAGAAAGTGCGAGTCTGAGGCGCTTGCTCAGGTTTTTGTCTCTGGATTTTTGTATCAGCGATGGCACAATCTACAGACCTGAATCGAGATCTCGTGCATCTGAAGTCAGGGCGAGGATCAGACGATCGCTCAAGTTGGTGTTTCTGTCCCTGATGGCCCCTTCACGAAGGGGCGGCATCACGAGGCCATGGGAGTTTTCCCACGATGGGATTTGTGAGAAGCTCCAAACTGCAAAGTGTCTTCTGCAGGACAATGGAGACCTGTTGTTTGGCTCCAGGCCAATAATTCTGAGCAGGGTTCTAAGGATGCATGGCTGGGTAGCCCACCTCGCATTCCAATTGTCTCCTAGAAACAAGACAGGTTAGATCTGCTGGATCTGGGGGATCAACCGAGGAGGCTGAGTTGAAATGGACTCTCCTATGGATGGGTCCTAATGTGCTTTTGTGTCTATGGAGACCTTGGAATGAAGCGGTGGCACTGGGGCCCAGAAGGGTTCTCCTAAACAGAGGCTTTGACACAGCTCCAACGTGCAAGTTTCCCATGTGTAGATGAGATGTTCTCTGATGGGTGAGTCAAGAAACAGCCATATGCTGGTTTTGAAATCCAGGCCTCTGAGGAGAGATGCCTGGAAACCAAAGCAATGGATATGATTAGTGCCTAGGGGCCTGTTCTTTCCTTTTTACCTCTGGGGACATCTGTCTATGGGTCTGAGTACAGGTAGGTGCTCAGATGGGCTCAGATTGCCCCTGTTTTACCTGGGAAGCCACCACTAATGACATGGATCAGGGACTTTGGAGGTTTATCCTATTAGAAGGGTTGTGGCCATTGGAATGGGCACACAGATTTCCCTTGGAGAGGGCAAGTACAGTCCTCAGGTTTGGCTCCAGGGGCCTGAGCCTGTAGGTTGTGTAGGCCAGGGCTGTTTGGACAGTTGTCTGAAAACACAAACATGGCTTATGTTTCAGGTCATAGGTATGGCAGGACTTATCTACAGACCATGAGGAGAACTTTTCGATATTTGAGAAAAGGGCGAGTGTGAGGCTCTTGCTCAAGTTTTTGTCTCTGGATATCGTGTCACTCATGGTCGTGAAATTTCTGGATGACTTCATGGGAAATGGACGAGTCTTACTCCCTGGTGGTTTGGCCCAGTCCAAAGCGTTTGGGGTCAACTGTGGGATGGAAGAAGTCCGGTTTTTTTTTTTTTTTTGATGTTGTTTTCTTTTTAACCTCAGGTGTCCCACTGAATGAGGGATTCCAGCGAAGAGCCCTGGGGGGGGTGACTGGACAATCAGAAATCTGGTTAAAAATTGGGGCTTAGGGACATATCAAGCCCATTATCACATCTAATGGTCCAGTCACTGAGAGGACTTACTAGAGGACAGGGCTCATGCTGAGGGTCACAATGCGTGTTTATGCCCTTGTCGCACTCAAGAATGGGCGGGGCCTCATTGTGAATGCTGGTTTCTCCTACACTGAACGTTGGACGACGTGCCAACCACAAGGTTTCTTACCATGGGTAAGGAGGTGTTCTGATTTCTGCATCACACTCACCCCTGGGCAGTGATTGGAGATAATGTCTCGGTTCTGAGGCCTAAAAACTGAGGTAGGGAAGAGATGATGACCTAAGGCCATGGCGGGTCTTATGTGCTCAGTGTGCGGTCTGCTTTCCGGGTGTTGGTCAGGAGGTCTGGGCTCAGGTTGTGTCCGACAGTGCATTAGTGCCCAGGTTAGACTATATAATTTGGGTGAAGTCGAGTGCTGTGGAGGTTTATCCTCATTGAAGGTGCCTGTGCAGCTCATGAGGCAATAATTTTTTTCTAGAGGGCAGGCAGAGTGCTGCATTTTGGGTCCGGAATTGCCAAACTTGAGGGCTTCGGGGAGTGTGAGGAGTGAAGGACGTGTGAGGAGTGTGAGGACAGAAGTCTGAGAAGACAAGCTAGACTGGATATCAGGCCGAGGGCACGGCAGGTACTCCCTGCAGATCTGAACCAATACTCATGCATCTGAAGTCAGGGCGAGGATCAGACGTTGGCTCAGGTCGGAGTTTCCGTGCATGACGGCCGCTTCATGAAGGGAGCGGAATCTCGAGGCCACTGAAGTTTTCCCACGTTGGGAGTTGTGGGATGCCCCCTTCAAGGATTCCTTCTGCGGGACAATTGAGACCTGTTGGACAGCTCCAGGACATCCCATATGGAATGACTCCAGAGCACCGTTCGATGATGGATGCTTGGGAAGCCCGCCTCGCATTCCAATTGTCTCCTAGCAACAAGACAGTTTAGATCTGATGGCTCTGCGGGAGCGACCGGGGTGGCTGAGTTGAAATGGACTCCCCTGAGGATGGGTCCTAATGTGTTTTTGTGTCCATGAGGGCCTTGGAATGGGGCGGTGGCACCGGGACCCTGAAGTACTCTCCTATGCTTTGGACATGGCTCCCATGCACAGGTTTCCTTGTGGAGACGAGATGAGTTCTGCTGGGTGCCTCAGCAAAACCCCTATGCTCGTATTGGAATCAGGCTTTTGAGGAGACATGCCTGTAAACCAAGGCAATGGATCCTATTATGGCCTAGGGTCCTGTCTGGTTCAATCTTCTCCTCTGGGGACATCCATTTATGGTATGAGTGGAGGTAGATTATCAGCTGGTGTCAGACAGCCCTTGTTTGTTCCGGGCGACCTACACGATTGGGATGGCCTCAGGGACTTTGGAGGTTTCTCCTAATTTGTACGATTTTGGACAATGGAATGGGCAGAATTCCCATGGATTGGTAGGCACAGTCCTAATGTGTGGCTCCAGGGGCCCCAGCCTGGAGGGTGTGTGGCCCTGGACTTTGAAAACAGAAGTCTGAAAACACAAACTCAGCTTAGGTTTGGGGACGTTGGTATGGCAGATCCGATCTGCAAACCATGAGAAGAACTCTTCAGGATATGAAGAAAGTGCGAGTCTGAGGCGCTTGCTCAGGTTTTTGTCTCTGGATTTTTGTATCAGCGATGGCACAATCTACAGACCTGAATCGAGATCTCGTGCATCTGAAGTCAGGGCGAGGATCAGACGATCGCTCAAGTTGGTGTTTCTGTCCCTGATGGCCCCTTCACGAAGGGGCGGCATCACGAGGCCATGGGAGTTTTCCCACGATGGGATTTGTGAGAAGCTCCAAACTGCAAAGTGTCTTCTGCAGGACAATGGAGACCTGTTGTTTGGCTCCAGGCCAATAATTCTGAGCAGGGTTCTAAGGATGCATGGCTGGGTAGCCCACCTCGCATTCCAATTGTCTCCTAGAAACAAGACAGGTTAGATCTGCTGGATCTGGGGGATCAACCGAGGAGGCTGAGTTGAAATGGACTCTCCTATGGATGGGTCCTAATGTGCTTTTGTGTCTATGGAGACCTTGGAATGAAGCGGTGGCACTGGGGCCCAGAAGGGTTCTCCTAAACAGAGGCTTTGACACAGCTCCAACGTGCAAGTTTCCCATGTGTAGATGAGATGTTCTCTGATGGGTGAGTCAAGAAACAGCCATATGCTGGTTTTGAAATCCAGGCCTCTGAGGAGAGATGCCTGGAAACCAAAGCAATGGATATGATTAGTGCCTAGGGGCCTGTTCTTTCCTTTTTACCTCTGGGGACATCTGTCTATGGGTCTGAGTACAGGTAGGTGCTCAGATGGGCTCAGATTGCCCCTGTTTTACCTGGGAAGCCACCAATAATGAGATGGATCAGGGACTTTGGAGGTTTATCCTATTAGAATGGATGTAGCCATTGGAATGGGCACACACAATTCCCTTGGAGAGGGCAAGTACAGTCCTCAGGTTTGGCTCCAGGGGCCTGAGCCTGTAGGTTGAGTAGGCCAGGACTGTTTGGACAGTTGTCTGAAAACACAAACTTTTCTTATGTTTCAGGTCATAGGGATGGCAGGACTTATCTACAGACCATGAGGAAAACTTTTCGGGATTTGACAAAAGGGCGAGTGTGAGGCTCTTGCTCAAGTTTTTGTCTCTGGATATCGTGTCACTCATGGTCGTGAAATTTCTGGATGACTTCATGGGAAATGGACGAGTCTTACTCCCTGGTGGTTTGGCCCAGTCCAAAGCGTTTGGAGTCACATTGTGGGATGGAAGAAGTCCGGTTTTTTTTTGTTTTTTTTTTTTATGTTGTTTTCTTTTTAACCTCAGGTGTCCCACCGAATGAGGGATTCCAGAGTAGAGCCCTGGGGTGGGGGTGACTGGACAATCAGAAATCTGGTTAAAAATTGGGGCTTAGGGACATATCAAGCCCATTATCACATCTAATGGTCCAGTCACTGAGAGGACTTACTAGAGGACAGGACTCATGCTGAGGGTCACAATGCGTGTTTATGCCCTTGTCGCACTCAAGAATGGGCGGGGCCTCAGGGTGAATGCTGGTTTCTCCTACACTGAACGTTGGACGACGTGCCAACCACAAGGTTTCTTACCATGGGTAAGGAGGTGTTCTGATTTCTGCATCACACTCACCCCTGGGCAGTGATTGGAGATAATATCTCGGTTCTGAGGCCTAAAAACTGAGGTAGGGAAGAGATGATGACCTAAGGCCATGGCGGGTCTTATGTGCTCAGTGTGCGGTCTGCTTTCCGGGTGTTGGTCAGGAGGTCCGGGCTCAGGTTGTGTCCGACAGTGCATTAGTGCCCAGGTTAGACTATATAATTTGGGTGAAGTCGAGTGCTGTGGAGGTTTATCCTCATTGAAGGTGCCTGGGCAGCTCATGAGGCAATAATTTTTTTCTAGAGGGCAGGCAGAGTGCTGCATTTTGGGTCCGGAATTGCCAAACTTGAGGGCTTCGGGGAGTGTGAGGAGTGAAGGACGTGTGAGGAGTGTGAGGACGGAAGTCTGAGAAGACAAGCTAGACTGGATATCAGGCCGAGGGCACGGCAGGTACTCCCTGCAGATCTGAACCAATACTCATGCATCTGAAGTCAGGGCGAGGATCAGACGTTGGCTCAGGTCGGAGTTTCCGTGCATGACGGCCGCTTCATGAAGGGAGCGGAATCTCGAGGCCACTGAAGTTTTCCCACGTTGGGAGTTGTGGGATGCCCCCTTCAAGGATTCCTTCTGCGGGACAATTGAGACCTGTTGGACAGCTCCAGGACATCCCATATGGAATGACTCCAGAGCACCGTTCGATGATGGATGCTTGGGAAGCCCGCCTCGCATTCCAATTGTCTCCTAGCAACAAGACAGTTTAGATCTGATGGCTCTGCGGGAGCGACCGGGGTGGCTGAGTTGAAATGGACTCCCCTGAGGATGGGTCCTAATGTGTTTTTGTGTCCATGAGGGCCTTGGAATGGGGCGGTGGCACCGGGACCCTGAAGTACTCTCCTATGCTTTGGACATGGCTCCCATGCACAGGTTTCCTTGTGGAGGCGAGATGAGTTCTGCTGGGTGCCTCAGCAAAACACCTATGCTCGTATTGGAATCAGGCTTTTGAGGAGACATGCTTGTAAACCAAGGCAATGGATCCTATTATGGCCTAGGGTCCTGTCTGGTTCAATCTTCTCCTCTGGGGACATCCATTTATGGTATGAGTGGAGGTAGATTATCAGCTGGTGTCAGACAGCCCTTGTTTGTTCCGGGCGACCTACACGATTGGGATGGCCTCAGGGACTTTGGAGGTTTCTCCTAATTTGTACGATTTTGGACAATGGAATGGGCAGAATTCCCATGGATTGGTAGGCACAGTCCTAATGTGTGGCTCCAGGGGCCCCAGCCCGGAGGGTGTGTGGCCCTGGACTTTGAAAACAGAAGTCTGAAAACACAAACTCAGCTTAGGTTTGGGGACGTTGGTATGGCAGATCCGATCTACAAACCATGAGAAGAACTCTTCAGGATATGAAGAAAGTGCGAGTCTGAGGCGCTTGCTCAGGTTTTTGTCTCTGGATTTTTGTATCAGCGATGGCACAATCTACAGACCTGAATCGAGATCTCGTGCATCTGAAGTCAGGGCGAGGATCAGACGATCGCTCAAGTTGGTGTTTCTGTCCCTGATGGCCCCTTCACGAAGGGGCGGCATCACGAGGCCATGGGAGTTTTCCCACGATGGGATTTGTGAGAAGCTCCAAACTGCAAAGTGTCTTCTGCAGGACAATGGAGACCTGTTGTTTGGCTCCAGGCCAATAATTCTGAGCAGGGTTCTAAGGATGCATGGCTGGGTAGCCCACCTCGCATTCCAATTGTCTCCTAGAAACAAGACAGGTTAGATCTGCTGGATCTGGGGGATCAACCGAGGAGGCTGAGTTGAAATGGACTCTCCTATGGATGGGTCCTAATGTGCTTTTGTGTCTATGGAGACCTTGGAATGAAGCGGTGGCACTGGGGCCCAGAAGGGTTCTCCTAAACAGAGGCTTTGACACAGCTCCAACGTGCAAGTTTCCCATGTGTAGATGAGATGTTCTCTGATGGGTGAGTCAAGAAACAGCCATATGCTGGTTTTGAAATCCAGGCCTCTGAGGAGAGATGCCTGGAAACCAAAGCAATGGATATGATTAGTGCCTAGGGGCCTGTTCTTTCCTTTTTACCTCTGGGGACATCTGTCTATGGGTCTGAGTACAGGTAGGTGCTCAGATGGGCTCAGATTGCCCCTGTTTTACCTGGGAAGCCACCACTAATGACATGGATCAGGGACTTTGGAGGTTTATCCTATTAGAAGGGTTGTGGCCATTGGAATGGGCACACAGAATTCCCTTGGAGAGGGCAAGTACAGTCCTCAGGTTTGGCTCCAGGGGCCTGAGCCTGTAGGTTGTGTAGGCCAGGGCTGTTTGGACAGTTGTCTGAAAACACAAACATGGCTTATGTTTCAGGTCATAGGTATGGCAGGACTTATCTACAGACCATGAGGAGAACTTTTCGGGATTTGAGAAAAGGGCGAGTGTGAGGCTCTTGCTCAAGTTTTTGTCTCTGGATATCGTGTCACTCATGGTCGTGAAATTTCTGGATGACTTCATGGGAAATGGACGAGTCTTACTCCCTGGTGGTTTGGCCCAGTCCAAAGCGTTTGGGGTCAACTGTGGGATGGAAGAAGTCCGGTTTTTTGTTTTTTTTTTTTTTTTTGATGTTGTTTTCTTTTTAACCTCAGGTGTCCCACCGAATGAGGGATTCCAGCGTAGAGCCCTGGGGGGGGGTGACTGGACAATCAGAAATCTGGTTAAAAATTGGGGCTTAGGGACATATCAAGCCCATTATCACATCTAATGGTCCAGTCACTGAGAGGACTTACTAGAGGACAGGACTCATGCTGAGGGTCACAATGCGTGTTTATGCCCTTGTCGCACTCAAGAATGGGCGGGGCCTCAGGGTGAATGCTGGTTTCTCCTACACTGAACGTTGGACGACGTGCCAACCACAAGGTTTCTTACCATGGGTAAGGAGGTGTTCTGATTTCTGCATCACACTCACCCCTGGGCAGTGATTGGAGATAATGTCTCGGTTGTGAGGCCTGAAAACTGAGGTAGGGAAGAGATGATGACCTAAGGCCATGGCGGGTCTTATGTGCTCAGTGTGCGGTCTGCTTTCCGGGTGTTGGTCAGGAGGTCCGGGCTCAGGTTGTGTCCGACAGTGCATTAGTGCCCAGGTTAGACTATATAATTTGGGTGAAGTCGAGTGCTGTGGAGGTTTATCCTCATTGAAGGTGCCTGGGCAGCTCATGAGGCAATAATTTTTTTCTAGAGGGCAGGCAGAGTGCTGCATTTTGGGTCCGGAATTGCCAAACTTGAGGGCTTCGGGGAGTGTGAGGAGTGAAGGACGTGTGAGGAGTGTGAGGACGGAAGTCTGAGAAGACAAGCTAGACTGGATTTCAGGCCGAGGGCACGGCAGGTACTCCCTGCAGATCTGAACCAATACTCATGCATCTGAAGTCAGGGCGAGGATCAGACGTTGGCTCAGGTCGGAGTTTCCGTGCATGACGGCCGCTTCATGAAGGGAGCGGAATCTCGAGGCCACTGAAGTTTTCCCACGTTGGGAGTTGTGGGATGCCCCCTTCAAGGATTCCTTCTGCGGGACAATTGAGACCTGTTGGACAGCTCCAGGACATCCCATATGGAATGACTCCAGAGCACCGTTCGATGATGGATGCTTGGGAAGCCCGCCTCGCATTCCAATTGTCTCCTAGCAACAAGACAGTTTAGATCTGATGGCTCTGCGGGAGCGACCGGGGTGGCTGAGTTGAAATGGACTCCCCTGAGGATGGGTCCTAATGTGTTTTTGTGTCCATGAGGGCCTTGGAATGGGGCGGTGGCACCGGGACCCTGAAGTACTCTCCTATGCTTTGGACATGGCTCCCATGCACAGGTTTCCTTGTGGAGACGAGATGAGTTCTGCTGGGTGCCTCAGCAAAACCCCTATGCTCGTATTGGAATCAGGCTTTTGAGGAGACATGCCTGTAAACCAAGGCAATGGATCCTATTATGGCCTAGGGTCCTGTCTGGTTCAATCTTCTCCTCTGGGGACATCCATTTATGGTATGAGTGGAGGTAGATTATCAGCTGGTGTCAGACAGCCCTTGTTTGTTCCGGGCGCCCTGCACGATTGGGATGGCCTCAGGGACTTTGGAGGTTTCTCCTAATTTGTACGATTGTGGACAATGGAATGGGCAGAATTCCCATGGATTGGTAGGCACAGTCCTAATGTGTGGCTCCAGGGGCCCCAGCCTGGAGGGTGTGTGGCCCTGGACTTTGAAAACAGAAGTCTGAAAACACAAACTCAGCTTAGGTTTGGGGACGTTGGTATGGCAGATCCGATCTACAAACCATGAGAAGAACTCTTCAGGATATGAAGAAAGTGCGAGTCTGAGGCGCTTGCTCAGGTTTTTGTCTCTGGATTTTTGTATCAGCGATGGCACAATCTACAGACCTGAATCGAGATCTCGTGCATCTGAAGTCAGGGCGAGGATCAGACGATCGCTCAAGTTGGTGTTTCTGTCCCTGATGGCCCCTTCACGAAGGGGCGGCATCACGAGGCCATGGGAGTTTTCCCACGATGGGATTTGTGAGAAGCTCCAAACTGCAAAGTGTCTTCTGCAGGACAATGGAGACCTGTTGTTTGGCTCCAGGCCAATAATTCTGAGCAGGGTTCTAAGGATGCATGGCTGGGTAGCCCACCTCGCATTCCAATTGTCTCCTAGAAACAAGACAGGTTAGATCTGCTGGATCTGGGGGATCAACCGAGGAGGCTGAGTTGAAATGGACTCTCCTATGGATGGGTCCTAATGTGCTTTTGTGTCTATGGAGACCTTGGAATGAAGCGGTGGCACTGGGGCCCAGAAGGGTTCTCCTAAACAGAGGCTTTGACACAGCTCCAACGTGCAAGTTTCCCATGTGTAGATGAGATGTTCTCTGATGGGTGAGTCAAGAAACAGCCATATGCTGGTTTTGAAATCCAGGCCTCTGAGGAGAGATGCCTGGAAACCAAAGCAATGGATATGATTAGTGCCTAGGGGCCTGTTCTTTCCTTTTTACCTCTGGGGACATCTGTCTATGGGTCTGAGTACAGGTAGGTGCTCAGATGGGCTCAGATTGCCCCTGTTTTACCTGGGAAGCCACCACTAATGACATGGATCAGGGACTTTGGAGGTTTATCCTATTAGAAGGGTTGTGGCCATTGGAATGGGCACACAGAATTCCCTTGGAGAGGGCAAGTACAGTCCTCAGGTTTGGCTCCAGGGGCCTGAGCCTGTAGGTTGTGTAGGCCAGGGCTGTTTGGACAGTTGTCTGAAAACACAAACTCGGCTTATGTTTTGGTTCATAGGTATGGCAGGACTGATCTACAGACCATGAGGAGAACTTTTCGGGATTTGAGAAAAGGGCGAGTGTGAGGCTCTTGCTCAAGTTTTTGTCTCTGGATATCGTGTCACTCATGGTCGTGAAATTTCTGGATGACTTCATGGGAAATGGACGAGTCTTACTCCCTGGTGGTTTGGCCCAGTCCAAAGCGTTTGGGGTCAACTGTGGGAGGAAGAAGTCCGGTTTTTTGTTTTTGTTTTTTTTTTTGATGTTGTTTTCTTTTTAACCTCAGGTGTCCCACCGAATGAGGGATTCCAGCGTAGAGCCCTGGGGGGGGGGTGACTGGACAATCAGAAATCTGGTTAAAAATTGGGGCTTAGGGACATATCAAGCCCATTATCACATCTAATGGTCCAGTCACTGAGAGGACTTACTAGAGGACAGGACTCATGCTGAGGGTCACAATGCGTGTTTATGCCCTTGTCGCACTCAAGAATGGGCGGGGCCTCAGGGTGAATGCTGGTTTCTCCTACACTGAACGTTGGACGACGTGCCAACCACAAGGTTTCTTACCATGGGTAAGGAGGTGTTCTGATTTCTGCATCACACTCACCCCTGGGCAGTGATTGGAGATAATGTCTCGGTTGTGAGGCCTGAAAACTGAGGTAGGGAAGAGATGATGACCTAAGGCCATGGCGGGTCTTATGTGCTCAGTGTGCGGTCTGCTTTCCGGGTGTTGGTCAGGAGGTCCGGGCTCAGGTTGTGTCCGACAGTGCATTAGTGCCCAGGTTAGACTATATAATTTGGGTGAAGTCGAGTGCTGTGGAGGTTTATCCTCATTGAAGGTGCCTGGGCAGCTCATGAGGCAATAATTTTTTTCTAGAGGGCAGGCAGAGTGCTGCATTTTGGGTCCGGAATTGCCAAACTTGAGGGCTTCGGGGAGTGTGAGGAGTGAAGGACGTGTGAGGAGTGTGAGGACGGAAGTCTGAGAAGACAAGCTAGACTGGATTTCAGGCCGAGGGCACGGCAGGTACTCCCTGCAGATCTGAACCAATACTCATGCATCTGAAGTCAGGGCGAGGATCAGACGTTGGCTCAGGTCGGAGTTTCCGTGCATGACGGCCGCTTCATGAAGGGAGCGGAATCTCGAGGCCACTGAAGTTTTCCCACGTTGGGAGTTGTGGGATGCCCCCTTCAAGGATTCCTTCTGCGGGACAATTGAGACCTGTTGGACAGCTCCAGGACATCCCATATGGAATGACTCCAGAGCACCGTTCGATGATGGATGCTTGGGAAGCCCGCCTCGCATTCCAATTGTCTCCTAGCAACAAGACAGTTTAGATCTGATGGCTCTGCGGGAGCGACCGGGGTGGCTGAGTTGAAATGGACTCCCCTGAGGATGGGTCCTAATGTGTTTTTGTGTCCATGAGGGCCTTGGAATGGGGCGGTGGCCCCGGGACCCTGAAGTACTCTCCTATGCTTTGGACATGGCTCCCATGCACAGGTTTCCTTGTGGAGACGAGATGAGTTCTGCTGGGTGCCTCAGCAAAACCCCTATGCTCGTATTGGAATCAGGCTTTTGAGGAGACATGCCTGTAAACCAAGGCAATGGATCCTATTATGGCCTAGGGTCCTGTCTGGTTCAATCTTCTCCTCTGGGGACATCCATTTATGGTATGAGTGGAGGTAGATTATCAGCTGGTGTCAGACAGCCCTTGTTTGTTCCGGGCGACCTACACGATTGGGATGGCCTCAGGGACTTTGGAGGTTTCTCCTAATTTGTACGATTTTGGACAATGAAATGGGCAGAATTCCCATGGATTGGTAGGCACAGTCCTAATGTGTGGCTCCAGGGGCCCCAGCCTGGAGGGTGTGTGGCCCTGGACTTTGAAAACAGAAGTCTGAAAACACAAACTCAGCTTAGGTTTGGGGACGTTGGTATGGCAGATCCGATCTACAAACCATGAGAAGAACTCTTCAGGATATGAAGAAAGTGCGAGTCTGAGGCGCTTGCTCAGGTTTTTGTCTCTGGATTTTTGTATCAGCGATGGCACAATCTACAGACCTGAATCGAGATCTCGTGCATCTGAAGTCAGGGCGAGGATCAGACGATCGCTCAAGTTGGTGTTTCTGTCCCTGATGGCCCCTTCACGAAGGGGCGGCATCACGAGGCCATGGGAGTTTTCCCACGATGGGATTTGTGAGAAGCTCCAAACTGCAAAGTGTCTTCTGCAGGACAATGGAGACCTGTTGTTTGGCTCCAGGCCAATAATTCTGAGCAGGGTTCTAAGGATGCATGGCTGGGTAGCCCACCTCGCATTCCAATTGTCTCCTAGAAACAAGACAGGTTAGATCTGCTGGATCTGGGGGATCAACCGAGGAGGCTGAGTTGAAATGGACTCTCCTATGGATGGGTCCTAATGTGCTTTTGTGTCTATGGAGACCTTGGAATGAAGCGGTGGCACTGGGGCCCAGAAGGGTTCTCCTAAACAGAGGCTTTGACACAGCTCCAACGTGCAAGTTTCCCATGTGTAGATGAGATGTTCTCTGATGGGTGAGTCAAGAAACAGCCATATGCTGGTTTTGAAATCCAGGCCTCTGAGGAGAGATGCCTGGAAACCAAAGCAATGGATATGATTAGTGCCTAGGGGCCTGTTCTTTCCTTTTTACCTCTGGGGACATCTGTCTATGGGTCTGAGTACAGGTAGGTGCTCAGATGGGCTCAGATTGCCCCTGTTTTACCTGGGAAGCCACCACTAATGACATGGATCAGGGACTTTGGAGGTTTATCCTATTAGAAGGGTTGTGGCCATTGGAATGGGCACACAGAATTCCCTTGGAGAGGGCAAGTACAGTCCTCAGGTTTGGCTCCAGGGGCCTGAGCCTGTAGGTTGTGTAGGCCAGGGCTGTTTGGACAGTTGTCTGAAAACACAAACTCGGCTTATGTTTTGGTTCATAGGTATGGCAGGACTGATCTACAGACCATGAGGAGAACTTTTCGATATTTGAGAAAAGGGCGAGTGTGAGGCTCTTGCTCAAGTTTTTGTCTCTGGATATCGTGTCACTCATGGTCGTGAAATTTCTGGATGACTTCATGGGAAATGGACGAGTCTTACTCCCTGGTGTTTTGGCCCAGTCCAAAGCGTTTGGGGTCAACTGTGGGATGGAAGAAGTCCGGTTTTTTTTTTTTTTTTGATGTTGTTTTCTTTTTAACCTCAGGTGTCCCACCTAATGAGGGATTCCAGCGTAGAGCCCTGGGGGGGGGGTGACTGGACAATCAGAAATCTGGTTAAAAATTGGGGCTTAGGGACATATCAAGCCCATTATCACATCTAATGGTCCAGTCACTGAGAGGACTTACTAGAGGACAGGACTCATGCTGAGGGTCACAATGCGTGTTTATGCCCTTGTCGCACTCAAGAATGGGCGGGGCCTCAGGGTGAATGCTGGTTTCTCGTACACTGAACGTCGGACGACGTGCCAACCACAAGGTTTCTTACCATGGGTAAGGAGGTGTTCTGATTTCTGCATCACACTCACCCCTGGGCAGTGATTGGAGATAATGTCTCGGTTCTGAGGCCTGAAAACTGAGGTAGGGAAGAGATGATGACCTAAGGCCATGGCGGGTCTTATGTGCTCAGTGTGCGGTCTGCTTTCCGGGTGTTGGTCAGGAGGTCCGGGCTCAGGTTGTGTCCGACAGTGCATTAGTGCCCAGGTTAGACTATATAATTTGGGTGAAGTCGAGTGCTGTGGAGGTTTATCCTCATTGAAGGTGCCTGGGCAGCTCATGAGGCAATAATTTTTTTCTAGAGGGCAGGCAGAGTGCTGCATTTTGGGTCCGGAATTGCCAAACTTGAGGGCTTCGGGGAGTGTGAGGAGTGAAGGACGTGTGAGGAGTGTGAGGACGGAAGTCTGAGAAGACAAGCTAGACTGGATTTCAGGCCGAGGGCACGGCAGGTACTCCCTGCAGATCTGAACCAATACTCATGCATCTGAAGTCAGGGCGAGGATCAGACGTTGGCTCAGGTCGGAGTTTCCGTGCATGACGGCCGCTTCATGAAGGGAGCGGAATCTCGAGGCCACTGAAGTTTTCCCACGTTGGGAGTTGTGGGATGCCCCCTTCAAGGATTCCTTCTGCGGGACAATTGAGACCTGTTGGACAGCTCCAGGACATCCCATATGGAATGACTCCAGAGCACCGTTCGATGATGGATGCTTGGGAAGCCCGCCTCGCATTCCAATTGTCTCCTAGCAACAAGACAGTTTAGATCTGATGGCTCTGCGGGAGCGACCGGGGTGGCTGAGTTGAAATGGACTCCCCTGAGGATGGGTCCTAATGTGTTTTTGTGTCCATGAGGGCCTTGGAATGGGGCGGTGGCCCCGGGACCCTGAAGTACTCTCCTATGCTTTGGACATGGCTCCCATGCACAGGTTTCCTTGTGGAGACGAGATGAGTTCTGCTGGGTGCCTCAGCAAAACCCCTATGCTCGTATTGGAATCAGGCTTTTGAGGAGACATGCCTGTAAACCAAGGCAATGGATCCTATTATGGCCTAGGGTCCTGTCTGGTTCAATCTTCTCCTCTGGGGACATCCATTTATGGTATGAGTGGAGGTAGATTATCAGCTGGTGTCAGACAGCCCTTGTTTGTTCCGGGCGACCTACACGATTGGGATGGCCTCAGGGACTTTGGAGGTTTCTCCTAATTTGTACGATTTTGGACAATGGAATGGGCAGAATTCCCATGGATTGGTAGGCACAGTCCTAATGTGTGGCTCCAGGGCCCCAGCCTGGAGGGTGTGTGGCCCTGGACTTTGAAAACAGAAGTCTGAAAACACAAACTCAGCTTAGGTTTTGGGACGTTGGTATGGCAGATCCGATCTACAAACCATGAGAAGAACTCTTCAGGATATGAAGAAAGTGCGAGTCTGAGGCGCTTGCTCAGGTTTTTGTCTCTGGATTTTGTATCAGCGATGGCACAATCTACAGACCTGAATCGAGATCTCGTGAATCTGAAGTCAGGGCGAGGATCAGACGATCGCTCAAGTTGGTGTTTCTGTCCCTGATGGCCCCTTCACGAAGGGGCGGCATCACGAGGCCATGGGGGTTTTCCCACGATGGGATTTGTGAGAAGCTCCAAACTGCAAAGTGTCTTCTGCAGGACAATTGAGACCTGTTGTTTGGCTCCAGGCCAATGATTCTGAGCAGGGTTCTAAGGATGCATGGCTGGGTAGCCCACCTCGCATTCCAATTGTCTCCTAGAAACAAGACAGGTTAGATCTGCTGGATCTGGGGGATCAACCGAGGAGGCTGAGTTGAAATGGACTCTCCTATGGATGGGTCCTAATGTGCTTTTGTGTCTATGGAGACCTTGGAATGAAGCGGTGGCACTGGGGCCCAGAAGGGTTCTCCTAAACAGAGGCTTTGACACAGCTCCAACGTGCAAGTTTCCCATGTGTAGATGAGATGTTCTCTGATGGGTGAGTCAAGAAACAGCCATATGCTGGTATTGAAATCCAGGCCTCTGAGGAGAGATGCCTGGAAACCAAAGCAATGGATATGATTAGTGCCTAGGGGCCTGTTCTTTCCTTTTTACCTCTGGGGACATCTGTCTATGGGTCTGAGTACAGGTAGGTGCTCAGATGGGCTCAGATTGCCCCTGTTTTACCTGGGAAGCCACCACTAATGACATGGATCAGGGAATTTGGAGGTTTATCCTATTAGAAGGGATGTGGCCATTGGAATAGGCACACACAATTCCCTTGGTTAGGGCAAGTACAGTCCTCAGGTTTGGCTCCAGGGGCCTGACCCTGTAGGTTGTGTAGGCCAGGGCTGTTTGGACAGTTGTCTGAAAACACAAACTTGGCTTATGTTTCAGGTCATAGGGATGGCAGGACTTATCTACAGACCATGAGGAGAACATTTCGGGATTTGAGAAAAGGGCGAGTGTGAGGCTCTTGCTCAAGTTGTCTCTGGATATCGTGTCACTCATGGTCGTGAAATTTCTGGATGACTTCATGGGAAATGGACGAGTAGTACTTCCTGGTGGTTTGAACCAGTCCAAAGCATTTGGGGTCACTCTGTGGGATGGAAGAATTCCGTTTTTTTTTTTTTTTTTTTGAGGTTGTTTTCTTTTTAACCTCAGGTGTCCCACCGAATGAGGGATTCCAGAGTAGAGCCCTGGGCGGGGGGGTGACTGGACAATCAGAAATCTGGTTAAAAATTGGGGATTAGGGCATATCAAGCCCATTATCACATCTAATGGTCCAGTCACTGAGAGGACTTACTAGAGGACAGGACTCATGCTGAGGGTCACAATGCGTGTTTATGCCCTTGTCGCACTCATGAATGGGCGGGGCCTCAGGGTGAATGCTGGTTTCTCCTACACTGAACGTTGGACGACGTGCCAACCACAAGGCTTCTTACCATGGGTAAGGAGGTGTTCTGATTTCTGCATCACACTCACCCCTGGGCAGTGATTGGAGATAATGTCTCGGTTCTGAGGCCTGAAAACTGAGGTAGGGAAGAGATGATGACCTAAGGCCATGGCGGGTCTTATGTGCTCAGTGTGCGGTCTGCTTTCCAGGTGTTGGTCAGGAGGTCCGGGCTCAGGTTGTGTCCGGCAGTGCATTAGTGCCCAGGTTAGACTATATAATTTGGGTGAAGTCGAATGCTGTGGAGGTTTATCCTCATTGAAGGTGCCTGGGCAGCTCATGAGGCAATAATTTTTTCTAGAGGGCAGGCAGAGTGCTGCATTGTGCGTCCGGAATTGCCAAACTTGAGGGCTTCGGGGACAGGAGTGTGAGGACGGAAGTCTGAGAAGACAAGCTAGACTTGGGTTTCAGGCCGAGGGCACGGCAGGTACTCCCTGCAGATCTGAACCAATACTCATGCATCTGAAGTCAGGCCGAGGATCAGACTTTGGGTCAGGTCGGAGTTTCCGTGCATGACGGCCGCTTCATGAAGGGAGCGGAATCTCGAGGCCACTGAAGTTTTCCCACGTTGGGAGTTTATGGATGCCCCCTTCAAGGATTCCTTCTGCGGGACAATTGAGACCTGTTGGACAGCTCCAGGACATCCCATATGGAATGACTCCAGAGTACCGTTCGAGGATTGATGC
The DNA here is from genome assembly GCF_964662115.1 of Mustela nivalis. Classification (NCBI taxonomy): domain Eukaryota; kingdom Metazoa; phylum Chordata; class Mammalia; order Carnivora; family Mustelidae; genus Mustela; species Mustela nivalis. The sequence goes on along the minus strand of NW_028136116.1, from coordinate 128,278 downwards.
CTGGGAAGTCCGCCTCGCATTCCAATTGTCTCCTGCAACAAGACAGTTTAGATCTGATGGCTCTGCGGGAGCAACCGGGGTGGCTGAGTTGAAATGGACTTTCCTGAGGATGGTTCCTAATGTGTTTTTGTGTCCATGAGGGCCTTGGAATGGGGCGGTGGCCCCGGGACCCTGAGTACTCTCCTATGCTTTGGATGGCTCCCATGCGCAGGTTTCCTTGTGGAGACGAGATGAGTTCTGCTAGGTGCCTCAGCAAAACCCCTATGCTCTTATTGGAATCAGGCTTTTGAGGAGACTTGCCTGTAAACCAAGGCATTGGATCCTATTATGGCCTAGGGTCCTGTGTGGTTCAATCTTCTCCTCTGGGGACATCCATGTATAGTCTGAGTGGTGGTAGATTATCAGCAGGTGTCAGACAGCCCTTGTTTGTTCCGGGCGACCTACACGATTGGGATGGCCTCAGGGACTTTGGAGGTTTCTCCTAATTTGTACGATTTTGGACAATGGAATGGGCAGAATTCCCATGGATTGGTAGGCACAGTCCTAATGTGTGGCTCCAGGGGCCCCAGCCTGGAGGGTGTGTGGCCCTGGACTTTGAAAACAGAAGTCTGAAAACACAAACTCAGCTTAGGTTTGGGGACGTAGGTATGGCAGGCCCGATCTACAAAGCATGAGAAGAACTCTTCAGGATATAAAGAAAGTGCGAGTCTGAGGCGCTTGCTCAGGTTTTTGTCTCTGGATTTTGTATCAGCAATGGCACAATCTACAGACCTGAATTGAGATCTCGTGCATCTGAATTCAGGGCGAGGATCAGACGATCGCTCAAGTTGGTGTTTCTGTCCCTGTTGGCCCATTCACGAAGGGGCGGCATCACGAGGCCATGGGGGTTTTCCCACAATGGGATTTGTGAGAAGCTCCAAACTGCAAAGTGTCTTCGGCAGGACAATTGAGACCTGTTGTTTGGCTCCAGGCCAATGATTCTGAGCAGGGTTCTAAGGATGCATGGCTGGGTAGCCCACCTCGCATTCCAATTGTCTCCTAGAAACAAGACAGGTTAGATCTGCTGGATCTGGGGGAGCAACCGAGGAGGCTGAGTTGAAATGGACTCTCCTATGGATGGGTCCTAATGTGCTTTTGTGTCTATGGAGACCTTGGAATGAAGCGGTGGCACTGGGGCCCAGAAGGGTTCTCCTAAACAGAGGCTTTGACACAGCTCCAACGTGCAAGTTTCCCATGTGTAGATGAGATGTTTTCTGATGGGTGAGTCAAGAAACAGCCATATGCTGGTTTTGAAATCCAGGCCTCTGAGGGGAGATGCCTGGAAACCAAAGCAATGGATATGATTAGTGCCTAGGGGCCTGTTCTTTCCTTTTTACCTCTGGGGACATCTGTCTATGGGTCTGAGTACAGGTAGGTGTTCAGATGGGCTCAGATTGCCCCTGTTTTACCTGGGAAGCCACCACTAATGAGATGGATCAGGGACTGTGGAGGTTTATCCTATTAGAAGGGATGTGGCCATTGGAATAGGCACACACAATTCCCTTGGAGAGGGCAAGTACAGTCCTCAGGTTTGGCTCCAGGGGCCTGAGCCTGTAGGTTGTGTAGGCAAGGGATGTTTGGACAGTTGTCTGAAAACACAAACTTGGCTTATGTTTCAGGTCATAGGTATGGCAGGACTTTTCTACAGACCATGAGGAGAACTTTTCGGGATTTGAGAAAAGGGCGAGTGTGAGGCTCTTGCTCAAGTTTTTGTCTCTGGATATCGTGTCACTCATGGTTGTGAAATTTCTGGATGACTTCATGGGAAATGGACGAGTAGTACTTCCTGGTGGTTTGGCCCAGTCCAAAGCGTTTGGGGTCACTCTGTGGGATGGAAGAAGTCCGGTTTTTTTTTTTTATGTTGTTTTCTTTTTAACCTCAGGTGTCCCACCGAATGAGGGATTCCAGAGTAAAGCCCTGGGGGGGGGGGTGACTGGACAATCAGAAATCTAGTTAAAAATTGGGGCTTAGGTACATATCAAGCCCATTATCACATCTAAAGGTCCAGTCACAGAGAGGACTTACTAGAGGACAGGACTTATGCTGAGGGTCACAATGCATGTATATGCCCTTGTCGCACTCAAGAATGGGCGGGGCCTCAGGGTGAATGCTGGTTTCTCCTACACTGAACATTGGACGACATGCCAACCACAACGTTTCTTACCATGGGTAAGGATCTGTTCTGATTTCTGCATCAAACTCACCCCTGGGCAGTGATTGGAGATAATGTCTCGGTTCTGAGGCCTGAAAACGGAGGTAGGGAAGAGATGATGACCTAAGGCCATGGCGGGTCTTATGTACTCAGTGTGCGGTCTGCTTTCCGGGTGTTTGTCAGGAGGTCCGGGCTCAGGTTGTGTCCGACAGTGCATTAGTGCCCAGGTTAGACTATATAATTTGGGTGAAGTCCAATGCTGTGGAGGTTTATCCTCATTGAAGGTGCCTGGGCAGCTCATGAGGCAATAATTTTTTTGTAGAGGGCAGGCAGAGTGCTGCATTGTGGGTCCGTTATTGCCAAACTTGAGGGCTTCGAGGGCAGGAGTGTGAGGACGGAAGTCTGAGAAGACAAGCTAGACTTGGGTTTCAGGCCGAGGGCACGGCAGGTACTCCCTGCAGATCTGAACCAATACTCATGCATCTGAAGTCAGGGCGAGGTCAGACGTTGGCTCAGGTCGGAGTTTCCGTGCATGACGGCCGCTTCATGAAGGGAGCGGAATCTGAGGCCACTGAAGTTTTCCCACGTTGGGAGTTGTGGGATGCCCCCTTCAAGGTTCCTTCTGCGGGACAATTGAGACCTGTTGGACAGCTCCAGGACATCCCATATGGAATGACTCCAGAGCACCGTTCGAGGATGGATGCCTGGGAAGCCCGCCTCGCATTCCAATTGTCTCCTTGCAACAATACAGTTTAGAGCTGATGGCTCTGTGGGAGCAACCGGGGTGGCTGAGTTGAAATGGACTTTCCTGAGGATGGTTCCTAATGTGTTTTTGTGTCCATGAGGGCCTTGGAATGGGGCGGTGGCCCCGGGACCCTGAGTACTCTCCTTTGCTTTGGATGGCTCCCATGCACAGGTTTCCTTGTGGAGACGAGATGAGTTCTGCTAGGTGCCTCAGCAAACCCCCTATGCTCGTATTGGAATCAGGCTTTTGAGGAGACATGCCTGTAAACCAAGGCATTGGATCCTATTATGGCCTAGGGTCCTGTGTGGTTCAATCTTCTCCTCTGGGGACATCCATGTATAGTCTGAGTGGTGGTAGATTATCAACTGGTGTCAGACAGCCCATCTTTGTTCCGGGCGACCTACACAATTGGGATGGCCTCAGGGACTTTGGAGGTTTCTCCTAATTTGTTCGATTTTGGACAATGGAATGGGCAGAATTCTCACGGATTGTTAGGCACAGTCCTAATGTGTGGCTCCAGGGGCCCCAGCCTGGAGGGTGTGTGGCCCAGGACTTTGAGGACAGACGTCTGAAAACACAAACTCAGCTTAGGTTTGGGGACGTAGGTATGGCAGGACCAATCTACAAACCATGAGAAGAACTCTTCATGATATGAAGAAAGAGCGAGTCTGAGGCGCTTGCTCAGGCTTTTGTCTCTGGATTTTGTATCAACGATGTCCGTGGTATATGGGGAGGCATCATGGGACATGGACGAATATTCCTCTCTGTGGATTTGGACCGGTCCCAATTGTTTTTCGTCTAGCTGTGGGATGGAGGTCCCCTTTCAGGTTTGTTACCTTAGGTGTCCCAAAGAAAGAGGAATTCCAAGCAGAGCCCTAGGGAAGTGAGAAGGGACAACCCAAATATGGTTAAAAATTTGGGCCTAGGGGCATGCAGGCCCAATATGCTGTCTCTTCATCAGCCACTGAGAGACCTTACTTGAAGACTGGTCTCAGGCTGAGGGTCACAATTTGTGTTTGTGACCAATGTGTCCCGGGAGCATGGGCGGGGCCTCATGGGCCACACTGCTTTCAACTGCACTAGACTTTGGACAACATACCAATCACAAGCTCTCTTGCCATGGGTAAGGAGTTCTGATTTCTGCATCATTTTCAAACCTGGGCAGTGGTTGGAAATAAGGTCTAGGTTCCGAAGCATGAAAACCGCACTTGGGAAGAGATGACGACCAAAGGCCATGGCGGGTCTGAAGTGCTCTCTGTGCGGTCAGCCGCCTGGGTGTTGGTCAGGAGATTCGGGCTCATTTGTGTCACACAGTGCATTAGTGCTCAGGTTAGACTATATATTTTGGGTACAGTCGAGTGCCGTGTAGGTTTATCCTCATTTGAGGTGCCTGGGCTGTTCATTAGGCCAGATATTTTTTTAGAGGGCAGGCAGAGTGCTGCATTGTGGGTCCGGAATTGCCAAACTTGAGGGCTTCTGGGCCAGGAGTGTGAGGACAGAAGTCTGAGAACACAAGCTACACTTGGGCTTCAGGCCGAGGGCATGGCAGGTACCCCCCTGCAGATCTGAACCAATATCTCATGCATCTGAAGTCACGGCAAGGATCAGACGTTGGATCAGATTGGAGTTTCTGTGCAAGACTGCCCCTTCATGAACAGAGCAGAATCTCAAGGCCATGCAGGTTTTCCAACGTTTGGGTTGTGGGATGCCCCCTTCAAGGATTCCTTCTGCGGGATAATAGAGACCTGTTGGGCAGCTCCAGGACATCCCATATGGAATGACGCCAGAGCAACTTTGGAGGATGGATGCCAGGGAAGCCCGCCTCGCATTCCAATTGTCTCCTAGCAACAAGAGAGTTGAGATCGGATGGCTCTGCGGGAGAAACCTTGGTGGCTGTGTTGAAATGGACTTTCCTGAGGATGGGGCCTAATATGTGTTTGTGTCCATGAGGGCCTTGGAATGGGGAGGTGGCACCAGGACCCTGAAGTATTCTCCTAAGCTTTTGACATAGCTCCCATGCACAAGTTTCAATTTGGAGACGAGATTTGTTCTGATGGGTGCCTCAGGAAACCCCTTATGATGGTATTGGAATTCAGGCTTTTGAGGAGACATGCCTGTAAATGAAAGCAATGGATCCGATTATGGCCTACGGCCTGTCTGGTTCAATCTTCTTCTCTGGGGATATCCATCTATGGAATGAGTGGAGGTAGATGCTCACCTGGTGTCAGACCGCCCTTGTTTGTCCCAGGAGACCTACAGTATTGGGATGGCCTCGGGGACTTTGGAGAGTTCTCCTAATTCGTATGATTTTGGACAATGGAATGGGCAGAAATCCCATGGATTGGGTAGGCACAGTCCTAATGTGTGGCTCCAGGGGCCCCAGCCTAGAGGGTGTGTGGCCCAGGACTTTGAGGACAGAAGTCTGAAAATACAAACTCAGCTTAGGTTTGGGGACGTAGGTTTGGCAGGCCCCATCTACAAACCATGAGAAGAACTCTTCAGTTGATGAAGAAAGAGCGATTCTGAGGAATTGCTCAGGCGTTTGTCTCTGGATTTTGTATCAACGATGGCAGTGGAATGTTGGTAGGCCTCATGGGCCATGGACGAATCTTCCTCTCTGTGGATTTGGCCAAGTCCCAATTTTTTTCGTCAATCTGTGGGAAGGGAGGTCTCCTTTCATGTTTATTACCTCAGGTGTCCGAACCAAAGAGGAATTCCAAAGAGGAGGCCTGGGGAAGAGTGAAGGGACAAACCAAACTATGGTTAAAAATTGGGGCCTACGGGCATGGCAGGCCCAATATGCTGTCTCTTCATCCAGCAACTGAGGCCTTACTTGATAACTGGGCACAGGCTGAGGGTCACAATGTGTGTTTGTGACCAATGTGGCCCGCGAGCATGGGCGCGGCTCACGGGCCACACTGGTTTCAACTACACTGGAATTTGGACAACATGCCAATCACAAGGTCTCTTGCCATGGGGAAGGTGTTCTGATTTCTGCATCATTTTCAACCCTGGGCAGTGGTTGGAGATAACGTCTAGGTCCTGAAGCCTGAAAAGCAGCAGTTGGGAAGAGATGACGACCTAAGGCCATGGCGGGTCTGATAAGCTCAGTGAGCGGTCAGCTGCCTGGGTTTTGGTCAGGAGGTTCTGGCTCAGGATGTGTCAGACAGTGCATTAGTGCCCAGGTTAGACTATAAAATTTGGTACAGTCGAGTGCCGTGTAGGTTTATCCTCATTTGCGGTGCCTGGGCAGCTCATTAGGCACAATATTTTTTCTAGAGTGCAGGCAGAGTGCTGCATTGTGGTTCCGAAATTGCCAAAAGTGAGGGCCTCTGGGCCAGGAGTGTTAGGACCGGAGTCTGAGAACACAAGCTCGACTTTGGCTTCAGGGCGAGGACATGGCAGGTACACCCGCAGATCTGAACACATATCTCAAGCATCTGAAGTCACGTCGAGGATCAGACATTGGCTCAGGTTGGAGTTTCTCTGCATGACTGACCCTTCATGAACGGAGCGGAATCTCAAGGCCATGGAGGTTTTCCCACGTTGGGAGTTGTGGGATGCCCCCTTCAAGGATTCCTTCTGCAGGACAATTGAGACCTGTTGGACAGCTCCAGGACATCCCATATGGAATGACTCCATCGCACCATTGGAGGATGGATGGCCGGAAGCCTGCCTCGCATTCCAATTGTCTCCTAGCAATACATTTGAGATCGGATGGCTCTGTGGGAGCAACCGGGGTCGCCTAGATGGAATGGACTTTCCCTAGCTTGGGGTCTAATGTGTGTTTGTGTCCATGGGGGCCTTGGAATGGGGCGGTGGCACCGGGACCCTGAAGTATTCTCCTAAGCTTTTGACATAGCTCCCATGCACAAGTTTCCTTGTGGAGACGAGATTTGTTCTGATGGGTGCCTCGGGAACCCCTTATGCTGGTATTGGAATCCTGGCTTTTGAGGAGACATGCCTGTAAACCAAATCAATGGATCCGATTATGGCCTAGGGTCCTGTCTGGTTCAATCTTATTCTCTGGTGATATCCATCGATGGAATGTGTGGAGGTAGATGCTCAACTGGTGTCAGACCTCCCTTGTTTGTCCCCGGAGACCTACACTATTGGGATGGCCTCGAGGTCTTTGGAGAGTTCTCTTAATTTTTAAGATTTTGGACAATGGAATGGGGAGAATTCCCATGGATTGGGCAGGCACACTCCTAATGTGTGGCTCCAGGGGCCCCAGCCTGGACGGTGTGTGGCCCAGGACTTTGAGGACAGAAGTCTGAAAACCCAAACTCAGGTTAGGTTTGGGGACGTAGGTATGGCAACCCAATCTACAAACCATGAGAAGAACTCTTCAGGATATGAAGAAAGAGTGATTCTGAGGAACTTGCTCAGCCTTTAGTCTCTGGATTTTGTATCATCGATGGCCGTGGAATGTGGGGAGTCCTCAGGGGCCATGGACGAATTTTCCTCTCTGTGGATTTGGTCCAGTCCCAATTGTTTTTCGTCAAGCTGTGGGATGGGAGGTCTCCTCTCAGTGTTGTTACCTAATGTGCCCCCACCAAAGAGGAATTGCAAACCAGAGACCTAGGGAAGAGTGAAGGGACAACCCAAAATATGGTTAAAAATTGGGGCATATGGGCATGGCAGGCCCAATATGCTGTCTCTCCATCCAGCCACTGAGAGGACTTACTTGAGGACTGGGCTGAGCTGAGAGTCACAATGTGTGTTTGTGACCAATGTGGCCCGCGAGCATGGCCGGGTGCTCATGGGCTACACTGGTTTCAACTACACTGAACTCTGGACAAGATGCCAATCAGAAGGTCTCTTGCCATGGGGAAGGAGTTCTGATTTCTGCATCATTTTCAACCCTGGGCAGTGGTTGGAGATAAGGTCTAGGTTCTGAAGCCTGAAAACCGCAGTTGGGAAGAGATGACGACCTAGGCCTTGGCGGGACTGATGTGCTCACTGTGCGGTCAGCTGCTGGGTCTTGGTCAGGAGGCTCAGCTTCAGGTTGTGTCAGACAGTGTATTAGTGCCCTAGTTAGACTATATAATTTGGGTACCGTCGAGTGCCGTGTAGATTTATTCTCATTTGAGGAGCCTGGGCTGCTCATTAGGAAAGATATTTTTTCTAGAGGGCAGGCAGAGTGCTGCATTGTGGGTCCGGAATTGCCAAACATGAGGGCTTCTGGGCCAGGAGTGTGAGGACAGAAGTCTGAGAACACAAGCTCGAATTGGGCTTCAGGCCGAGGACACAGAAGGTACACCCGCAGATCTGAACCAATATCTCAAGCATCTGAAGTCACGGCGAGGATCAGACGTTGGCTCAGGTTGGAGTTTCTGTGCATGACTGCCTCTTCATGAACGGAGCGGAATCTCAAGGCCTTGGAGGTTTTCCCACGTAGGGAGTTTTGGGATGCCCCCTTCAAGGATTCCTTCTGCCTGACAATTGAGACCTGTTGGGGAGCTCCAGGACATGCCATATGGAATGACTCCAGAGCAGCGTTGGAGGATGGATGCCAGGGAAGCCCGCCTCGCATTCCAATTGTCTCCTAGCAACAATACAGTTGAGATCGGATAGCTCTGCGGGAACAACAAGGGTGGCTGTTGAAATGGACATTCCTGAGGATGGGTCCTAATGTGTATTTGTGTCCATGAGGGCCTTGGAATGGGTCGGTGGCACCGGGACCCTGAAGTATTCTCCCAAGCTTTTGACATAGCTCCAATGCACAAGTTTCCTTGTGGAGACGAGATTTGTTCTGATGGGTGCCTCCGGAAACCCCCTATGCTGGTATTGGATTCCAGACTTTTGAGGAGACATGCCTGTAAACCAAAGCAATGGTTCCGATTATGGCCTAGGGTCCTGTGTAGTTCAATTTCTTCTCTGGGTACATCCATCTATGGTATGAGTGGAGGTAGATTTCAGCTGGTGTCAGACCGCCCTTGTTTGTGCTGGGAGACCTATACTATTGGGATGGCCTCGGGTACATTGGAGAGTTCTGCTAATTTGTACGATTTTGGAAAATGAAGTGGGCAGAATTCCCACGTATTGGGTAGGCACAGTCCTAATATGTGGCTCCAGGGGCCCCAGCCTGGAGGGTGTGTGGCCCAGGACTTTGAGGACAGAAGTCTGAAAACACAAACTCAGCTTAGGTTTGGGGACGTAGGTATGGCAGGCGAAATCTACAAACCATGAGAAGAACTCTTCAGGATATGAAGAAAGAGCGAATCTGCGGCGCTTCCTCAGGCTTTTGTCTCTGGATTTTGTATCAACGATGGCAGTGGAATGTGGGGAGGCCTCATGGTCCATGGACGAATCTTCCTATCTGTGGATTTGGTCCAGTCCCAATTGTTTTTCGTCAAGCTGTGGGATGGGAGGTCTCCTCTCAGTGTTGTTACCTAATGTGCCCCCACCAAAGAGGAATTGCAAACCAGAGACCTAGGGAAGAGTGAAGGGACAACCCAAAATATGGTTAAAAATTGGGGCATATGGGCATGGCAGGCCCAATATGCTGTCTCTCCATCCAGCCACTGAGAGGACTTACTTGAGGACTGGGCTGAGCTGAGAGTCACAATGTGTGTTTGTGACCAATGTGGCCCGCGAGCATGGCCGGGTGCTCATGGGCTACACTGGTTTCAACTACACTGAACTCTGGACAAGATGCCAATCAGAAGGTCTCTTGCCATGGGGAAGGAGTTCTGATTTCTGCATCATTTTCAACCCTGGGCAGTGGTTGGAGATAAGGTCTAGGTTCTGAAGCCTGAAAACCGCAGTTGGGAAGAGATGACGACCTAGGCCTTGGCGGGACTGATGTGCTCACTGTGCGGTCAGCTGCTGGGTCTTGGTCAGGAGGCTCAGCTTCAGGTTGTGTCAGACAGTGTATTAGTGCCCTAGTTAGACTATATAATTTGGGTACCGTCGAGTGCCGTGTAGATTTATTCTCATTTGAGGAGCCTGGGCTGCTCATTAGGAAAGATATTTTTTCTAGAGGGCAGGCAGAGTGCTGCATTGTGGGTCCGGAATTGCCAAACATGAGGGCTTCTGGGCCAGGAGTGTGAGGACAGAAGTCTGAGAACACAAGCTCGAATTGGGCTTCAGGCCGAGGACACAGAAGGTACACCCGCAGATCTGAACCAATATCTCAAGCATCTGAAGTCACGGCGAGGATCAGACGTTGGCTCAGGTTGGAGTTTCTGTGCATGACTGCCCCTTCATGAACGGAGCGGAATCTCAAGGCCTTGGAGGTTTTCCCACGTAGGGAGTTTTGGGATGCCCCCTTCAAGGATTCCTTCTGCCTGACAATTGAGACCTGTTGGGGAGCTCCAGGACATGCCATATGGAATGACTCCAGAGCAGCATTGGAGGATGGATGCCAGGGAAGCCCGCCTCGCATTCCAATTGTCTCCTAGCAACAATACAGTTGAGATCGGATAGCTCTGCGGGAACAACAAGGGTGGCTGTTGAAATGGACATTCCTGAGGATGGGTCCTAATGTGTATTTGTGTCCATGAGGGCCTTGGAATGGGTCGGTGGCACCGGGACCCTGAAGTATTCTCCCAAGCTTTTGACATAGCTCCAATGCACAAGTTTCCTTGTGGAGACGAGATTTGTTCTGATGGGTGCCTCCGGAAACCCCCTATGCTGGTATTGGATTCCAGACTTTTGAGGAGACATGCCTGTAAACCAAAGCAATGGTTCCGATTATGGCCTAGGGTCCTGTGTAGTTCAATTTCTTCTCTGGGTACATCCATCTATGGTATGAGTGGAGGTAGATTTCAGCTGGTGTCAGACCGCCCTTGTTTGTGCTGGGAGACCTATACTATTGGGATGGCCTCGGGTACATTGGAGAGTTCTGCTAATTTGTACGATTTTGGAAAATGAAGTGGGCAGAATTCCCACGTATTGGGTAGGCACAGTCCTAATATGTGGCTCCAGGGGCCCCAGCCTGGAGGGTGTGTGGCCCAGGACTTTGAGGACAGAAGTCTGAAAACACAAACTCAGCTTAGGTTTGGGGACGTAGGTATGGCAGGCGGAATCTACAAACCATGAGAAGAACTCTTCAGGATATGAAGAAAGAGCGAATCTGCGGCGCTTCCTCAGGCTTTTGTCTCTGGATTTTGTATCAACGATGGCAGTGGAATGTGGGGAGGCCTCATGGTCCATGGACGAATCTTCCTATCTGTGGATTTGGTCCAGTCCCAATTGTTTTTCGTCAAGCTGTGGGATGGGAGGTCTCCTCTCAGTGTTGTTACCTAATGTGCCCCCACCAAAGAGGAATTGCAAACCAGAGACCTAGGGAAGAGTGAAGGGACAACCCAAAATATGGTTAAAAATTGGGGCATATGGGCATGGCAGGCCCAATATGCTGTCTCTCCATCCAGCCACTGAGAGGACTTACTTGAGGACTGGGCTGAGCTGAGAGTCACAATGTGTGTTTGTGACCAATGTGGCCCGCGAGCATGGCCGGGTGCTCATGGGCTACACTGGTTTCAACTACACTGAACTCTGGACAAGATGCCAATCAGAAGGTCTCTTGCCATGGGGAAGGAGTTCTGATTTCTGCATCATTTTCAACCCTGGGCAGTGGTTGGAGATAAGGTCTAGGTTCTGAAGCCTGAAAACCGCAGTTGGGAAGAGATGACGACCTAGGCCTTGGCGGGACTGATGTGCTCACTGTGCGGTCAGCTGCTGGGTCTTGGTCAGGAGGCTCAGCTTCAGGTTGTGTCAGACAGTGTATTAGTGCCCTAGTTAGACTATATAATTTGGGTACCGTCGAGTGCCGTGTAGATTTATTCTCATTTGAGGAGCCTGGGCTGCTCATTAGGAAAGATATTTTTTCTAGAGGGCAGGCAGAGTGCTGCATTGTGGGTCCGGAATTGCCAAACATGAGGGCTTCTGGGCCAGGAGTGTGAGGACAGAAGTCTGAGAACACAAGCTCGAATTGGGCTTCAGGCCGAGGACACAGAAGGTACACCCGCAGATCTGAACCAATATCTCAAGCATCTGAAGTCACGGCGAGGATCAGACGTTGGCTCAGGTTGGAGTTTCTGTGCATGACTGCCTCTTCATGAACGGAGCGGAATCTCAAGGCCTTGGAGGTTTTCCCACGTAGGGAGTTGTGGGATGCCCCCTTCAAGGATTCCTTCTGCCTGACAATTGAGACCTGTTGGGGAGCTCCAGGACATGCCATATGGAATGACTCCAGAGCAGCATTGGAGGATGGATGCCAGGGAAGCCCGCCTCGCATTCCAATTGTCTCCTAGCAACAATAAAGTTGAGATCGGATAGCTCTGCGGGAACAACAAGGGTGGCTGTTGAAATGGACATTCCTGAGGATGGGTCCTAATGTGTATTTGTGTCCATGAGGGCCTTGGAATGGGTCGGTGGCACCGGGACCCTGAAGTATTCTCCCAAGCTTTTGACATAGCTCCAATGCACAAGTTTCCTTGTGGAGACGAGATTTGTTCTGATGGGTGCCTCCGGAAACCCCCTATGCTGGTATTGGATTCCAGACTTTTGAGGAGACATGCCTGTAAACCAAAGCAATGGTTCCGATTATGGCCTAGGGTCCTGTGTAGTTCAATTTCTTCTCTGGGTACATCCATCTATGGTATGAGTGGAGGTAGATTTCAGCTGGTGTCAGACCGCCCTTGTTTGTGCTGGGAGACCTATACTATTGGGATGGCCTCGGGTACATTGGAGAGTTCTGCTAATTTGTACGATTTTGGAAAATGAAGTGGGCAGAATTCCCACGTATTGGGTAGGCACAGTCCTAATATGTCGCTCCAGGGGCCCCAGCCTGGAGGGTGTGTGGCCCAGGACTTTGAGGACAGAAGTCTTAAAACACAAACTGAGCTTAGGTTTGGGGACGTAGGTATGGCAGGCCGAATCTACAAACCATGAGAAGAACTCTTCAGGATATGAAGAAAGAGCGAATCTGCGGCGCTTCCTCAGGCTTTTGTCTCTGGATTTTGTATCAACGATGGCAGTGGAATGTGGGGAGGCCTCATGGTCCATGGACGAATCTTCCTATCTGTGGATTTGTTCCAGTCCCAATTGTTTTTCGTCAAGCTGTGGGATGGGAGGTCTCCTCTCAGTGTTGTTACCTAATGTGCCCCCACCAAAGAGGAATTGCAAACCAGAGACCTAGGGAAGAGTGAAGGGACAACTCAAAATATGGTTAAAAACTGGGGCATATGGGCATGGCAGGCCCAATATGCTGTCTCTCCATCCAGCCACTGAGAGGACTTACTTGAGGACTGGGCTGAGCTGAGAGTCACAATGTGTGTTTGTGACCAATGTGGCCCGCGAGCATGGCCGGGTGCTCATGTGCTACACTGGTTTCAACTTCACTGAACTCTGGACAAGATGCCAATCAGAAGGTCTCTTGCCATGGGGAAGGAGTTCTGATTTCTGCATCATTTTCAACCCTGGGCAGTGGTTGGAGATAAGGTCTAGGTTCTGAAGCCTGAAAACCGCAGTTGGGAAGAGATGACGACCTAGGCCTTGGCGGGACTGATGTGCTCACTGTGCGGTCAGCTGCTGGGTCTTGGTCAGGAGGCTCAGCTTCAGGTTGTGTCAGACAGTGTATTAGTGCCCTAGTTAGACTATATAATTTGGGTACCGTCGAGTGCCGTGTAGATTTATTCTCATTTGAGGAGCCTGGGCTGCTCATTAGGAAAGATATTTTTTCTAGAGGGCAGGCAGAGTGCTGCATTGTGGGTCCGGAATTGCCAAACATGAGGGCTTCTGGGCCAGGAGTGTGAGGACAGAAGTCTGAGAACACAAGCTCGAATTGGGCTTCAGGCCGAGGACACAGAAGGTACACCCGCAGATCTGAACCAATATCTCAAGCATCTGAAGTCACAGCGAGGATCAGACGTTGGCTCAGGTTGGAGTTTCTGTGCATGACTGCCTCTTCATGAACGGAGCGGAATCTCAAGGCCTTGGAGGTTTTCCCACGTAGGGAGTTGTGGGATGCCCCCTTCAAGGATTCCTTCTGCCTGACAATTGAGACCTGTTGGGGAGCTCCAGGACATGCCATATGGAATGACTCCAGAGCAGCGTTGGAGGATGGATGCCAGGGAAGCCCGCCTCGCATTCCAATTGTCTCCTAGCAACAATACAGTTGAGATCGGATAGCTCTGCGGGAACAACAAGGGTGGCTGTTGAAATGGACATTCTTGAGGATGGGTCCTAATGTGTGTTTGTGTCCATGAGGGCCTTGGAATGGGTCGGTGGCACCGGGACCCTGAAGTATTCTCCCAAGCTTTTGACATAGCTCCAATGCACAAGTTTCCTTGTGGAGACGAGATTTGTTCTGATGGGTGCCTCCGGAATCACCCTATGCTGGTATTGGATTCCAGACTTTTGAGGAGACATGCCTGTAAACCAAAGCAATGGTTCCGATTATGGCCTAGGGTCCTGTGTAGTTCAATTTCTTCTCTGGGGACATCCATCTATGGTATGAGTGGAGGTAGATTTCAGCTGGTGTCAGACCGCCCTTGTTTGTGCTGGGAGACCTATACTATTGGGATGGCCTCGGGTACATTGGAGAGTTCTGCTAATTTGTACGATTTTGGAAAATGAAGTGGGCAGAATTCCCACGTATTGGGTAGGCACAGTCCTAATATGTGGCTCCAGGGGCCCCAGCCTGGAGGGTGTGTGGCCCAGGACTTTGAGGACAGAAGTCTGAAAACACAAACTCAGCTTAGGTTTGGGGACGTAGGTATGGTAGGCCGAATCTACAAACCATGAGAAGAACTCTTCAGGATATGAAGAAAGAGCGAATCTGCGGCGCTTCCTCAGGCTTTTGTCACTGGATTTTGTATCAACGATGGCAGTGGAATGTGGGGAGGCCTCATGTTCCATGGACGAATCTTCCTATCTGTGGATTTGGTCCAGTCCCAATTGTTTTTCGTCAAGCTGTGGGATGGGAGGTTTCCTCTCAGTGTTGTTACCTAATGTGCCCCCACCAAAGAGGAATTGCAAACCAGAGACCTAGAGAAGAGTGAAGGGACAACCCAAACTATGGTTAAAAACTGGGGCATATGGGCATGGCAGGCCCAATATGCTGTCTCTCCATCCAGCCACTGAGAGGACTTACTTGAGGACTGGGCTGAGCTGAGAGTCACAATGTGTGTTTGTGACCAATGTGGCCCACGAGCATGGCCGGGTGCTCATGGGCTACACTGGTTTCAACTACACTGAACTTTGGACAAGATGCCAATCAGAAGGTCTCTTGCCACGGGGAAGGAGTTCTGATTTCTGCATCATTTTCAACCCTGGGCAGTGGTTGGAGATAAGGTCTAGGTTCTGAAGCCTGAAAACCGCAGTTGGGAAGAGATGACGACCTAGGCCTTGGCGGGTGTGATGTGCTCACTGTGCGGTCAGCTGCTGGGTCTTGGTCAGGAGGTTCGGGCTCAGATTGTGTCACACAGTGCATTCGTAACCAGGTTAGACTATATAATTTGGGTACCGTCGAGTGCCGTGTAGATTTATTCTCATTTGAGGAGCCTGGGCTGCTCATTAGGAAAGATATTTTTTCTAGAGGGCAGGCAGAGTGCTGCATTGTGGGTCCGGAATTGCCAAACATGAGGGCTTCTGGGCCAGGAGTGTGAGGACAGAAGTCTTAGAAGACAAGCTAGACTTGGGCTTCAGGCCGAGGGCACGGCTGGTACCCCCTGCAGATCTGAAACAATATCTCATGCATCTGAAGTCACGGCAAGGATCAGACGTTGGATCAGGTTGGAGTTTCTGTGCATGACTGCCCCTTCATGAACGGAGCGGATTCTCAAGGTATGGAGGTTTTCCCACGTTGGGAGTTTTGGGATGCCCCCTTCAATGATTCCTTCTGCAGGACAATTGATATCTGTTGGGCAGCTCCAGGACATCCCATATGGAATGACGCCAGAGCACCGTTGGAGGATGGATGCCAGGGAAGCCCGCCTCGCATTCCAATTGTCTCCTAGCAACAAGAGAGTTGAGATCGGATGGTTCTGCGGGAGCAACCGGGGTGGCTGAGTTGAAATGGACTTTCCTGAGGATGGGGCCTAATGTGCGTTTGTGTCCATGAGTACCTTGGAATGGGGAGGTGGCACCAGGACACTGAAGTATTCTCCTAAACTTTTGAAATAGCTCCCATGCCCAAGTTTCCTTGTGGAGACGAGATTTTTCTGATGGGTGTCAGGAAACCCCCTATGCTTGTATTGGAATTCAGGCTTTTGAGGAGACAAGCCTGTAAACCAAAGCAATGGATGCGATTATGGCCTAGGGTCCTGTCTGGTTCAAGCTACTTCTCTCGGGATATCCATCTATGGAATGAGTGGAGGTAGATGCTCACCTGTTGTCAGACCGCCCTTGTTTGTCCCCGGCGACCTACACTATTGGGATGGCCTCGGGATTTTGGAAGGTTCTCCTAATTTGTACGATTTCGACAAAGGAATGGGCAGAATTCCCATCGATTGGGTAGACACTGTCCTAATTAGTGGCTCCAGGGGCCCCAGCCGGGAGGGTGTGTGGCCCAGGACTTTGAGGACAAAAGTCTGAGAACACAAACTCAGCTTAGCTTTGAGGACGTAGGTATGGCAGGCCCAATCTAAAAACCATGAGAAGAACTCTTCAGGATATGAAGGAAGAATTAATCTGAGGCGCTTGCTCAGGCTTTTGTCTCTGGATTTTGTATCAACGATGGCCGTCGAATGTGGGGAGGCCTCATGGGCAATGGACGAATCTTCCTCTCTTTGGATTTGGTTTGTTCCCAATTGTTTTTCGTCAAGCTGTGGGATGGGAAGTCTCCTTTCAGGTTTGTTACCTCAAGTGTCCCAACCAAAGAGGAATTCCAAAGCAGAGCCCTAGGGAAGAGTGAAGGGACAACCCAAACTATGGTTAAAATTAGGGGCCTAGGGGCATGGCAGGCCCAATATGCTGTCTGTTCATCCAGCCACTGAGAGGTCTTACTTGAAGACTGGGCTCAGGCTGAGAGTCACAATGTATGTTTGTGACCATTGTGGCCTGGGAGCCTGGCCGGGGCCTCATGGGCTACACTGGTTTCAACTAAACTGAACTTTGGAGAAGATGCCAATCACAAGATCTCTTGCATGGTTAAGGTGTTCTGATTTCTGCATCATTTTTAACCCTGGGCAGTGGTTGGAGATAAGGTATAGCTTCTGAAGCCTAAAAAACGGCATTTGGGAAGAGATGACAACCTAAGGCCTTGGCGGGTCTGATTTGCTCACTGTGCGGTCCGCTGCCTGGGTGTTGGTCAGGAGGTTGGGGCTCAGATTGTGTCACACAGTGCATTAGTGCTCAGGTTAGACTATATAGTTTGGGTAAAGTCGAGTGCCGTGTAGGTTTATCCTCATTTGAGGTGCCTGGGCTGCTCATTAGGCAAGATATTTTTTTAGAGGGCAGGCAGAGTGCTGCATTGTGGGTCCGGAATTGCCAAACTTGATGGCTTCTGGGGCAGGAGTGTGAGGACAGAAGTCTGAGAACACAAGCTAGACTTGGGCTTCAGGCCGAGGGCACGGCAGGTACCCCCTGCAGATCTGAACCAATATGTCATGCATCTGAAGTCACGGCGAAGATCAGACGTTGGCTCAGGTTGGAATTTCTGTGCATGACTGCCCCTTCATGAACGAAGCGGAATCTCAAGGCCATGGAGGTTTTCCCCACGTTGGGAGTTGTGGGAAGCCTCCTCAAGGATTCCTTCTGAGGGACAATAGAGACCTGTTGGGAGCTCCAGGATATCCCATATGGAATGACGCCAGAGCCCCATTGGAGGATGGATGCCAGGGAAGCCCGCCTCGCATTCCAATTGTCTCCTAGCAACAAGAGAGTTGAGATCGGATGGCTCTGCATGAGTAACCAATTGGCCCAGTTGAAATGGTCTTCCTGAGGATGGGGCCTAATGTGTGTTTGTGAAAATGAGGGCCTTGGAATGGGGAGGGGGCACCAGGACCCTGAAGTATTCTTCTAAGCTCTTGACATAGCTCCCATGCACAGGTTACCTTGTGGAGACGAGATTTTTCTGATGGGTGCCTCAGGAAACCCCCTATGCTCGTATTGGAATCCAGGCTTTTGAGGTGATATACCTGTAAACCAAAGCAATGGATCCGATTATGCCCTAGGCCCTGTCTGGTTCAATCTTTAACTCTGGGGACATCCATCTATGATATGAGTGGAGGTAGATGCTCAGCTGGTGTCAGATCCCCCTTGTTTGTCCCGGGAGACCTACACTATAAGCAGGGACTCAGGAATTTGTAGGGTCCTCTTATTTTGTACGATTTTAGACAATGGAATGTGCAGAATTCCCATGGATTGGTTAGGAACAGTCCTAATGAGTGGCTCCAGGGGCCCCAGCCTGGAGGGTGTGTGACCCAGGACTTTGAGGACAGAAGTCTGAAAACACAAACTCAGCATAGGTTGGGGACGTACGTATGGGTGGCCCAATCTACAAACCATTAGAAGAACTCCTCAGGATATTAAGAAAGACCAAATCTGAGGCGCTTGCTCATGCTTTTGTATCTGGATTTTGTATCAACGATGGCCGTGGAATGTGGGGAGGTCTCATGGGCCATGGACGAATCTTCCTCTCTGTGGATTTGGCCCGGTCCCAATTGTTTTTCGTCAAGCTGTGGGATGGGGGGTCTCCTTTCAGGTTTGTTACCTCAGGTGTCCCAACAAAAGAGGCATTCCCAAGCAGAGCCAACAGGAAGAGTGAAGGGACAAGCCAATCTATGGTTAAAAATTGGGGCCTAGTGGCATGGCAGGCCCAATATGCTGTCTATACATCCAGCTTCTGAGAGCCCTTAATTGAGGACTGGTCTAAAGCTGAGGGTCACAATGTGTGTTTATGACCAATGTAGCCCACGAGCATGGGCGGGGCCTCATGGGCCACACTGGATTCAACTTCACTGAACTTTGGACAACATGCCAATAACAAGGTTTCTTGCCATGGGGAAGGAGTTCTGATTTCTGCATCATTTTCAACCCTGGGCAGTGGTTGGAGATAAGGTCTAGGTTCTGAAACCTGAAAACCGCAGTTGGGAAGGGATGACGACCGAGGGCCATGGCAAGTCTGATGTGCTCACTGTGCGGTCAGCTGCCTGAGTGTTGGTCAGGAGGTTCGGGCTCAGGTTGTGTCAGACAGTGCATTAGTGTTCAGGTTAGACTATATAATTTGGGTACAGTCGAGTGCCGTGTAGGTTTATCCTCTTTTGAGGTGCCTGGGCAGCTCATTAGGCAAGATATTTTTCATAGAGTGCAGGCAGAGTGCTGCATTGTGGGTCCGGAATTGCCAAACTTGAGGGCTTCTGGGCCAGGAGTGTGAGGACAGAAGTCTGAGAAGACAAGCTAGACTTGGGCTTCAGGCCGAGGGCACGGCAGGTACCCCCTGCATATCTGAACCAATATCTCATGCATCTGAAGTCACCGCGAGGAACAGACGTTGGCTCAGGTTGGAGTTTCTGTGCATGACTGCCCCTTCATGAACAGAGCAGAATCTCAAGGCCATGGAGGTTTTCCCACGTTGGGAGTTGTGGGATGCCCCTTTTAAGAATTATATCTGTGGGTCATTTGAGACCTGTTGAGCAGCTCCAGGATATCCCATTTGGAATGACTCCAGAGCATCTTTTGAGGATGGATGCCAGGGTAACCGCATCCCATTACAATTGTCTACTAGCAACAAGACAGTTGAGATCAGATGGCTCTGGGCGAGCAACCGGGTTGGCTGAGTTGAAATGGACTTTCCTGATGATGGGACCTAATGTGTGTTTGTGTCCATGAGGGCCTTGGAATAGGGCGGTGGCACCGGGACCCTGAAGTATTCTCCTAAGCTTTTGGCATAGCTCCCATGCACAAGTTTCCTTGTGGAGAGGATAATTGTTCTGATGGGTGCCTTGGAAACCCCTTATGCTGGTATTGGAATCCAGGCTTTTGAGGAGACATGCCTGTAAACCAAAGCAATGGATCCGATAATGGCCTAGGGTCCTGTATGGTTCAATCTTCTTCTCTGGGGACATCCATCTATGGTATGAGTGGATGTAGATGCTCAGCTGCTGTCAGACTGCCCTTGTTTGTCCCAGGAGACCTACACTATTGGGATGGCCTTTGGGACATTGGAGGGATCTCCTGATTTGTACGATTCTTGGCAATGGTATGGGCAGAATTCCCATGGATTGGTAGGCACAGTCTAATGTGTGGCTCCAGAGGCTCCAGCCGGGAGGGTTTGCCCCAGGTCTTTGAGGACGGAAATCTGAAAACACAAACTCGGCTTAGGTTTGGGACGAAGGTATGGCAGGCCCAAACTAAAAACCCATGAGAAGAACTCTTCAGAATATGAAAAAGAGCGAGTCAGAGGTGCTTGCTCAGGATTTTGTCTCTGGATTTTTTATCAACGATGGCCGTGGAATGTTGGAGGCCTCATGGGCCATGGATGAATCTTCCTTTCTGTGGATTTGGTCCGGTCCGAATTCTTTTTCATCAATCTGTGGGATGGGAGGTCTCCTTTCAGGTTTGTTACCTCAGGTGTCCCAACCAAAGTGGAATTCCAAAGCAGAGCCCTGGGGAAGAGTGAAGGGACAACCCAAACTATGGTTAAAAATTGTGGCTAGGGGCATGGCAGGCCCTATATGCTGTCTCTTCATCCAGCCACTGAGAGGCCTTACTTGAGGACTGGGCTCAGGCTGTGTTTGTGACCAATGTGACCCGCAATCATGGGCGGGGTCACATGTGCCACACTGGTTTCAACTACACTGAACTTTGGACAACATTCCAAGCACAAGCTCTCTTGCCATGGATAAAGAGTTCTGATTTCTGCATCATTTTCAACCCTGGGCAGTGGTTGGAGATAAGGTGTAGGTTCTGAAGCCTGAAAACCGCAGTTGGGTATAGATGACGACATAAGGCCATGGCGGGTCTGATATGCTCACTGTGCGGTCAGCTGCCTGGGTGTTGGTCAGGAGGTTTGCGCTCAGGTTGTGTCAGACAGTGCATTAGTGCCCAGGTTAGACTATGTAATTTGGGTACAGTCGAGTGCCCTGTAGGTTTATGCTCATTTGACGTGCCTGGGCAGCTCATTAGGCAAGATATTTTTTCTAGAGGGTAGGCAGAGTGCTGCATTGTGGGTCCGGAATATACAAACTTGAGGACTTCTAGGTCAGGAGTGTGAGGACAGAAGTTTGAGAATACAAGCTAGACTTGGGCTTCAGGCCGAGGGCACGGTAGGTACCCCCTGCAGATCTGAACTAATATCTCAAGTATCTGAAGTAATGGCGAGGATCAGACGTTGGCTCAGGTTGGAGTTTCTGTGCATGACTGCCCCATCATGAACGGAGCGGAATCTCAAGGCCATGGAGGTTTTCCCACGTTGTGAGTTGTGTGATTCCCCCACAAGGATTCCTCCTGTGCGACATTTGAGACCTGTTGGGGAGCTCCAGGACATCCCATATGGAATGACTCCAGAGCGCCGTTCGAGAATGGATGCCAGGGAGGGCAGCCTCTCATTCCAATTTCTCCTAGCAACAAGACAGTTGAGATCGGATAGCTCTGTGAGAGCAACCGGGGTGCCTGAATTGAAATGGACTTTCCTGAGGTTGGGGCCTAATGTGTGTGTGTGTGTCCATGAGGGCCTTGGAATGGGGCGGTGGCACCAGGACACTGAAGTATTCTCCTAAGCTTTTGACATATCTCCCATGCACAAGTTTCCTTGTGGAGACGAGATTTGTTCTGATGGGTGGCTCAGAAAACCCACTATGCTGATATTGGAATCCAGGCTTTTGAGGAGACATGCCTGTAAACCAAAGCAATGGATCCGATTAAGGCCTAGGGTCCAGTCTGGTTCAATATTCTTCTCTGGGAACATCTATCTATGGTATGAGTGGAGGTAGATGCTCACCTGGTGTCAGACCGCCCTTGTTTTTCCTGGAATCCTACACTATTGGGATGGCCTCGGGGACTTTGGAGTGTTGTCCAAATTTGTACGATTTTGGACAGTGGAATGGGCTGAATTCCCATGGATCGGGTAGGTACAGTCCTAATGTGTGGCTCCAGGGGCCCCAGCCTGGAGGGTGTGTGGCCCAGGACTTTGAGGACAGAATCTGAAAACACAAACTCAGCTTAGGTTTGGGGACGTAGGTAGGGCAGGCCCAATCTACAATCCATGAGAAGAACTCTTCAGGATATGAAGAAAGAGCGAGTTTGAGGTGCTTGCTCAGGCTTTTGTCTCTGGATTTTATATCAACGATGGCCGTGAACTGTGGGGAGGCCTCATGGGCCATGGACGAATCTTCCTCTGTGTGGATTTGGCCCGGTCCCAATTGTTTTTCGTCAAGCTTTGGGATGGGAGGTCTCCTTTCCGGTTTGTTACCTTAGGTGTCCCAAACAAAGAGGAATTCCAAAGCAGAGCCTTGGGGAAGAGTGAAGGGACAACCCAAATTATAGTTAAAAATTGGGGCCTAGTGGCATGGCAGGCCCAATATGCTCTCTCTTCATCTAGCCACTGAGAGGCCTTACTTGAGTACTGGGCTCAGGCTGAGGGTCAAAATGTGTGTTTGTGACCAATGTGGCCCGTGAGCATGGGCGGGGCCTAATGGGCCGCACTGGTTTCAAATACACTGAACTTTGGACAACATTCCAAGCACAAGCTCTCTTGCCATGGGAAAAGAGTTCTGATTTCTGCATCATTTTCAACCCTGGGCAGTGGTTGGAGATAAGGTCTAGGTTCTAAAGCCTGAAATCCGCAGTTGGGTATAGATGACGACATAAGGCCATGGCGGGTCTGATATGCTCACTGTGCAGTCAGCTGCCTGGGTGTTGGTCAGGAGGTTTGCGCTCAGGTTGTGTCAGAGAGTACATTAGTGGTCAGGGTAGACTATATAATTTGGGTACAGTCGAGTGCCGTGTAGGTTTATGCTCATTTGAGGTGCCTGGGCAGCTCATTAGGCAAGATATTTTTTTTTGAGGGCAGGCAGAGTGCTGCATTGTGGGTCCAGAATTGCCAAACTTGAGGAATTCTAGGTCAGGAGCGTGAGGACAGAAGTCTGAGAATACAAGCTAGACTTGGGCTTCAGGCCGACGGCATGGCAGTTACCCCCTGCAGATCTGAACTAATATCTCAAGTATCTGAAGTATCAGCGAGGATCAGACGATGGCTCAGGTTGGAGTTTCTGTGCATGACTTCCCCTTCATGAACGGAGCAGAATCTCAAGGCCATGGAGGTTTTCCCACGTTGGGAGTTTTGGGATGCCCCCTTTAAGGATTCCTTCTGCGGGACAATTGAGACCTGTTGGGCACCTCCAGGATATCCAATATGGAATGACTCGAGAGCACCGTTCGAGGATGGATGCCAGGGAAGCCTGCCTCGCATTACAATTTTCTCCTAACAACAAGACAGTTGAGATCGGATAGCTCTGCGGGAGCAACCGGGGTGGCTGAGTTGAAATGGACTTTCCTGAGGATTGGGCCTAATGTGTGTTTGTGTCCATGAGGGCCTTGGAATGGGGTGGTGGCACCGGGACCCTGTAGTATTCTCCTAAGCTTTTGACATAGCTCCCAAGCACAAGTTTCCTTGTGGAGTTGAGATTTGTTCTGATGGGTGCCTCAGGAAACCCCCTATGCTTGTATTGGAATCCAGGCTTTTGAGGAGACATGCCTGTAAACCAAAGCAATGGATCCGATTATGGCCTAGGTTCCTGTCTGGTTCAATCTTCTTCTCTGGGGACATCCATCTATGATATGAGTGGAGGTAGATGCTCAGCTGCTTTCAGACCGCCCTTGTTTGTCCCAGGAGACCTACAATATTGGGATGGCCTCCGGGACTTTGGAGGGATCTCCTGATTTGTACGATTCTGGACAATGGAATGGGCAGAATTCCCATGGATTGGGTAGGCACAGTCTAATGTGTGGCTCCAGGGGTTCCTGCCGGGAGGGTGTGCCCCAGGACTTTGAGGAAAGAAACCTGAAAATACAATCTCGGCTTAGGTTTGGGACGTAGATATGGCAGGCCCAATTTAAAAACCCATGAGAAGAACTCTTCAGGGTATGAAGAAAGAACGAGTCAGAGGCGCTTGCTCAGGATTTTGTCTATGGATTTTGAATCAACAATGGCCGTGGAAAGTGGGGAGGCCTCATGGGCCATGGACAAATCTTCCTCTCTGTGGATTTGGTCAGGTCAGAATTCTTTTTCATCAATCTCTGGGATGGGAGGTCTCCTTTCAGGTTTGTTACCTCAGGTGTCCCAACCAAAAAGGAATTCCAAAGCAGAGCGCTGGGGAACAGTGGAGGGACAACCCAAACTATGGTTAAAAATTGTGGCTTGGGGCATGGCAGGACCTATATGCTGTCTCTTCATCCAGCCACTGAGAGCCCTTACTTGAGGACTGGGCTCAGGCTGAGGGTCACAATGTGTGTTTGTGACCATAGTGGCCCGCGATCATGGGCGGGGTCTCATGGGCCACACTGGTTTCAACGACACTGAACTTTGGACAACATTCCAAGCACAAGCTCTCTTGCCATGGAGAAAGAGTTCTGATTTCTGCATCATTTTCAACCCTGGGCAGTGGTTGGCGATATGGTGTAGGTTCTGAAGCATGAAAACCGCAAATGGGAATAGATGACGACCTAAGGCCTTGGTGGGTCTGATGTGCTAACTGTGCGGTCAGCTGCCTGGGTGTTGGTCAGGAGGTTCGGGCTCAGGTTGTGTCAGAGAGTGCATTAGTGCTCAGGTTAGACTATATAATTTGGGTATAGTCGAGTGCCGTGTAGGTTTATCCTCATTTGAGGTACCTTGGCAGCTCATTAGGCAAAGTATTTTTTCTAGAGGACAGACAGAGTGCTGCATTGTGGGTTTGGAATTGCCAAACGTGAGGTCTTCTGGGCCAGGAGTGTGAGGACAGAAGTCTGAGAACACAAGCTAGATTGGCCTTCGGCCAGGGCACGGCAGGTACTCCTGCAGATCTGAAACAATATCTCATGCATCTGAAGTCACGGCGAGGATCAGACGTTGGCTCAGATTGGAGTATCGGGTGCATGACTGCCCCTTCATGAACAGAGCGGAATCTCAAGGCCATGGAGGTTTTCCCACTTTGGGAGTTGTGGGATACCCCCTTCAAGTATTCCTTCTGCGGGACAATTGAGACATGTTGGGCAGCTCCAGGACATCCGATATGGAACGAATCCAGAGCACCGTTCAAGGATGGATGCCAGGGAAGCCTGCCTCGCATTCTAATTGTCTCCTAGCAACAAGACACATGAGATCGGATGGCTCTGCAGGAGCAACCGGGGTGGCTGAGTTGAAATGGACTTTCCTGAGGATGGGGCCTAAAGTTTGTTTGTGTCCATGAGGGCCTTGGAATAGGGCAGTGGCACCGGGACCATGAAGTGTTCTCCTAAGCTTTTGATATAGTTCCCATGCACAAGTTTCCTAGTGGAGACGAGATTGGTTCTGATGGGTGCCTCAGAAAAACCCCTAAGCTGGTCATGGAATCCAGACCTTTGAGGAGACATGCCTGTAAACCAAAGCAATGGATCCGTTTATGTCCTAGGGTCCTGTCTGGTTCAATCTTCTTCTCTGGGGACATCCATCTATGGTATGATTGGAGGGAGATGCTCAGTGGTGTCAGACCGCCCTTGTTTGTCCCCGGAGACCTACATTATTGGGATGGCCTCGAGGAATTTGGAGAGTTCTCCTAATTTGTAAGATTTTTGAAAATGGAGTGGGCAGAATTCCTATGTATTTGGTAGGCACAGACCTAATGTGTGGCTCCAGGGGCCCCAGCCTGGAGGTTGTGTGGCTCAGGACTTTGAGGACTGAAGTCAGAATACACAAACTCAGCTTAGGTTTGGGGACGTAGGTATGGCAGGCCCAATATACTAACCATGAGAAGAACTTTTCAGGAAATGAAGAAAGAGCGAGTCTTAGGCGCTTGCTCAGGATTTTGTCTCTGGATTTTGTATCAACGGTGGCCGTGGAATGTGGGGAGACCTCATGGGTCATGGATGAATCTTCCTCTCTGTGGATATGCCCCGGTCCCAATTCTTTTTCGTCAATCTGTGGGATGGGAGGTCTCCTTTCAGGTTTATTACCTCAGGTGTCCGAACAAAAGAGGAATTCCAAAGCAGAGCCTTGGGGAAGAGTGAAGGGACAACCCAAACTAGGGTTAAAAATTGGGGCCTAGGGGCATGGCACGCCCAATATGCTGTCTCTTCATCCAGCCACTGAGAGGACTTACTTGAGGACTCGGCTCAGGCTGAGGGTCACAATGTGTGTTTATGACCAATGTGGCCCGCGAGCATGGGCGGGGCCTCATGGGCCACACTGATTTCAACTACACTGGACTTTGGACAACATGCCAATCACAGGTCTCTTTCCATGGGGAAGGTGTGATTTCTGCATCATTTTCAACCCTGGGCAGTGGTTGGAGATAATGTCTAGGTTCTGAAGCCTGAAAACCGCAGTTGGGTAGAGATGATGACCTAAGCCCATGGCGGGTCTGATGTGCTCAGTGTGTGGTCAGCTGCCTGGATGTTGATCTGGAGGTTCAGGCTCAGGTTTTGTCAGAGAGTACATTAGAGCTCAGGTTAGACTATATAATTTGGGTACAGTCGAGTGCCGTGTAGGTTTATCCAAATTTGAGGTGCCTGGGCAGCCTATTAGGAAAGATATTTTATCTAGAGTGCAGGCAGAGTGCTGCATTGTGGGTCCGGAATTGCCAAACTTGCGGTCTTCTCGGCCAGGAGTGTGAGGACAAAAGTTTGAGAACACAAGTTGACTTGGACATCAGGCCGAGGGCACGGCAGGTACCCCCTGCAGATCTGAACCAATATCTCATACATCTGAAGTCACGGCGAGGATCAGACGTTGGCTCAGGTTGGAGTTTCTGTGCATGACTGCCCCTTTTTAACGGAGCGGAATCTCACGGCCATGGAGGTTTTCCCATGTTGGGAGTTGTGGGATGCCCCCTTCAAGGATTCCTTTTGGGGGACAATTGAGACATGCTGGGCAGCTCCAGGACATCCCATATGGATTAACTCCAGAGCACCGTTGGAAGATGGATGCCAGGGAAGCCAGCCTCGCATTCCAATTGTCTCCTAGCAACAATACAGTTGAGATCGGATGACTCTGCGGGAGCAACCGGGGTGGCTTAGTTGAAATAGACTTTCCTGAGAATAGGGCCTAATGTGTGTTTGTGTCCATGAGGGCCTTGGAATGGGGCGGTGGCACCGGGACCCTGAAGTATTCTCCTAAGCTTTTGACATAGATCCCATGCACAAGTTTCGTTGTGGAGACGAGATTTGTTCTGATGGGTGCCTCAGCAAACCACTTATGCTTGTATTGGAATCCAGGATTTTGAGGAGACATGCCTGTAAACCAAAGCAATGGATCCGATTATGGCCTAGCGTACTGTCTGGTTCAATCTTCTTCTCTGGGTATATCCATCTATGGTATGAGTGGAGGTAGGTGCTCAGCTGGTATCACACCGCCCTTGTTTTTCCCCGGAGACCTACACAATTGAGATGGCCTCGGAATTTGGAGGTTTCTCCTAATTTGTACGATTTTGGAAAATGGAATGGGCAGAATTCTCATGGATTGGGTAGGCACAGTCCTATTTGTGGCTCCAGGGGCCCCAGCCTGTAGGGGTGTGGCTCATGACTTTGAGGACAGAAGTCTGAAAACACAAACTCAGCTTAAGCATGGGGACGTAGGTATGGCAGGCCCAATCTACAAACTATGAGAAGAACTCTTCAAGAAATGAAGAAAGATAGAGTCGGAGGCCCTTGCTCAGGCTTTTGTCTCTGGATTTTGATTCAACGAATGCCGTGGTATGTGTGGAGGCCTCATGCGCCATGGATGAATCTTCCTCTCTGTGGATTTGGCCAGGTCCCATTTGTTTTCTGTCAATCTGTGGGATGGATGTCTCCTTTCGGGTTTGTTATCTCACGTGTCCCAAACAAAGAAGAATTCCAAAGCAGAGCCCTGGGGAAGAGTGAAGGGACAACCCAAACTATGGTTAAAAATTGGAGCCTAGGGGCATGTCAGGCCCAATTGCTTTCTCTTCATCCAGACACTGAGAGGCCTTACTTGAGGACTCGGCTCAGGCTGAGGGCCACAATGTGTGTTTGTGACCAATTTGGCCTGTGAGCATGGGCAGGGCCTCATGGGCCCACTGGTTTCAACTACACTGAACTTTGGACAACATGCCAATCACAAGGTCTCTTGCCATGGGGAAGGAGTTCTGATTTCTGCAACATTTTCAACCCTGGGCAGTGTTTCGAGATAAGGTCTAGTTCTGAAGCCTGAAAACCGCAATTGGGATGAGATGATGACCTAGGCCATGGCGGGTCTGATGTGCTCACAGTGCGGTCAGCTGGCTGGGTGTTGGTCAGGAGGTTTGGGCTCAGTTTGTGTCAGAGAGTGCATTAGAGCTCAGGTTAAACTATATAATTTGGGTACAGTCGAGTGCCGTGTATGATTATCCTCACTGATGTGCCTGGGCAGCTCATTAGGCAAGATATTTTTTCTAGAGGGCAGGAAGAGTACTGTATTGTGGGTCCGGAATTGCCAAACTTGAGGGCTTCTGGGCCAGGAGGGTGAGGACAGAATCTGAGAACACAAGCTAGACTTGGGCTTCGGGCCGAGGGCACGGCAGGTACCCCTTGCAGATCTGAACCAATATCTCATGCATCTGAAGTCACGGCGAGGATTAGACGTTGGCTCAGGTTGGAGTTTGTGTGCAGGATTGCCCCTTCTTGAACGGAGCAAATTTCAAGTCTATGAAGGTTTTCCCACGTTGGGAGTTGTGGGATGCCCCCTTCAAGGATTCCTTCTGCTGGACAATTGACACCTGTTGGGCAGGTCCAGGACATCCCATATGGAATGACTCCAGAGCACCCTTGGAGGATGGATGCCAGGGAAGCCGCCTTGCATTCCAATTGTCTCCTAGCAACAAGACAGTTGAGATCGGATGGCTATGTGGGAGCAACCGGGGTGGCTGAGTTGAAATGGACTTTCCTGAGGATGGGGCCTAATGTGTGTTTGTGTCCATGATGGCCTTGGAATGGGGCGGTTGATTCGGGACCCTGAAGTATTCTCCTAAGCTTTTACATAGCTCCCAAGCACAGGTTTCCTTGTGGAGACGGGATTTGTTCTGATGGGTGCCTCAGTAAACCCCCTATGCTGGGTTGGAATCCAGGCTTTGAGGAGACATGCCTGTAAACCAAAGCAATGGATGCGATTATGGCCTAGGGTCCTGTCTGGTTCAATCTTCTTCTCAGGGGATATCCATCTATGGAATGAGTAGAGGTAGATGCTCACCTGGTGTCAGACCGCACTTGTTTGTCCCTGGAGACCTACACTATTGGGATGGCCTCGGGGACTTTGGAGAGTTCTCCTAATTTCTACGAATTTGGAAAATGGAGTAGGCAGAATTCCCATGTATTTGGTAGTCACAGTCCTAATGTGTGGCTCCAGGGGCCCCAGCCTGGAGGGTGTTTGGCCCAGGACTTTGAGGACAGAAGTCTGAAAACACAAACTCAGCTTAGGTTTGGGGACGTAGGAATGGCAGGCCCAACCTACAAACCATGAGAAGAACTCTTCAGGATATGAAGAAAGAGCGAGTCTGAGGCACTTGCTCAGGCTTTTGTATCTGTATTTTGTATCAACGATGGCCGTGGAATGTGGGGAGGCCTCATGGGCCATGGACGAATCTTCCTCTCTGTGGTTTTGGCCCGGTCCCAATTGTTTTTCGTCAATCTGTGGGATGGGAGGTCTCCTTTCAGGTTTATTACCTCAAGTGTCCGAACAAAAGAGGAATTCCAAAGCAGAGACCTGGGGAAGAGTGAAGGGACAACCCAAACTATGGTTAAAAATTGGGGCCTAGGGGCATGGCACGCCCAATAAGCTGTCTCTTCATCCGCCACTGAGAGGCCTTACTTGAGGACTCGGCTCAGGCTAAGGGTCACAATGTGTGTTTGTGACCAATGTGGCCCGCGAGCATGGGCGGGGCCTCATGGGCCACACTAATTTCAACTACACGGGACTTTGGACAACATGCCAATCACAAGGTCTCTTTCCATGGGAAAGGTGTGATTTCTGCATCATTTTCAACCCTGGGCAGTGATTGGAGATAAGGACTAGGTTCTGAAGCCTGAAAACCGCAGTTGGGTAGAGATGATGACCTAAGGCCATGGCGGCTCTGATGTGCTCAGTGTGTGGTCAGCTGCCTGGATGTTGATCTGGAGGTTCAGGCTCAGGTTGTGTCAGAGAGTGCATTAGAGCTCAGGTTAGACTATATAATTTGGGTACAGTCGAGTGCCGTGTAGGTTTATCCACATTTGAGGTGCCTGGGCAGCTCATTAGGCAAGATATTTTTTCTAGAGTGCAGGCAGAGTGCTGCATTGTGGGTCCGGAATTGCCAAACTTGCGGTCTTCTCGGCCAGGAGTGTGAGGACAAAAGTTTGAGAACACAAGTTGACTTGGACATCAGGCCGAGGGCGCGGCAGGTACCCCCTGCAGATCTGAACCAATATCTCATACATCTGAAGTCACGGCGAGGATCAGACGTTGGCTCAGGTTGGAGTTTCTGTGCATGACTGCCCCTTCATGAACGGAGCGGAATCTCAAGGCCATGGAGTTTTTCCCATGTTGGGAGTTATGGGATGCCCCCTTCAAGGATTCCTTCTGGGGACAATTGAGACATGTTGGGCAGCTCCAGGACATCCCATATGGATTAACTCCAGAGCACCGTTGGAAGATGGATGCCAGGGAAGCCCGCCTCGCATTCCAATTGTTTCCTAGCAACAATAGCGTTGAGATCAGTGGCTCTGTGGGAGCAACCGAGGTGGCTGAGTTGAAATGGATTTTCCTGAGGATGGGGCCTAATGTGTGTTGTGTCCATGAGGGCCTTGGATTAGGGCAGTGGCACCGGGACCCTGAAGTATTCTCCTAAGCTTTTGACATAGCTCCCATGCAAAAGTTTCCTTGTGGAGACGAGATTTTTTCTAATGGGTGCCTCATCAAACCACTTATGCTGGTATTGGAATCCAGGCTTTTGAGGACACATGCCTGTAAACCAAAGCAATGGACCCGATTATGGCCTAGGGTCCTGTCTGGTTCAATCTTCTTCTCTGGGGTTCTCAATCTATGGAATGAGTGGAGGTAGATGATCACCTGGTGTCAGACCGCCCTGTTTGTCCCCGGAGACATACACTATTGGGAGGGCCTCGGGGACTTTGGAGGGTTCTCCTAATTTGTACGATTTGGGACAATGGAATGGGCAGAATTCCCATGGATTGGGTAGGCACAGTACTAATGTGTGGCTCCTGGCCCCCCAGCCTCGAGGGTGTGTGGCCCAGGACCTTGAGGACAGAAGATTGAAAACAGAAACTCAGCTTAGGTTTGGGGACGTAGGTATGGCAGGCGTAATCTACAAACCATGAGAAGAACTCTTCAGGATATGAAGAAAGAGCGAGTCTGAGGTACTTGCTCAGGCTTTTGTCTTTGGATTTTGTATCAATGATGGCCGTGGAATTTGGGGAGTCCTCATGGCCCATGGACGAATCTTCCTCTCTGTGGATTTGGCCCAGTCCCAATTGTTTTTCGTCAATCTGTGGAATGGGAGGTCTCCTTTCAGGTTTATTACCTCAGGTGTCCGAACATAAGAGGAATTCCAAAAGAGAGCGCTGGGGATGAGTGAAGGGACAACCCAAACTATGTTTAAAAATTGGGGCCTAGGGGCATGGCACGCCCAATATGCTGTCTCTTCATCCAGCCACTGAGAGGCCGTACTTGAGGACTGGGCTCAGGCTGAGGGTCACAATGTGTGTTTGGGACCAATGTGGTTTTGCGAGCATGGGCGGGGCCTCATGGGCCACACTGGTTTCAATTACACTGGACTTTGGACAACTTGCCAATCACAAGGTCTCTAACCATGGAAAGGGTGTTCTGATTTCTGCATCATTTTCAACCATGGGCTGTGGTTGGAGATAAGGCCTAGGTTCTGAAGCCCGAAAAACCGCTGTTGGGAAGAGATGACCACCTAAGGGCATGGCGGGTCTGATAGGCTCACTGTGTGGTCAGCTGCCTGGGTGTTGGTCAGGAGGTTCTGGCTCAGGTTGTGTCAGACAGTGCATTAGTGCCCAGGTTAGACTATATAATTTGGGTACATTCGAGTGCCTTGTAGGTTTATCCTCATTTGAGGTGTCCAGGCAGCTCATTAGGGAAGATATTTTTTCTAGAGGGCAGGCAGAGTGCTGCATTGTGGGTCCGGAATTGCCAAACTTGAGGGCTTCTGGGCCAGGAGTGTGAGGACAGAAGTCTGAGAACACAAGCTCGACTTGGGCTTCTGGCCGAGGGCACTGCAGGTACCCCCTGCAGATCTGAACCAATATCTCAAGCATCTGAAATCACGGCGAGTATCAGACGTTGGCTCAGGTTGGAGTTTCTGTGCATGACTATCCTTCATGAACGGAGCGGAATCTCAAGGGCCTGGAGGTTTTCCCACGTTGGGAGTTGTGGGATGCCCCCTTCAAGGATTCCTTCTGCGGGACAATTGAGACCTGTCGGGCAGCTCCAGGACATCCCATATGGAATGACTGCAGAGCACAGTTGGAGGATGGATGCCAGGGAAGCCTGCCTCGCATTCCAATTGTCTCCTAGCAACAAGACAGTTGAAATCGGATGGCTCTGCGGGAGCAACCGGGGTGGCTGAGTTGAAATGGACTTTCCTGAGGATGGGGCCTAATGTGTGTTTGTGTCCATTAGGGCCTTGGAATGGGGCGGTGGTTCCGGGACCCTAAGTATTCTCCTAAGCATTTGATATAGCTCCCATGCACAAGTTTCCTTGTGGAGACTAGATTTGTTTGATGGGTGCCTCCGGAAACCCCTTATGCTCGTATTGGATACCAGGCTTTTGAGGAGACATGCCTGCAAACCAAAGCAATGGATCCAATTATGGCCTAGGGTCCTGTCTGGTTCAATCTTCTTCTCTGTGGATATCCATCTATGGAATGAGTGGAGGTAGATGCTCACCTGTTGTCAGACCACCCTTGTTTGTCCCCGGAGTCCTACACTATTGGGATGGCCCCTGGGACTTTGGAGAGTTCTCCTAATTTGTACGATTTTGGACAATGGAATAGGCAGAATTCCCATAGATTGGGTAGGCACAGTCCTAATGTGTGGCTCCAGGGGCCCCAGCCTGGAGGGTGTTTGGCCCAGGACTTTGAGGACAGAAGTCTGAAAACACAAACTCAGCTTAGGTTTGGGGACGTAGGAATGGCAGGCCCAATCTACAAACCATGAGAAGAACTCTTCAGGATATGAAGAAAGAGCGAGTCTGAGGCGCTTGCTCAGGCTTTTGTATCTGTATTTTGTATCAACGATGGCAGTGGAATGTGGGGAGGCCTCATGGGCCATGGACGAATCTTCCTCTCTGTGGTTTTGGCACGGGCCCAATTGTTTTTCGTCAATCTGTGGGATGGGAGGTCTCCTTTCAGGTTTATTACCTCAAGTGTCCGAACAAAAGAGGAATTCCAAAGCAGAGACCTGGGGAAGAGTGAAGGGACAAACCAAACTATGGTTAAAAATTGGGGCCTAGGGGCATGGCACGCCCAATATGCTGTTTCTTCATCCAGCCACTGACTGCCCTTACTTGAGGACACGGCTCAGGCTGAGGGTCACAATGTGTGTTTGTGACCAATGTGGCCCGCGAGCATGGGCGGGGCCTCATGGGCCACACTAATTTCAACTACACGGGACTTTGGACAACATGCCAATCACAAGGTCTCTTTCCATGGGGAAGGTGTGATTTCTGCATCATTTTCAACCCTGGGCAGTGATTGGAGATAAGGACTAGGTTCTGAAGCCTGAAAACCGCAGTTGGGTAGAGATGATGACCTAAGGCCATGGCGGCTCTGATGTGCTCAGTGTGTGGTCAGCTGCCTGGATGTTGATCTGGAGGTTCAGGCTCAGGTTGTGTCAGAGAGTGCATTAGAGCTCAAGTTAGACTATATAATTTGGGTACAGTCGAGTGCCGTGTAGGTTTATCCACATTTGAGGTGCCTGGGCAGCTCATTAGGCAAGATATTTTTTCTAGAGTGCAGGCAGAGTGCTGCATTGTGGGTCCGGAATTGCCAAACTTGCGGTCTTCTCGGCCAGGAGTGTGAGGACAAAAGTTTGAGAACACAAGTTGACTTGGACATCAGGCCGAGGGCGCGGCAGGTACCCCCTGCAGATCTGAACCAATATCTCATACATCTGAAGTCACGGCGAGGATCAGACGTTGGCTCCGGTTGGAGTTTCTGTGCATGACTGCCCCTTCATGAACGGAGCGGAATCTCAAGGCCATGGAGTTTTTCCCATGTTGGGAGTTATGGGATGCCCCCTTCAAGGATTCCTTCTGGGGACAATTGAGACATGTTAGGCAGCTCCAGGACATCCCATATGGATTAACTCCAGAGCACCGTTGGAAGATGGATGCCAGGGAAGCCCGCCTCGCATTCCAATTTTCTCCTAGCAACAATACATTTGAGATCGGATGACTCTGCGGGAGCAACCTGGGTGGCTTAGTTGAAATAGACTTTCCTGAGAATGGGGCCTAATGTGTGTTTGTGTCCATGAGGGCCTTGGAATGGGGCGGTGGCACCGGGACCCTGTAGTATTCTCCTAAGCTTTTGACATAGATCCCATGCACAAGTTTCCTTGTGGAGACGAGATTTGTTCTGATGGGTGCCTCAGCAAACCACTTATGCTTGTATTGGAATCCAGGCTTTTGAGGAGACATGCCTGTAAACCAAAGCAATGGATCTGATTATGGCCTAGCGTACTCTCTGGTTCAATCTTCTTCTCTGGGGACATCCATGTATGGTATGAGTGGAGGTAGATGCTCACCTGGTGTCAGACCGCCCTTGTTTGTCCCAGGAAACCTACACTATTGGGATGGCCTCGGGGACTTTGGAGAGTTCTCCTAATTTGTACGATTTTGGACAATGGATGGGAAGAATTCCCATGGATTGAGAGTGCACAGTCCTAATGGGTGGCTCCAGGGGACCCAGCCTGGAGGGTGTGTGGCAATGGACTTTGAGGACAGTATTCCAAAAACACAAACTCAGCTCAGGTTTGGGGACGTAGGTATGCAGGTCCAATCTACAAACCATGAGAAGAACTCTTCAGGATATGAAGAAAGAGCGAGTCTGAGGCACTTGATCAGGTTTTGCCTCTGCATTTTATATCAACAATGGCCGTGGAATGTGGGGAGGCCTCATGGGCCATGGACGAATCTTCCTCTCTGTGGATTTGGCCCGGTCCCAATTGTTTTTCGTCAATCTGTGGGATGGGAGGTTTCCTTTCCTGTTTATTAATTCAGGTGTCCGAACAAAAGAGGAATTCCAAAGCAGAGCCTTGGGAAAGAGTGAAGGGACAACCCAAACTATGGTTAAAAATTGGGGACTAGGGGCATGGCAGGCCCAATATGCTGTCTCTTCATCCAGCCACTGAGAGGCCTGACTTGAGGACTGGGCTCATGCTGAGGGTCACAATGTGTGTTTGTGACCAATATGGCCTGCGAGCATGGGCGGGGCCTTATGGGCCACACTGGTTTCAACTACACTGGATTTGGACAACATGCCAATCACAAGGTCTCTTGCCATGGGGAAGGTGTTCTGATTTCTGCATCATTTTCAACCCTGGGCAGTGGTTGGAGATAAGGTCTAGGTTCTGAAGCCTGAAAAATCGCAGTTGGGAAGAGATGACGACCTAAGGCCATGGTGGGTCTCATACGCTCAGTGTGCATTCATCTGCCTGGGTTTTGGTCAGGAGGTTCTAGCTCAGGGTGTGTCAGACAGTGCATTAGTGACCAGGTTAGACTATATAATTTGGGTACAGTCAAGTGCCGTGTAGGTTTATCCCCCTTTTAGGTTCCTGGGCAGCTCTTTAGGCAAGATGTTTTTTCTAGAGTGCAGGCAGAGTGCTTCATTGTCGGTCCGGAATTGCCAAACATGAGGGCTTCGGGGCCAGGAGAGTGAGGACGGAAGTCTGAGAACACAAGCTAGACTTCGGATTCAGGGTGAGGGCACGGCAGGTACCCCCTGCAGATCTGAACCAATATCTCATGCATCTGAAGTCAGGGCGAGGATCCGACGTTGGCTCAGGTTGGAGTTTCTGTGCATGACGGCCCCTTCATGAAGGGAGCGGAATCTCGAGGCCATGGAGGTTTTCCACGTTGGGAGATGTGGGATGCCCCCTTCAAGGATTCCTTCTGCGGGACAATTGAGAACTGTTGGACAGCTCCAGGACATCCCATATGGAATGACTCCAGAGCACCGTTCGAGGATGGATGCCTGGGAAGTCCGCCTCGCCTTCCAATTGTCTCCTAGCAACAAGACAGTTTAGATCTAATGGATCTGCGGGAGCAACCGGGGTGGCTGAATTGAAATGCACTTTCCAGAGGATGGGTCCTAATGTGTGTTTGTGTCCATGAGGGCCTTGGAATGGGGAGGTGGCACCGGGACCCTGAAGTATTCTCCTAAGCTTTGGCATAGCTCCCATGCACAAGTTTCCTTGTGGAGACGAGATTTGTTCTGATGGGTGCCTCAGGAAATCCCCTCTGCTGGTATTGGAATCCAGGCTTTTGAGGAGACATGCCTGTAAACCAAAGCAATGGATCCGATAATGGCCTCGGGTCCTGTCTGGTTCAATCTTCTTGGTATGAGTGGAGGTAGATGAGTGGAGGAAGATGCTCAGCTGGTATCAACCGCCCTTTTTTGTCCCGGGCGACCTACACTATTGGGATGGCCTCAGGGACTTTGGAGGGTTCGCCTAATTCGTACGATTTTTGACAATGGAATGGGCAGAAATCCCATGGATTGGGTGGGGGCAGTCCTAATGTGTGGCTCCAGGGGCCCCAGCCTGGAGGGAGTGTGGCCCAGGACTTTGAGGACAGAAGACTGAAAACACAAACTCAGCTTAAGTTTGGGGACGTAGGTATGGCACGCCCGATCTACAAACCATGAGAAGAACTCTTCAGGATATGAAGAATGAGCGAGTCTGAGGCGCTTGCTCAGGCTTTTGTCTCTGGATTTTGTTTCAGCGATGGCCGTGGAATGTTGGGGAGGTCTCATGGGCCATGGACGAATCTTCCTCTCTGTGCATGTGGCCCGATCCCAATTGTTTTTCGTCAA
This sequence comes from Mustela nivalis, assembly GCF_964662115.1. NCBI lineage: Eukaryota > Metazoa > Chordata > Mammalia > Carnivora > Mustelidae > Mustela > Mustela nivalis. Next base: position 91,175 of record NW_028136116.1, on the reverse strand, counting down.
TCTGTGGGATGGGAGGACTCCTTTCAGGTTTGTTACCTCAGGTGTCCCACCAAAAGAGGAATTCCAAAGCAGAGCCCTGGGGAAGAGTGAAGGGACAACCCGAACTATGGTTAAAAATTGGGGCCTAGGGGCATGGCAAGCCCAATATGCTGTCTCTTCATATAGGCCCTGAGAGGCCTTACCTGAGGACTGGGCTCAGGCTGAGGGTCACAATGTGTGTTTGTGAGCAATGTGGCCCGCAAGCATGGGCTGGGCCTCATGGGCCACGCTTGTTTCAACTACACTGAATGTTGGACAACATGCCAACCACAAGGTTTCTTGCCATGGGGAAAGAGTTCTGATTTCTGCATCATTTTCAACCCTGGGCAGTGGTTGGAGATAAGGTCTAGGTTCTGGAGCCTGAAAACCGCAGTTGGGAAGAGATGACGACCTAAGGCCATGGCGGGTCCGATGTGCTCAGTGTGCGGCCAGCTGTCTGGGTGGGACCAGGAGGTCCAGGCTCAGGCTGGGTCAGAAGGGGAAATAGTGCCCAGGTCAGCCTTTATGTTTGGGGTACAGCCGAATGGCGTGCAGGTTGATCCTCATTTGGGGTTTCGGGGTAGCCCTGAGGGCAATGTTTTACTTCTGTAGGGCAGGCAAAGTGAGGCATTGTAGTTCTGGATTTCCAAACTGGAGGGCTTGTGGGCCAGTAGTCTGAGGACGGAGTCTGAGAACCCAAGCTAGGCCTAGGTTTCTGGGTGAGGATATGGCAGGCACAATCTACAGACCTCAATAGAGATCTCGTGCATCTGAAGTCAGGGCAAGGATCAGACGATCGCTCAGTTTGGACATTCTGCCCTGATGGCCCTTTCTTGAAGGGGGTTGGATCACGAGGACATGGGGGTTTTCCCACGATGGGAGTTGTGAGAAGCTCCAAACTGCAAAGATTCTTCTGCAGGACAATTGAGACCTGTTGGTTGGCTCCAGGCCAACGATTCCGAGCAGGGTTCTAAGGACGGATGGCTGGGTAGCCCACCTCGCATTCCAATTGTCTCCAAGCAACAAGACAGGTTAGATCTGCTGGATGTGGGGGGCAAACGAGGAGGCTGAGTTGAAATGGACTCTCCTGTGGATGTGTCCTAATATGTTTTTGTGTCTATGGAGACCTTGGAATGAAGCGGTGGCCTTGGGGCCCTGAAGGGTTCTCCTAAACAGAGGCTTTGACACAGCTCCAACGTGCATGTTTCCCATGTGTAGATGAGATTTGTTCTGATGGGTGAGTCAAGAAACAGACATATGCTGGTATTGAAATCCAGGCCTCTGAGGAGAGATGCCTGGAAACCAAAGCAATGGATCTGATTAGTGCCTAGGGGCCTGTTCGTTCTTTTTTACCTCTTGGGACATCAGTCTAGGGTTCTGAGTGCAGGTAGGTGCTCAGATGGGCTCAGATTGCCCCCTGTTTGTCCTGGAGAGCCACAACTATTGGGATGGCCTCAGGGATTTTGGAGGTTATCCTATTAGTAGGGTTGTGGCCATTGGAATGGGCACATACAATTCCCTTGGAGAGGGCAAGTACAGTCCTCAGGTTTGGCTCCAGGGCCCTGAGCCTGTAGGGTGTGTAGGCCAGAGCTGTTTGGACAGTTGTCTGAAAACACAAACTCGGCTTATGTTTTGGGTTATAGGTATGGCAGGACTGATCTACAAACCATGAGGAGAACACTTCGGGATATGAAAAAAGGGCGAGTGTGAGGCTCTTGCACAAGTTTTTGTCTCTGAATATCGTGTCACTCATGGTCGTGAAATTGCCGGGTGACTTCATGGGAAATGGACGAGTCTTACTCTTGGGGGTTCAGTCCCGTCCAAAGAGTTTGAGGTCATTCTGGGGATGGAAGAAGTCCGTTTTTTTGTTGTTGTTGTCGATTTGTTTCATTTTGTTATTCAACCTCAGATGTCCCACCAAATGAGGGATTCCAGAGTAGAGCCCTGGGGTGGGGCGACTGGACAACCAGAAATCTGGTTAAAAATTGGGGACTAGGGACATGTCAAGCCCATTATGACATCAAATGGTCCAGCCACTGAGAGGACTTACTAGAGGACAGGACTCACGCTGAGGTCACAATGCGTGTTTATGCTCTCGACGCACTCAAGAATGGGCGGGGCCTCAGGGTGAATGCTGTTTTCTCCTACACTGAACGTTGGACAACATGCCTACCACAAGGTTTCTTGCCATGGGTCAGGAAGAGTTCTGATTTCTGCATCAGAGTCACCCGTGGGCAGTGATTGGAGATAAGGTCTAGGTTCTGAAGCCTGAAAACTGAGGTAGGGAAGAGAAGATGACCTAAGGCCAGGGCGGGTCTGATGTGCTCAGGGTGCGGTCAGCTGTCTGGGTGTTGGTCAGCAGGTCCGGGCTCAGGTTGTGTCAGACAGTGCATTAGTGCCCAGGTTAGACTATATAATTTGGGTACATTCGAGTGCCGTGTAGGTTTATCTTCATTTAAGCTGCCTGGTCAGCTCATTAGGCAATATATTTTTTCTAGAGGGCAGGCAGAGTGCTTCATTGTTGGTCCGGAATTGCCAAACATGAGGGCTTCGGGGCCAGGAGAGTGAGGACGGAAGTCTGAGAACACAAGCTAGACTTCGGATTCTGGGTGAGGGCACGGCAGGTACCCCCTGCAGATCTGAACCAATATCTCATGCATCTGAATTCAGGGCGAGGATCCGACGTTGGCTCAGTTTGGAGTTTCTGTGCATGACGGCCCCTTCATGAAGGGAGCGGAATCTCGAGGCCATGGAGGTTTTCCACGTTGGGAGATGTGGGATGCCCCCTTCAAGGATTCCTTCTGCGGGACAATTGAGACCTGTTGGACAGCTCCAGGACATCCCATATGGAATGACTCCAGAGCACCGTTCGAGGATGGATGCCTGGGAAGTCCGCCTCGCCTTCCAATTGTCTCCTAGCAACAAGACAGTTTAGATCTAATGGATCTGCGGGAGCAACCGGGGTGGCTGAGTTGAAATGCACTTTCCAGAGGATGGGTCCTAACGTGTGTTTGTGTCCATGAGGGCCTTGGAATGGGGAGGTGGCACCGGGACCCTGAAGTATTCTCCTAAGCTTTGGCATAGCTCCCATGCACAAGTTTCCTTGTGGAGACGAGATTTGTTCTGATGGGTGCCTCAGGAAATCCCCTCTGCTGGTATTGGAATCCAGGCTTTTGAGGAGACATGCCTGTAAACCAAAGCAATGGATCCGATAATGGCCTCGGGTCCTGTCTGGTTCAATCTTCTTGGTATGAGTGGAGGTAGATGAGTGGAGGAAGATGCTCAGCTGGTATCAACCGCCCTTTTTTGTCCCGGGCGACCTACACTATTGGGATGGCCTCAGGGACTTTGGAGCGTTCTCCTAATTTGTACGATTTTTGACAATGGAATGGGCAGAATTCCCATGGATTGGGTGGGGGCAGTCCTAATGTGTGGCTCCAGGGGCCCCAGCCTGGAGGGAGTGTGGCCCAGGACTTTGAGGACAGAAGACTGAAAACACAAATTCAGCTTAAGTTTGGGGACGTAGGTATGGCACGCCCGATCTACAAACCATGAGAAGAACTCTTCAGGATATGAAGAATGAGCGAGTCTGAGGCGCTTGCTCCGGCTTTTGTCTCTGGATTTTATTTCAGCGATGGCCGTGGAATGTTGGGGAGGTCTCATGGGCCATGGACAATCTTCCTCTCTGTGGATTTGGCCCGATCCCAATTGTTTTTCGTCAATCTGTGGGATGGGAGGCCACCTTTCAGGTTTGTTACCTCAGGTGTCCCACCAAAAGAGGAATTCCAAAGCAGAGCCCTGGGGAAGAGTGAAGGGACACCCCGAACTATGGTTAAAAATTGGGGCCTAGGGGCATGGCAAGCCCAATATGCTGTCTCTTCATATAGGCCCTGAGAGGCCTTACCTGAGGACTGGACTCAGGCTGAGGGTCACAATGTGTGTTTGTGACCAATGTGGCCCGCAAGCATGGGCTGGGCCTCATGGGCCACGCTTGATTCAACTACACTCAACGTTGGACAACATGCCAACCACAAGGTTTCTAGCCATGGGGAAAGAGTTCTGATTTCTGCATCATTTTCAACCCTGGGAAGTAGTTGGAGATAAGGTGTAGGTTCTGGAGCCTGAAAACCGCAGTTGGGAAGAGATGACGACCTAAGGCCATGGCGGGTCCGATGTGCTCAGTGTGCGGCCAGCTGTCTGGGTGGGACCAGGAGGTCCAGGGTCAGGCTGGGTCAGAAGGGGAAATAGTGCCCAGGTCAGCTTCTATGTTTTGGGTACAGCCGAATGGCGTGCAGGTTGTTCCTCATTTGGGGTTTCGGGGTAGCCCTGAGGGCAATGTTTTACTTCTGTAGGGCAGGCAGAGTGCGGCATTGTAGTTCTGGATTGCCAAACTGGAGGGCTTGTGGGCCAGTAGTCTGAGGACGGAGTCTGAGAACCAAAGCTAGGCCTAGGTTTCTGGGTGAGGATATGGCAGGCACAATCTACAGACCTCAATAGAGATCTCGTGCAACTGAAGTCAGGGCAAGGATCAGACGATCGCTCAGGTTGGACTTTCTGCCCTGATGGCCCTTTCTTGAAGGGGGTTGGATCACGAGGACATGGGGGTTTTCCCACGATGGGAGTTGTGAGAAGCTCCAAACTGCAAAGATTCTTCTGCAGGACAATTGAGACCTGTTGGTTGGCTCCAGGCCAACGATTCCGAGCAGGGTTCGAAGGATGGATGGCTGGGTAGCCCACCTCGCATTCCAATTGTCTCCAAGCAACAAGACAGGTTAGATCTGCTGGATGTGGGGGGCAACCGAGGAGGCTGAGTTGAAATGGACTCTCCTGGGGATGTGTCCTAATATGTTTTTGTGTCTATGGAGACCTTGGAATGAAGCGGTGGCCCTGGGGCCCTGAAGGGTTCTCCTAAACAGAGGCTTTGACACAGCTCCAACGGGCATGTTGCCCATGTGTAGATGAGATTTGTTCTGATGGGTGAGTCAAGAAACAGCCATATGCTGGTATTGAAATCCAGGCCTCTGAGGAGAGTTTCCTGGAAACCAAAGCAATGGATCCGATTAGTGCCTAGGGGCCTATTCGTTCCTTTTTACCTCTGGGGACATCAGTCTAGGGGTCTGAGTGCAGGTAGGTGCTCAGATGGGCTCAGATTGCCCCTGTTTGTCCTGGGAAGCCACAACTATTGGGATGGCCTCAGGGATTTTGGAGGTTATCCTATTAGTAGGGTTGTGGCCATTGGAATGGGCACATACAATTCCCTTGGAGAGGGCAAGTACAGTCCTCAGGTTTGGCTCCAGGGCCCTGAACCTGTAGGGTGTGTAGGCCAGAGCTGTTTGGACAGTTGTCTGAAAACACAAACTCGGCTTATGTTTTGGGTCATAGGTATGGCAGGACTGATCTACAGACCATGAGGAGAACACTTCGGGATATGAAAAAAGGGCGAGTGTGAGGCTCTTGCTCAAGTTTTTGTCTCTGGATATCGTGTCACTCATGGTCGTGAAATTGCCGGGTAACTTCATGGGAAATGGACGAGTCTTACTCTCTGGGGGTTCGGTCCCGTCCAAAGAGTTTGCGGTCATTCTGGGGATGGAAGAAGTCCGTTTTTTTGTTGTCGTTGTCGATTTGTTTCATTTTGTTATTCAACCTCAGATGTCCCACCAAATGAGGGATTCCAGATTAGAGCCCTGGGGTGGGGCGACTGGACAACCAGAAATCTGGTTAAAAATTGGGGACTTGGGACATGTCAAGCCCATTATGACATCTAATGGTCCAGCCACTGAGAGGACTTACTAGAGGACAGGACTCACGCTGAGGTCACAATGCGTGTTTATGCTCTCGACGCACTCAAGAATGGGCGGGGCCTCAGGGTGAATGCTGTTTTCTCCTACACTGAACGTTGGACAACATGCCAACCACAAGGTTTCTTGCCATGGGTCAGGAAGAGTTCTGATTTCTGCATCAGAGTCACCCGTGGGCAGTGATTGGAGATAAGGTCTAGGTTCTGAAGCCTGAAAACTGAGGTAGGGAAGAGATGATGACCTAAGGCCAGGGCGGGTCTGATGTGCTCAGGGTGCGGTCAGCTGTCTGGGTGTTTGTCAGCAGGTCCGGGCTCAGGTTGTGTCAGACAGTGCATTAGTGCCCAGGTTAGACTATATAATTTGGGTACATTCGAGTGCCGTGTAGGTTTATCTTCATTTAAGCTGCCTGGTCAGCTCATTAGGCAATATATTTTTTCTAGAGGGCAGGCAGAGTACTTCATTGTCGGTCCGGAATTGCCAAACATGAGGGCTTCGGGGCCAGGAGAGTGAGGACGGAAGTCTGAGAACACAAGCTAGACTTCGGATTCAGGGTGAGGGCACGGCAGGTACCCCCTGCAGATCTGAACCAATATCTCATGCATCTGAAGTCAGGGCAAGGATCCGACGTTGGCTCAGTTTGGAGTTTCTGTGCATGACGGCCCCTACATGAAGGGAGCGGAATATCGAGGCCATGGAGGTTTTCCACGTTGGGAGATGTGGGATGCCCCCTTCAAGGATTCCTTCTGCGGGACATTTGAGACCTGTTGGACAGCTCCAGGACATCCCATATGGAATGACTCGAGAGCACCGTTCGAGGATGGATGCCTGGGAAGTCCGCCTCGCCTTCCAATTGTCTCCTAGCAACAAGACAGTTTAGATCTAATGGATCTGCAGGAGCAACCGGGGTGGCTGAGTTGAAATGCACTTTCCAGAGGATGGGTACTAATGTGTGTTTGTGTCCATGAGGGCCTTGGAATGGGGAGGTGGCACCGGGACCCTGAAGTATTCTCCTAAGCTTTGGCATAGCTACCATGCACAAGTTTCCTTGTGGAGACGAGATTTGTTCTGATGGGTGCCTCAGGAAATCCCCTCTGCTGGTATTGGAATCCAGGCTTTTGAGGAGACATGCCTGTAAACCAAAGCAATGGATCCGATAATGGCCTCGGGTCCTGTCTGGTTCAATCTTCTTGGTATGAGTGGAGGTAGATGAGTGGAGGAAGATGCTCAGCTGGTATCAACCGCCCTTTTTTGTCCCGGGCGACCTACACTATTGGGATGGCCTCAGGGACTTTGGAGGGTTCTCCTAATTTGTACGATTTTTGACAATGGATTGGGCAGAATTCCCATGGATTGGGTGGGGGCAGTCCTAATGTGTGGCTCCAGGGGCCCCAGCCTGGAGGGAGTGTGGCCCAGGACTTTGAGGACAGAAGACTGAAAACACAAACTCAGCTTAAGTTTGGGGACGTAGGTATGGCACGCCCGATCTACAAACCATGAGAAGAACTCTTCAGGATATGAAGAATGAGCGAGTCTGAGGCGCTTGCTCAGGCTTTTGTCTCTGGATTTTGTTTCAGCGATGGCCGTGGAATGTTGGGGAGGTCTCATGGGCCATGGACAATCTTCCTCTCTGTGGATTTGGCCCGATCCCAATTGTTTTTCATCAATCTGTGGGATGGGAGGCCACCTTTCAGGTTTGTTACCTCAGGTGTCCCACCAAAAGAGGAATTCCAAAGCAGAGCCCTGAGGAAGAGTGAAGGGACACCCCGAAATATGGTTAAAAATTGGGGCCTAGGGGCATGGCAAGCCCAATATGCTGTCTCTTCATATAGGCCCTGAGAGGCCTTACCTGAGGACTGGGCTCAGGCTGAGGGTCACAATGTGTGTTTGTGACCAATGTGGCCCGCAAGCATGGGCTGGGCCTCATGGGCCACGCTTGATTCAACTACACTCAACGTTGGACAACATGCCAACCACAAGGTTTCTTGCCATGGGGAAAGAGTTCTGATTTCTGCATCATTTTCAACCCTGGGCAGTAGTTGGAGATAAGGTCTAGGTTCTGGAGCCTGAAAACCGCAGTTGGGAAGAGATGACGACCTAAGGCCATGGCGGGTCCGATGTGCTCAGTGTGCGGCCAGCTGTCTGGGTGGGACCAGGAGGTCCAGGCTCAGGCTGGGTCAGAAGGGGAAATAGTGCCCAGGTCAGCTTCTATGTTTTGGGTACAGCCGAATGGCGTGCAGGTTGTTCCTCATTTGGGGTTTCGGGGTAGCCCTGAGGGCAATGTTTTACTTCTGTAGGGCAGGCAGAGTGCGGCATTGTAGTTCTGGATTGCCAAACTGGAGGGCTTGTGGGCCAGTAGTCTGAGGACGGAGTCTGAGAACCCAAGCTAGGCCTAGGTTTCTGGGTGAGGATATGGCAGGCACAATCTACAGACCTCAATAGAGATCTCGTGCAACTGAAGTCAGGGCAAGGATCAGACGATCGCTCAGGTTGGACTTTCTGCCCTGATGGCCCTTTCTTGAAGGGGGTTGGATCACGAGGACATGGGGGTTTTCCCACGATGGGAGTTGTGAGAAGCTCCAAACTGCAAAGATTCTTCTGCAGGACAATTGAGACCTGTTGGTTGGCTCCAGGCCAATGATTCCGAGCAGGGTTCTAAGGATGGATGGCTGGGTAGCCCACCTCGCATTCCAATTGTCTCCAAGCAACAAGACAGGTTAGATCTGCTGGATGTGGGGGGCAACTGAGGAGGCTGAGTTGAAATGGACTCTCCTGTGGATGTGTCCTAATATGTTTTTGTGTCTATGGAGACCTTGGAATGAAGCGGTGGCCCTGGGGCCCTGAAGGGTTCTCCTAAACAGAGGCTTTGACACAGCTCCAACGGGCATGTTGCCCATGTGTAGATGAGATTTGTTCTGATGGGTGAGTCAAGAAACAGCCATATGCTGGTATTGAAATCCAGGCCTCTGAGGAGAGTTTCCTGGAAACCAAAGCAATGGATCCGATTAGTGCCTAGGGGCCTGTTCGTTCCATTTTACCTCTGGGGACATCAGTCTACGGGTCTGAGTGCAGGTAGGTGCTCAGATGGGCTCAGATTGCCCCTGTTTGTCCTGGGAAGCCACAACTATTGGGATGGCCTCAGGGATTTTGGAGGTTATTCTATTAGTAGGGTTGTGGCCATTGGAATGGGCACATACAATTCCCTTGGAGAGGGCAAGTACAGTCCTCAGGTTTGGCTCCAGGGCCCTGAACCTGTAGGGTGTGTAGGCCAGAGCTGTTTGGACAGTTGTCTGAAAACACAAACTCGGCTTATGTTTTGGTTCATAGGTATGGCAGGACTGATCTACAGACCATGAGGAGAAACTTCGGGATATGAAAAAAGGGCGAGTGTGAGGCTCTTGCTCAAGTTTTGTCTCTGGATATCGTGTCACTCATGGTCGTGAAATTGCCGGGTGACTTCATGGGAAATGGACGAGTCTTACTCTCTGGGGGTTCGGTCCCGTCCAAAGAGTTTGCGGTCATTCTGGGGATGGAAGAAGTCCGTTTTTTTGTTGTTGTTGTCGATTTGTTTCATTTTGTTATTCAACCTCAGATGTCCCACCAAATGAGGGATTCCAGAGTAGAGCCCTGGGGTGGGGCGACTGGACAACCAGAAATCTGGTTAAAAATTGGGGACTAGTGACATGTCAAGCCCATTATGACATCTAATGGTCCAGCCACTGAGAGGACTTACTAGAGGACAGGACTCACGCTGAGGTCACAATGCGTGTTTATGCTCTCGACGCACTCAAGAATGGGCGGGGCCTCAGGGTGAATGCTGTTTTCTCCTACACTGAACGTTGGACAACATGCCAACCACAAGGTTTCTTGCCATGGGTCAGGAAGAGTTCTGATTTCTGCATCAGAGTCACCCGTGGGCAGTGATTGGAGATAAGGTCTAGGTTCTGAAGCCTGAAAACTGAGGTAGGGAAGAGATGATGACCTAAGGCCAGGGCGGGTCTGATGTGCTCAGGGTGCCGTCAGCTGTCTGGGTGTTTGCAGCAGGTCCGGGCTCAGGTTGTGTCAGACAGTGCATTAGTGCCCAGGTTAGACTATATAATTTGGGTACATTCGAGTGCCGTGTAGGTTTATCTTCATTTAAGCTGCCTGGTCAGCTCATTAGGCAATATATTTTTTCTAGATGGCAGGCAGAGTGCTTCATTGTCGGTCCGGAATTGCCAAACATGAGGGCTTCGGGGCCAGGAGAGTGAGGACGGAAGTCTGAGAACACAAGCTAGACTTCGGATTCAGGGTGAGGGCACGGCAGGTACCCCCTGCAGATCTGAACCAATATCTCATGCATCTGAAGTCAGGGCGAGGATCCGACGTTGGCTCAGGTTGGAGTTTCTGTGCATGACGGCCCCTTCATGAAGGGAGCGGAATCTCGAGGCCATGGAGGTTTTCCACGTTGGGAGATGTGGGATGCCCCCTTCAAGGATTCCTTCTGCGGGACAATTGAGACCTGTTGGACAGCTCCAGGTCATCCCATATGGAATGACTCCAGAGCACCGTTCGAGGATGGATGCCTGGGAAGTCCGCCTCGCCTTCCAATTGTCTCCTAGCAACAAGACAGTTTAGATCTAATGGATCTGCGGGAGCAACCGGGGTGGCTGAGTTGAAATGCACTTTCCAGAGGATGGGTACTAATGTGTGTTTGTGTCCATGAGGGCCTTGGAATGGGGAGGTGGCACCGGGACCCTGAAGTGTTCTCCTAAGCTTTCCATAGCTCCCATGCACAAGTTTCCTTGTGGAGACGAGATTTGTTCTGATGGTGCCTCAGGAAATCCCCTCTGCTGGTATTGGAATCCAGGCTTTTGAGGAGACATGCCTGTAAACCAAAGCAATGGATCCGATAATGGCCTCGGGTCCTGTCTGGTTCAATCTTCTTGGTATGAGTGGAGGTAGATGAGTGGAGGTAGATGCTCAGCTGGTATCAACCGCCCTTTTTTGTCCCGGGCGACCTACACTATTGGGATGGCCTCAGGGACTTTGGAGGGTTCTCCTAATTTGTACGATTTTTGACAATGGAATGGGCAGAATTTCCATGGATTGGGTGGGGGCAGTCCTAATGTGTGGCTCCAGGGGCCCCAGCCTGGAGGGAGTGTGGCCAAGGACTTTGAGGACAGAAGACTGAAAACACAAACTCAGCTTAAGTTTGGGGACGTAGGTATGGCACGCCCGATCTACAAACCATGAGAAGAACTCTTCAGGATATGAAGAATGAGCGAGTCTGAGGCGCTTGCTCAGGCTTTTGTCTCTGGATTTTGTTTCAGCGATGGCCGTGGAATGTTGGGGAGGTCTCATGGGCCATGGACGAATCTTCCTCTCTGTGGATTTGGCCCGATCCCAATTGTTTTTCGTCAATCTGTGGGATGGGAGGACTCCTTTCAGGTTTGTTACCTCTGGTGTCCCACCAAAAGAGGAATTCCAAAGCAGAGCCCTGGGGAAGAGTGAAGGGACACCCCGAACTATGGTTAAAAATTGGGGCCTAGGGGCATGGCAAGCCCAATATGCTGTCTCTTCATATAGGCCCTGAGAGGCCTTACCTGAGGACTGGACTCAGGCTGAGGGTCACAATGTGTGTTTGTGACCAATGTGGCCCGCAAGCATGGGCTGGGCCTCATGGGCCACGCTTGATTCAACTACACTCAACGTTGGACAACATGCCAACCACAAGGTTTCTTGCCATGGGGAAAGAGTTCTGATTTCTGCATCATTTTCAACCCTGGGCAGTGGTTGGAGATAAGGTCTAGGTTCTGGAGCCTGAAAACCGCAGTTGGGAAGAGATGACGACCTAAGGCCATGGCGGGTCCGATGTGCTCAGTGTGCGGCCAGCTGTCTGGGTGGGACCAGGAGGTCCAGGCTCAGGCTGGGTCAGAAGGGGAAATAGTGCCCAGGTCAGCTTCTATGTTTTGGGTACACCCGAATGGCGTGCAGGTTGTTCCTCATTTGGGGTTTCGGGGTAGCCCTGAGGGCAATGTTTTACTTCTGTAGGGCAGGCAGAGTGCGGCATTGTAGTTCTGGATTGCCAAACTGGAGGGCTTGTGGGCCAGTAGTCTGAGGACGGAGTCTGAGAACCCAAGCTAGGCCTAGGTTTCTGGGTGAGGATATGGCAGGCACAATCTACAGACCTCAATAGAGATCTCGTGCAACTGAAGTCAGGGCAAGGATCAGACGATCGCTCAGGTTGGACTTTCTGCCCTGATGGCCCTTTCTTGAAGGGGGTTGGATCACGAGGACATGGGGGTTTTCCCACGATGGGAGTTGTGAGAAGCTCCAAACTGCAAAGATTCTTCTGCAGGAAAATTGAGACCTGTTGGTTGGCTCCAGGCCAACGATTCCGAGCAGGGTTCTAAGGATGGATGGCTGGGTAGCCCACCTCGCATTCCAATGGTCTCCAAGCAACAAGACAGGTTAGATCTGCTGGATGTGGGGGGCAACCGAGGAGGCTGAGTTGAAATGGACTCTCCTGTGGATGTGTCCTAATATGTTTTTGTGTCTATGGAGACCTTGGAATGAAGCGGTGGCCCTGGGGCCCTGAAGGGTTCTCCTAAACAGAGGCTTTGACACAGCTCCAACGGACATGTTGCCCATGTGTAGATGAGATTTGTTCTGATGGGTGAGTCAAGAAACAGCCATATGCTGGTATTGAAATCCAGGCCTCTGAGGAGAGTTTCCTGGAAACCAAAGCAATGGATCCGATTAGTGCCTAGGGGCCTGTTCGTTCCATTTTACCTCTGGGGACATCAGTCTACGGGTCTGAGTGCAGGTAGGTGCTCAGATGGGCTCAGATTGCCCCTGTTTTTCCTGGGAAGCCACAACTATTGGGATGGCCTCAGGGATTTTGGAGGTTATCCTACTAGTAGGGTTGTGGCCATTGGAATGGGCACATACAATTCCCTTGGAGAGGGCAAGTACAGTCCTCAGGTTTGGCTCCAGGGCCCTGAGCCTGTAGCGTGTTTACGCCAGCGCTGTTTGGACAGTTGTCTGAAAACACAAACTCGGCTTATGTTTTGGGTCATAGGTATGGCAGGACTGATCTACAGACCATGAGGAGAACACTTCGGGATATGAAAAAAGGGCGAGTGTGAGGCTCTTGCTCATGTTTTTGTCTCTGGATATAGTGTCACTCATGGTCCTGAAATTGCCGGGTGACTTCATGGGAAATGGACGAGTCTTACTCTCTGGGGGTTCGGTCCCGTCCAAAGAGTTTGCGGTCATTCTGGGGATGGAAGAAGTCCGTTTTTTTGTTGTTGTTGTCGATTTGTTTCATTTTGTTTTTCAAATTCAGATGTCCCACTAAATGAGGGATTCCAGAGTAGAGCCCTGGGGTGGGGCGACTGGACAACCAGAAATCTGGTTAAAAATTGGGGACTAGGGACATGTCAAGCCCATTATGACATCTAATGGTCCAGCCACTGAGAGGACTTACTAGAGGACAGGACTCACGCTGAGGTCACAATGCGTGTTTATGCTCTCGTCGCACTCAAGAATGGGCGGGGCCTCAGGGTGAATGCTGTTTTCTCCTACACTGAACGTTGGACAACATGCCAACCACAAGGTTTCTTGCCATGGGTCAGGAAGAGTTCTGATTTCTGCATCACAGTCACCCGTGGGCAGTGATTGGAGATAAGGTCTAGGTTCTGAAGCCTGAAAACTGAAGTAGGGAAGAGATGATGACCTAAGGCCAGGGCGGGTCTGATGTGCTCAGGGTGCGGTCAGCTGTCTGGGTGTTGGTCAGCAGGTCCGGGCTCAGGTTGTGTCAGACAGTGCATTAGTGCCCAGGTTAGACTATATAATTTGGGTACATTCGAGTGCCGTGTAGGTTTATCTTCATTTAAGCTGCCTGGTCAGCTCATTAGGCAATATATTTTTTCTAGAGTGCAGGCAGAGTGCTTCATTGTCGGTCCGGAATTGCCAAACATGAGGGCTTCGGGGCCAGGAGAGTGAGGACAGAAGTCTGAGAACACAAGCTAGACCTCGGATTCAGGGTGAGGGCACGGCAGGTACCCCCTGCAGATCTGAACCAATATCTCATGCATCTGAAGTCAGGGCAAGGATCCGACGTTGGCTCAGTTTGGAGTTTCTGTGCATGACGGCCCCTTCATGAAGGGAGCGGAATCTCGAGGCCATGGAGGTTTTCCACGTTGGGAGATGTGGGATGCCCCCTTCAAGGATTACTCCTGCGGGACAATTGAGACCTGTTGGACAGCTCAGGACATCCCATATGGAATGACTCCAGAGCACCATTTGAGGATGGATGCCTGGGAAGTCCGCCTCGCCTTCCAATTGTCTCCTAGCAACAAGACAGTTTAGAACTAATGGATCTGCGGGAGCAACTGGGGTGCCTGAGTTGAAATGCACTTTCCAGAGGATGGGTCCTAATGTGTGTTTGTGTCCATGAGGGCCTTGGAATGGGGAGGTGGCACCGGGACCCTGAAGTATTCTCCTAAGCTTTGGCATAGCTCCCATGCACAAGTTTCCTTGTGGAGACGAGATTTGTTCTGATGGGTGCCTCAGGAAATCCCCTCTGCTGGTATTGGAATCCAGGCTTTTGAGGAGACATGCCTGTTAACCAAAGCAATGGATCCGATAATGGCCTCGGGTCCTGTCTGGTTCAATCTTCTTGGTATGAGTGGAGGTAGATGAGAGGAGGAAGATGCTCAGCTGGTATCAACTGCCCTTTTTTGTCCCGGACGACCTACACTATTGGGATGGCCTCAGGGACTTTGGAGGGTTCTCCTAATTTGTACGATTTTTGACAATGGAATGGGCAGAATTCCCATGGATTGGGTGGGGGCAGTCCTAATGTGTGGCTCCAGGGGCCCCAGCCTGGAGGGAGTGTGGCCCAGGACTTTGACGACAGAATACTGAAAACACAAACTCAGCTTAAGTTAGGGACGTAGGTATGGCAAGCCCAATCTACAAACCATGAGAAGAACTCTTCAGGATATGGAGAATGAGCGAGTCTGAGTCGCTTGCTCAGGCTTTTGTCTCGGGATTTTGTTTCAGCGATGGCCGTGGAATTTTGGGGAGGTCTCATGGGCCATGGATGAATCTTCCTCTCTGTGGATTTGGCCCGATCCCAATTGTTTTTCATCAATCTGTGGGATGGGAGGACTCCTTTCAGGTTTGTTACCTCTGGTGTCCCACCAAAAGAGGAATTCCAAAGCAGAGCCCTGGGGAAGAGTGAAAAGGACACCCCGAAATATGGTTAAAAATTGGGGCCTAGGGGCATGGCAAGCCCAATATGCTGTCTCTTCATATAGGCCCTGAGAGGCCTTACCTGAGGACTGGGCTCAGGCTGAGGGTCACAATGTGTGTTTGTGACCAATGTGGCGTGCAAGCATGGGCTGGGCCTCATGGGCCACGCTTGTTTCAACTACACTGAACGTTGGACAACATGCCAACCACAAGGTTTCTTGCCATGGGGAAAGAGTTATGATTTCTGCATCATTTTCAACCCTGGGCAGTGGTTGGAGATAAGGTCTAGGTTCTGGAGCCTGAACACCGCAGTTGGGAAGAGATGACGACCTAAGGCCATGGCGGGTCTGATGTGCTCAGTGTGCGGCCAGCTGTCTGGGTGGGACCAGGATGTCCAGGCTCAGGCTGGGTCAGAAGGGGAAATAGTGCCCAGGTCAGCCTAAATATTTGGGGTACAGCCGATTGGCGTGCATGTTGATCCTCATTTGGGGTTTCGGGGTAGCCCTGAGGGCAATGTTTTACTTCTGTAGGGCAGGCAGAGTGCGGCATTGTAGTTCTGGATTGCCCAACTGGAGGGCTTGTGGGCCAGTAGTCTGAGGACGGAGTCTGAGAACCCAAGCTAGGCCTAGGTTTCTGGGTGAGGATATGGCAGGCACAATCTACAGACCTCAATCGAGATCTCGTGCATCTGAAGTCAGGGCAAGGATCAGACGATCGCTCAGGTTGGACTTTCTGCCCTGATGGCCCTTTCTTGAAGGGGGTTGGATCACGAGGACATGGGGGTTTTCCCACGATGGGAGTTGTGAGAAGCTCCAAACTGCAAAGATTCTTCTGCAGGACAATTGAGACCTGTTGGTTGGCTCCAGGCCAACGATTCCGAGCAGGGTTCTAAGGATGGATGGCTGGGTAGCCCACCTCGCATTCCAATTGTCTCCAAGCAACAAGACAGGTTAGATCTGCTGGATGTGGCGGGAAACCGAGGAGGCTGAGTTGAAATGGACTCTCCTGTGGATGTGTCCTAATATGTTTTTGTGTCTATGGAGACCTTGGAATGAAGCGGTGGCCCTGGGGCCCTGAAGGGTTCTCGCAAACAGAGGCTTTGACACAGCTCCAACGTGCATGTTTCCCATGAGTAGATGAGATTTCTTCCGATGGGTGAGTCAAGAAACAGCCATATGCTGGTATTGAAATACAGGCCTCTGAGGAGAGATGCCTGGAAACCAAAGCAATGGATCCGATTAGTGCCTAGGGGCCTGTTCGTTCCTTTTTACCTCTGGGGACATCAGTCTAGGGGTCTGAGTGCAGGTAGGTGCTCAGATGGGCTCAGATTGCCCCCTGTTTGTCCTGGGAAGCTACAACTCTTGGGATGGCCTCAGGGACTTTGGAGGTTATCCTATTAGTAGGGTTGTGGCCATTGGAATGGGCACATACAATTCCCTTGGAGAGGGCAAGTACAGTCCTCAGGTTTGGCTCCAGGGCCCTGAGCCTGTAGGGTGTGTAGGCCAGAGCTGATTGGACAGTTGTCTGAAAACACAAACTCGGCTTGTGTTTTGGGTCATAGGTATGGCAGGACTGATCTACAGACCATGAGGAGAACACTTCGGGATATGAGAAAATGGCGAGTGTGAGGCTCTTGCTCAAGTTTTTGTCTCTGGATATCGTGTCACTCATAGTCGTGAAACTGCCGGGTGACTTCATGGGAAATGGACGAGTCTTACTCTCTGGGGGTTCGGTCCCGTCCAAAGAGTTTGCGGTCATTCTGGGGATGGAAGAAGTCCGTTTTTTTGTTGTTGTTGTCGATTTGTTTCATTTTGTTTTTCAACCTCAGATGTCCCACCAAATGAGGGATTCCAGAGTAGAGCCCTGGGGTGGGGCGACTGGACAACCAGAAATCTGGTTAAAAATTGGGGACTAGGGACATGTCAAGCCCATTATGACATCTAATGGTCCAGCCACTGAGAGGACTTACTAGAGGACAGGACTCTCGCTGAGGTCACAATGCGTGTTTATGCTCTCTTCGCACTCAAGAATGGGCGGGGCCTCAGGGTGAATGCTGTTTTCTCCTACACTGAACGTTGGACAACATGCCAACCACAAGGTTTCTTGCCATGGGTCAGGAAGAGTTCTGATTTCTGCATCAGAGTCACCCGTGGGCAGTGATTGGAGATAAGGTCTAGGTTCTGAAGCCTGAAAACTGAGGTAGGGAAGAGATGATGACCTAAGGCCAGGGCGGGTCTGATGTGCTCAGGGTGCGGTCAGCTGTCTGGGTGTTGGTCAGCAGGTCCGGGCTCAGGTTGTGTCAGACAGTGCATTAGTGCCCTGGTTAGACTATATAATTTGGGTACATTCGAGTGCCGTGTAGGTTTATCTTCATTTAAGCTGCCTGGTCAGCTCATTAGGCAATATATTTTTTCTAGAGGGCAGGCAGAGTGCTTCATTGTCGGTCCGGAATTGCCAAACATGAGGGTTTCGGGGCCAGGAGAGTGAGGACGGAAGTCTGAGAACACAAGCTAGACTTCGGATTCAGGGTGAGGGCATGGCAGGTACCCCCTGCAGATCTGAACCAATATCTCATGCATCTGAAGTCAGGGCGAGGATCCGACGTTGGCTCAGGTTGGAGTTTCTGTGCATGACGGCCCCTTCATGAAGGGAGCGGAATCTCGAGGCCATGGAGGTTTTCCACGTTGGGAGATGTGGGATGCCCCCTTCAAGGATTCCTTCTGCGGGACAATTGAGACCTGTTGGACAGCTCCAGGACATCCCATATGGAATGACTCCAGAGCACAATTCGAGGATGGATGCCTGGGAAGTCCGCCTCACCTTCCAATTGTCTCCTAGCAACAAGACAGTTTAGATCTAATGGATCTGCGGGAGCAACCGGGGTGCCTGAGTTGAAATGCACTTTCCAGAGGATGGGTCCTAATGTGTGTTTGTGTCCATGAGGGCCTTGGAATGGGGAGGTGGCACCGGGACCCTGAAGTATTCTCCTAAGCTTTGGCATAGCTCCCATGCACAAGTTTCCTCGTGGAGACGAGATTTGTTCTGATGGGTGCATCAGGAAATCCCCTCTGCTGGTATTGGAATCCAGGCTTTTGAGCAGACATGCCTGTAAACCAAAGCAATGGATCCGATAATGGCCTCGGGTCCTGTCTGGTTCAATCTTCTTGGTATGAGTGGAGGTAGATGAGTGGAGGAAGATGCTCAGCTGGTATCAACCGCCCTTTTTTGTCCCGGGCGACCTACACTATTGGGATGGCCTCAGGGACTTTGGAGGGTTCTCCTAATTTGTACGATTTTTGACAATGGAATGGGCAGAATTCCCATGGATTGGGTGGGGGCAGTCCTAATGTGTGGCTCCAGGGGCCCCAGCCTGGAGGGAGTGTGGCCCAGGACTTTGAGGACAGAAGACTGAAAACACAAACTCAGCTTAAGTTTGGGGACGTAGGTATGGCACGCCTGATCTACAAACCATGAGAAGAACTCTTCAGGATATGAAGAATGAGCGAGTCTGAGTCGCTTGCTCAGGCTTTTGTCTCGGGATTTTGTTTCAGCGATGGCCGTGGAATGTTGGGGAGGTCTCATGGGCCATGGACGAATCTTCCTCTCTGTGGATTTGGCCCGATCCCAATTGTTTTTCGTCAATCTGTGGGATGGGAGGACTCCTTTCAGGTTTGTTACCTCTGGTGTCCCACCAGAAGAGGAATTCCAAAGCAGAGCCCTGGGGAAGAGTGAAGGGACACCCCGAACTATGGTTAAAAATTGGGGCCTAGGGGCATGGCAAGCCCAATATGCTGTCTCTTCATATAGGCCCTGAGAGGCCTTACCTGAGGACTGGGCTCAGGCTCAGGGTCACAATGTGTGTTTGTGACCAATGTGGTCCGCAAGCATGGGCTGGGCCTCATGGGCCACGCTTGTTTCAACTACACTGAACGTTGGACAACATGCCAAGCACAAGGTTTCTTGCCATGGGGAAAGAGTTCTGATTTCTGCATCATTTTCAACCCTGGGCAGTGGTTGGAGATAAGGTCTAGGTTCTGGAGCCTGAAAACCGCAGTTGGGAAGAGATGACGACCTAAGGCCATGGCGGGTCCGATGTGCTCAGTGTGCGGCCAGCTGTCTGGGTGGGACCAGGAGGTCCAGGCTCAGGCTGGGTCAGAAGGGGAAATAGTGCCCAGGTCAGCATATATGTTTGGGGTACAGCCGAATGGCGTGCAGGTTGATCCTCATTTGGGGTTTCGGGGTAGCCCTGAGGGCAATGTTTTACTTCTGTAGGGCAGGCAGAGTGCGGCATTGTAGTTCTGGATTGCCCAACTGGAGGGCTTGTGGGCCAGTAGTCTGAGGACGGAGTCTGAGAACCCAAGCTAGGCCTAGGTTTCTGGGTGAGGATATGGCAGGCACAATCTACAGACCTCAATAGAGATCTCGTGCATCTGAAGTCAGGGCAAGGATCAGACGATCGCTCAGTTTAGACTTTCTGCCCTGATGGCCCTTTCTTGAAGGGGGATGGATCACGAGGACATGGGGGTTTTCCCACGATGGGAGTTGTGAGAAGCTCCAAACTGCAAAGATTCTTCTGCAGGACAATTGAGACCTGTTGGTTGGCTCCAGGCCAACGATTCCGAGCAGGGTTCTAAGGATGGATGGCTGGGTAGCCCACCTCGCATTCCAATTGTCTCCAAGCAACAAGACAGGTTAGATCTGCTGAATGTGGGGGGCAACCGAGGAGGCTGAGTTGAAATGGACTCTCCTGTGGATGTGTCCTAATATGTTTTTGTGTCTATGGAGACCTTTGAATGAAGCGGTGGCCCTGGGGCCCTGAAGGGTTCTCCTAAACAGAGGCTTTGACACAGCTCCAACGTGCATGTTTCCCATGTGTAGATGAGATTTATTCTGATGGGTGAGTCAAGAAACAGCCATATGCTGGTATTGAAATCCAGGCCTCTGAGGAGAGATGCCTGGAAACAAAAGCAATGGATCCGATTAGTGCCTAGGGGCCTGTTCGTTCCTTTTTACCTCTGGGGACATCAGTCTAGGGGTCTGAGTGCAGGTAGGTGCTCAGATGGGCTCAGATTGCCCCCTGTTTGTCCTGGGAAGACACAACTCTTGGGATGGCCTCAGGGACTTTGGAGGTTATCCTATTAGTAGGGTCGTGGACATTGGAATGGGCCCATACAATTTCCTTGGAGAGGGCTAGTACAGTCCTCAGGTTTGGCTCCAGGGCCCTGAGCCTGTAGGGTGTGTAGGCCAGAGCTGTTTGGACAGTTGTCTGAAAACACAAACTCGGCTTATGTTTTGGTTCATAGGTATGGCAGGACTGATCTACAGACCATGAGGAGAACACTTCGGGATATGAAAAAAGGGCGAGTGTGAGGCTCTCGCTCAAGTTTTTGTCTCTGGATATCGTGTCACTCATGGTCGTGAAATTGCCGGGTGACTTCATGGGAAATGGACGAGTCTTACTCTCTGGGGTTCGGTCCCGTCCAAAGAGTTTGGGGTCATTCTGGGGATGGAAGAAGTCCATTTTTTTGTTGTTGTTGTCGCTTTGTTTCATTTTGTTTTTCAACCTCAGATGTCCCACCAAATGAGGGATTCCAGAGTAGAGCCCTGGGGTGGGGCGACTGGACAACCAGAAATCTGGTTAAAAATTGGGGACTAGGGACATGTCAAGCCCATTATGACATCTAATGGTCCAGCCACTGAGAGGACTTACTAGAAGACAGGACTCACGCTGAGGTCACAATGCGTGTTTATGCTCTCGTCGCACTCAAGAATGGGCGGGGCCTCAGGGTGAATGCTGTTTTCTCCTACACTGAACGTTGGACAACATGCCAACCACAAGGTTTCTTGCCATGGGTCAGGAAGAGTTCTGATTTCTGCATCAGAGTCACCCGTGGGCAGTGATTGGAGATAAGGTCTAGGTTCTGAAGCCTGAAAACTGAGGTAGGGAAGAGATGATGACCTAAGGCCAGGGCGGGTTTTATGTGCTCAGTGTGCGGTCAGCTGTCTGGGTGTTGGTCAGCAGGTCCGGGCTCAGGTTGTGTCAGACAGTGCATTAGTGCCCCGGTTAGACTATATAATTTGGGTACATTCGAGTGCCGTGTAGGTTTATCTTCATTTAAGCTGCCTGGTCAGCTCATTAGGCAATATATTTTTCTAGAGGGAAGGCAGAGTGCTTCATTGTCGGTCCAGAATTGCCAAACATGAGGGCTTCGGGGCCAGGAGAGTGAGGACGGAAGTCTGAGAACACAAGCTAGACTTCGGATTCAGGGTGATGGCACGGCAGGTACCCCCTGCAGATCTGAACCAATATCTCATGCATCTGAAGTCAGGGCGAGGATCCGACGTTGGCTCAGGTTGGAGTTTCTGTGCATGACGGCCCCTTCATGAAGGGAGCGGAATCTCGAGGCCATGGAGGTTTTCCACGTTGGGAGATGTGGGATGCCCCCTTCAAGGATTCCTTCTGCGGGACAATTGAGACCTGTTGGACAGCTCCAGGACATCCCATATGGAATGACTCCAGAGCACAATTCGAGGATGGATGCCTGGGAAGTCCGCCTCACCTTCCAATTGTCTCCTAGCAACAAGACAGTTTAGATCTAATGGATCTGCGGGAGCAACCGGGGTGCCTGAGTTGAAATGCACTTTCCAGAGGATGGGTCCTAATGTGTGTTTGTGTCCATGAGGGCCTTGGAATGGGGAGGTGGCACCGGGACCCTGAAGTATTCTCCTAAGCTTTGGCATAGCTCCCATGCACAAGTTTCCTCGTGGAGACGAGATTTGTTCTGATGGGTGCATCAGGAAATCCCCTCTGCTGGTATTGGAATCCAGGCTTTTGAGGAGACATGCCTGTAAACCAAAGCAATGGATCCGATAATGGCCTCGGGTCCTGTCTGGTTCAATCTTCTTGGTATGAGTGGAGGTAGATGAGTGGAGGAAGATGCTCAGCTGGTATCAACCGCCCTTTTTTGTCCCGGGCGACCTACACTATTGGGATGGCCTCAGGGACTTTGGAGGGTTCTCCTAATTTGTACGATTTTTGACAATGGAATGGGCAGAATTCCCATGGATTGGGTGGGGGCAGTCCTAATGTGTGGCTCCAGGGGCCCCAGCCTGGAGGGAGTGTGGCCCAGGACTTTGAGGACAGAAGACTGAAAACACAAACTCAGCTTAAGTTTGGGGACGTAGGTATGGCACGCCTGATCTACAAACCATGAGAAGAACTCTTCAGGATATGAAGAATGAGCGAGTCTGAGTCGCTTGCTCAGGCTTTTGTCTCGGGATTTTGTTTCAGCGATGGCCGTGGAATGTTGGGGAGGTCTCATGGGCCATGGACGAATCTTCCTCTCTGTGGATTTGGCCCGATCCCAATTTTTTTTCGTCAATCTGTGGGATGGGAGGACTCCTTTCAGGTTTGTTACCTCTGGTGTCCCACCAGAAGAGGAATTCCAAAGCAGAGCCCTGGGGAAGAGTGAAGGGACACCCCGAACTATGGTTAAAAATTGGGGCCTAGGGGCATGGCAAGCCCAATATGCTGTCTCTTCATATAGGCCCTGAGAGGCCTTACCTGAGGACTGGGCTCAGGCTCAGGGTCACAATGTGTGTTTGTGACCAATGTGGTCCGCAAGCATGGGCTGGGCCTCATGGGCCACGCTTGTTTCAACTACACTGAACGTTGGACAACATGCCAAGCACAAGGTTTCTTGCCATGGGGAAAGAGTTCTGATTTCTGCATCATTTTCAACCCTGGGCAGTGGTTGGAGATAAGGTCTAGGTTCTGGAGCCTGAAAACCGCAGTTGGGAAGAGATGACGACCTAAGGCCATGGCGGGTCCGATGTGCTCAGTGTGCGGCCAGCTGTCTGGGTGGGACCAGGAGGTCCAGGCTCAGGCTGGGTCAGAAGGGGAAATAGTGCCCAGGTCAGCATATATGTTTGGGGTACAGCCGAATGGCGTGCAGGTTGATCCTCATTTGGGGTTTCGGGGTAGCCCTGAGGGCAATGTTTTACTTCTGTAGGGCAGGCAGAGTGCGGCATTGTAGTTCTGGATTGCCCAACTGGAGGGCTTGTGGGCCAGTAGTCTGAGGACGGAGTCTGAGAAACCAAGCTAGGCCTAGGTTTCTGGGTGAGGATATGGCAGGCACAATCTACAGACCTCAATAGAGATCTCGTGCATCTGAAGTCAGGGCAAGGATCAGACGATCGCTCAGTTTAGACTTTCTGCCCTGATGGCCCTTTCTTGAAGGGGGATGGATCACGAGGACATGGGGGTTTTCCCACGATGGGAGTTGTGAGAAGCTCCAAACTGCAAAGATTCTTCTGCAGGACAATTGAGACCTGTTGGTTGGCTCCAGGCCAACGATTCCGAGCAGGGTTCTAAGGATGGATGGCTGGGTAGCCCACCTCGCATTCCAATTGTCTCCAAGCAACAAGACAGGTTAGATCTGCTGAATGTGGGGGGCAACCGAGGAGGCTGAGTTGAAATGGACTCTCCTGTGGATGTGTCCTAATATGTTTTTGTGTCTATGGAGACCTTTGAATGAAGCGGTGGCCCTGGGGCCCTGAAGGGTTCTCCTAAACAGAGGCTTTGACACAGCTCCAACGTGCATGTTTCCCATGTGTAGATGAGATTTATTCTGATGGGTGAGTCAAGAAACAGCCATATGCTGGTATTGAAATCCAGGCCTCTGAGGAGAGATGCCTGGAAACAAAAGCAATGGATCCGATTAGTGCCTAGGGGCCTGTTCGTTCCTTTTTACCTCTGGGGACATCAGTCTAGGGGTCTGAGTGCAGGTAGGTGCTCAGATGGGCTCAGATTGCCCCCTGTTTGTCCTGGGAAGACACAACTCTTGGGATGGCCTCAGGGACTTTGGAGGTTATCCTATTAGTAGGGTCGTGGACATTGGAATGGGCCCATACAATTTCCTTGGAGAGGGCTAGTACAGTCCTCAGGTTTGGCTCCAGGGCCCTGAGCCTGTAGGGTGTGTAGGCCAGAGCTGTTTGGACAGTTGTCTGAAAACACAAACTCGGCTTATGTTTTGGTTCATAGGTATGGCAGGACTGATCTACAGACCATGAGGAGAACACTTCGGGATATGAAAAAAGGGCGAGTGTGAGGCTCTCGCTCAAGTTTTTGTCTCTGGATATCGTGTCACTCATGGTCGTGAAATTGCCGGGTGACTTCATGGGAAATGGACGAGTCTTACTCTCTGGGGTTCGGTCCCGTCCAAAGAGTTTGGGGTCATTCTGGGGATGGAAGAAGTCCATTTTTTTGTTGTTGTTGTCGCTTTGTTTCATTTTGTTTTTCAACCTCAGATGTCCCACCAAATGAGGGATTCCAGAGTAGAGCCCTGGGGTGGGGCGACTGGACAACCAGAAATCTGGTTAAAAATTGGGGACTAGGGACATGTCAAGCCCATTATGACATCTAATGGTCCAGCCACTGAGAGGACTTACTAGAAGACAGGACTCACGCTGAGGTCACAATGCGTGTTTATGCTCTCGTCGCACTCAAGAATGGGCGGGGCCTCAGGGTGAATGCTGTTTTCTCCTACACTGAACGTTGGACAACATGCCAACCACAAGGTTTCTTGCCATGGGTCAGGAAGAGTTCTGATTTCTGCATCAGAGTCACCCGTGGGCAGTGATTGGAGATAAGGTCTAGGTTCTGAAGCCTGAAAACTGAGGTAGGGAAGAGATGATGACCTAAGGCCAGGGCGGGTTTTATGTGCTCAGTGTGCGGTCAGCTGTCTGGGTGTTGGTCAGCAGGTCCGGGCTCAGGTTGTGTCAGACAGTGCATTAGTGCCCCGGTTAGACTATATAATTTGGGTACATTCGAGTGCCGTGTAGGTTTATCTTCATTTAAGCTGCCTGGTCAGCTCATTAGGCAATATATTTTTCTAGAGGGAAGGCAGAGTGCTTCATTGTCGGTCCAGAATTGCCAAACATGAGGGCTTCGGGGCCAGGAGAGTGAGGACGGAAGTCTGAGAACACAAGCTAGACTTCGGATTCAGGGTGAGGGCACGGCAGGTACCCCCTGCAGATCTGAACCAATATCTCATGCATCTGAAGTCAGGGCGAGGATCCGACGTTGGCTCAGGTTGGAGTTTCTGTGCATGACGGCCCCTTCATGAAGGGAGCGGAATCTCGAGGCCATGGAGGTTTTCCACGTTGGGAGATGTGGGATGCCCCCTTCAAGGATTCATTCTGCGGGACAATTGAGACCTGTTGGACAGCTCCAGGACATCCCATATGGAATGACTCCAGAGCACCATTCGAGGATGGATGCCTGGGAAGTCCGCCTCGTCTTCCAATGGTCTCCTAGCAACAAGACAGTTTAGATCTAATGGATCTGCGGGAGCAACCGGGGTGGCTGAGTTGAAATGCACTTTCCAGAGGATGGGTCCTAATGAGTGTTTGTGTCCATGAGGGCCTTGGAATGGGGAGGTGGCACCGGGACCCTGAAGATTTCTCCTAAGCTTTGGCATAGCTCCCATGCACAAGTTTCCTTGTGGAGACAAGATTTGTTCTGATGGGTGCCTCAGGAAATCCCCTCTGCTTGTATTGGAATCCATGCTTTTGAGGAGACATGCCTGTAAACCAAAGCAATGGATCCGATAATGGCCTCGGGTCCTGTCTGGTTCAATCTTCTTGGTATGAGTGGAGGTAGATGAGTGGAGGTAGATGCTCAGCCTTTATCACCCGCCCTTTTTTGTCCCGGGCGACCTACACTATTGGGATGGCCTCAGGGACTTTGGAGGGTTCTCCTAATTTGAACGATTTTTGACAATGGAATGGGCAGAATTCCCATGGATTGGGTGGGGGCAGTCCTAATGTGTGGCTCCAGGGGCCCCAGCCTGGAGGGAGTGTGGCCCAGGACATTGAGGACAGAAGACTGAAAACACAAACTCAGCTTAAGTTTGGGGACGTAGGTATGGCACGCCCGATCTACAAACCATGAGAAGAACTCTTCAGGATATGAAGAATGAGCGAGTCTGAGGCGCTTGCTCAGGCTTTTGTCTCTGGATTTTGTTTAGCGATGGCCGTGTAATGTTGGGGAGGTCTCATGGGCCATGGACGAATCTTTCTCTCTGTGGATTTGGCGTGATCCCAATTGTTTTTCGTCAATCTGTGGGATGGGAGGACTCCTTTCAGGTTTGTTACCTCAGGTGTCCCACCAAAAGAGGAATTCCAAAGCAGAGCCCTGGGTAAGAGTGAAGGGACAACCCGAACTATGGTTAAAAATTGGGGCCTACGGGCATGGCAAGCCCAATATGCTGTCTCTTCATATAGGCCCTGAGAGGCCTTACCTGAGGACTGGGCTCAGGCTGAGGGTCACAATGTGTGTTTGTGACCAATGTGGCCCGCAAGCATGGGCTCGGCCTCATGGGCCATGCTTGTTTCAACTACACTGAACGTTGGACAACCTGCCAACCACAAGGTTTCTTGCCAAGGGGAAAGAGTTCTGATTTCTGCATCATTTTCAACCCTGGGCAGTGGTTGGAGATAAGGTCTAGGTTCTGGAGCCTGAAAACCGCAGTTGGGAAGAGATGACGACCTAAGGCCATGGCGGGTCCGATGTGATCAGTGTGCGGCCAGCTGTCTGGGTGGGACCAGGAGGTCCAGGCTCAGGCTGGGTCAGAAGGGGAAATAGTGCCCAGGTCAGCCTATATGTTTGGGGTACAGCCAAATGGCGTGCAGGTTGATCCTCATTTGGGGTTTCGGGGTAGCCCTGAGGGCAATGTTTTACTTCTGTAGGGCAGGCAGAGTGCGGCATTGTAGTTCTGGATTGTCAAACTGGAGGGCTTGTGGGCCCGTAGTCTGAGGACAGAGTCTGAGAACCCAAGCTAGGCCTAGGTTTCTGGGTGAGGATATGGCAGGCACAATCTACAGACCTCAAGAGATCTCGTGCATCTGAAGTCAGGGCAAGGTTCAGATGATCGCTCAGGTTGGACTTTCTGCCCTGATGGCCCTTTCTTGAAGGGGGTTGGATCACGAGGACATGGGGGTTTTCCCACGATGGGAGTTGTGAGAAGCTCCAAACTGAAAAGATTCTTCTGCAGGACAATTGAGACCTGTTGGTTGGCTCCAGGCCAAGGATTCCGAGCAGGGTTCTAAGGATGGATGGCTGGGTAGCCCACCTCGCATTCCAATTGTCTCCAAGCAACCAGACAGGTTAGATCTGCTGGATGTGGGGGGCAACCGAGGAGGCTGAGTTGAAATGGACTCTCCTGTGGATGTGTCCTAATATGTTTTTGCGTCTATGGGGACCTTGGAATGAAGAGGTGGCCCTGGGGCCCTGAAGGGTTCTCCTAAACAGAGGCTTTGACACAGCTCCAACGTGCAAGTTTCCCATGTGTAGATGAGATTTGTTCTGATGGTGAGTCAAGAAACATTCATATGCTGGTATTGAAATCCAGTACTCTGAGGAGAGATGCCTGGAAACCAAAGCAATGGATCCGATTAGTGCCTAGGGGCCTGTTCTTTCCTTTTAACCACTGGGGACATCAGTCTACGGGTCTGAGTGCAGGTAGGTGCTCAGATGGGCTCAGATTGCCCCTGTTTGTCCTGGGAAGCCACAACTCTTGGGATGGCCTCAGGGACTTTGGAGGTTATCCTATTAGTAGGGTTGTGTCCATTGGAATGGGCACATACAATTCACTTGGAGAGGGCAAGTACAGTCCTCAGGTTTGGCTCCAGGGCCCTGAGCCTGTAGGGTGTGTAGGCCAGAGCTGTTTGGACAGTTGTCTGAAAACACAAACTCGGCTTATGTTTTGGGTCATAAGTATGGCAGGATTGATCTACAGACCATGAGGAGAACACTTCGGGATATGAAAAAAGGGCGAGTGTGAGGCTCTTGCTCAAGTTTTTGTCTCTGGATATCGTGTCACTCATGGTCCTGAAATTGCCGGGTGACTTCATGGGAAATGGACGAGTCTTACACTCTGGGGGTCGGTCCCGTCCAAAGAGTTTGGGGTCATTCTGGGGATGGAAGAAGTCCGTTTTTTTGTTGTTGTTGTCGATTTGTTTCATTTTGTTTTTCAACCTCAGATGTCCCACCAAATGAGGGATTCCAGAGTAGAGCCCTGGGGTGGGGCGACTGGACAACCAGAAATCTGGTTAAAAATTGGGGACTTGGGACATGTCAAGCCCATTATGACATCTAATGTTCCAGCAACTGAGAGGACTTACTAGAGGACAGGACTCACGCTGAGGTCACAATGCGTGTTTATGCTCTCGTCGCACTCAAGAATGGGCGGGGCCTCAGGGTGAATGCTGGGTTCTCCTACACTGAACGTTGGACAACATGCCAACCACAAGGTTTCTTGCCATGGGTCAGGGAGAGTTCTGATTTCTGCATCACAGTCACCCGTGGGCAGTGATTGGAGATAAGGTCTAGGTTCTGAAGCTTGAAAACTGAGGTAGGGAAGAGATGATGACCTAAGGCCATGGCGGGTCTGATGTGCTCAGGGTGTGGTCAGCTGTCTGGGTGTTGGTCAGCATGTCCGGGCTCAGGTTGTGTCAGACAGTGCATTAGTGCCCAGGTTAGACTATATAATTTGGGTTCATTCGAGTGCCGTGTAGGTTTATCCTCTTTTAAGCTGCCTGGGCTGCTCATTAGGCAATATATTTTTTCTAGAGGGCAGGCAGAGTGCTTCATTGTCGGTCCGGAATTGCCAAACTAGAGGACTTCGGGGCCAGGAGAGTGAGGACGGAAGTCTGAGAACACAAGCTAGTCTTGGGATTCAGGGTGAGGGCACGGCAGGTAACCCCTGCAGATCTGAACCAATATCTCATGCATCTGAAGACATGGCGAGGATCCGACGTTGGCTCAGGTTGGAGTTTCTGTGCATGACGGCCCCTTCATGAAGGGAGCGGAATCTCGAGGCCATGGAGGTTTTCCACGTTGGGAGATGTGGGATGCCCCCTTCGATTCCTTGCGGGACAATTGAGACCTGTTGGACAGCTCCAGGACATCCCATATGGAATGACTCCAGAGCACCGTTCGAGGATGGATGCCTGGGAAGTCCGCCTCGCCTTCCAATTGTCTCCTAGCAACAAGACAGTTTAGATCTAATGGATCTGCGGGAGCAACCGGTGTGGCTGAGTTGAAATGCACTTTCCAGAGGATGGGTCCTAACGTGTGTTTGTGTCCATGAGGGCCTTGGAATGGGGAGGTGGCACCGGGACCCTGAAGTATTCTCCTAAGCTTTGGCATAGCTCCCATGCACAAGTTTCCTTGTGGAGACGAGATTTGTTCTGATGGGTGCCTCAGGAAATCCCCTCTGCTGGTATTGGAATCCAGGCTTTTGAGGAGACATGCCTGTAAAACAAAGCAATGGATCCGATAATGGCCTCGGGTCCTGTCTGGTTCAATCTTCTTGGTATGAGTGGAGGTAGATGAGTGGAGGTAGATGCTCAGCCGGTATCACCCGCCCTTTTGTGTCCCGGGCGGCCTACACTATTGGGATGGCCTCAGGGACTTTGGAGGGTTCTCCTAATTTGTACGATTTTTGACAATGGAATGGGCAGAATTCCCATGGATTGGGTGGGGGCAGTCCTAATGTGTGGCTCCAGGGACACCAGCCTGGAGGGAGTGTGGCCCAGGACTTTGAGGACAGAAGACTGAAAACACAAACTCAGCTTAAGTTTGGGGACGTAGGTATGGCACGCGCGATCTACAAACCATGAGAAGAACTCTTCAGGATATGAAGAATGAGCGAGTCTGAGGCGCTTGCTCAGGCTTTTGTCTCTGGATTATGTTTCAGCAATGGCCGTGGATTGTTGGGGAGGTCTCATGGGCCATGGACGAATCTTCCTCCCTGTGGATTTGGCCCGATTCCAATTATTTTTCGTCAATCTGTGGGATGGGAGGACTCCTTTCAGGTTTGTTACCTCAGGTGTCCCACCAAAAGAGGAATTCCAAAGCAGAGCCCTGGGGAAGAGTGAAAGGACAACCCGAACTATGGTTAAAAATTGGGGCCTAGGGGATATGGCAAGCCCAATATCCTGTCTCTTCATATAGGCCCTGAGAGGCCTTACCTGAGGAGTGGGCTCAGGCTGAGGGTCACAATGTGTGTTTGTGACCAAAGTGCCCTGCAAGCATGGGCTGGGCCTCATGGGCCACGCTTGTTTCAACTACACTGAACGTTGGACAACATGCCAACCACAAGGTTTCTTGCCATGGGGAAAGAGTTCTGATTTCTGCATCATTTTCAACCCTGGGCAGTGGTTGGAGATAAGGTCTAGGTTCTGGAGCCTGAAAACCGCATTTGGGAAGAGATAACGACCTAAGGCCATGGCGGGTCCGATGTGCTCAGTGTGCGGACAGCTGTCTGGATGGGACCAGGAGGTCTAGGCTCATGCTGGGTCAGAAGGGGAAATAGTGCCCAGGTCAGCCTAAATGTTTGGGGTACAGCCGAATGGCGTGCAGGTTGACCTCATTTGGGATTTCGGGGTAGCCCTGAGGGCAATGTTTTACTTCTGTAGGGCAGGCAGAGTGCGGCATTGTAGTTCTGGATTGCCCAACTGGAGGGCTTGTGGGCCAGTAGTCTGAGGACGGAGTCTGAGAACCCAAGCTAGGCCTAGGTTTCTGGGTGAGGATATGGCAGGCACAATCTACAGACCTCAATCGAGATCTCGTGCATCTGAAGTCAGGGCAAGGATCAGACGATCGCTCAGGTTGGACTTTCTGCCCTGATGGCCCTTTCTTGAAGGGGGTTGGATCACGAGGACATGGGGGTTTTCCCACGATGGGAGTTGTGAGAAGCTCCAAACTGCAAAGATTCTAATGCAGGACAATTGAGACCTGTTGGTTGGCTCCAGGCCAACGATTCCGAGCAGGGTTCTAAGGATGGATGGCTGGGTAGCCCACCTCGCATTCCAATTGTCTCCAAGCAACAAGACAGGTTAGATCTGCTGGATGTGGGGGGCAACCGAGGAGGCTGAGTTGAAATGGACTCTCCTGTGGATGTGTCCTAATATGTTTTTGTGTCTATGGAGACCTTGGAATGAAGCAGTGGCCCTGGGGCCCTGAAGGGTTCTCTTAAACAGAGGCTTTGACACAGCTCCAACGTGCATGTTTCCCATGTGTAGATGAGATTTGTTCTGATGGGTGAGTGAAGAAACATTCATATGCTGGTATTGAAATCCAGGCCTCTGAG
The DNA here is from genome assembly GCF_964662115.1 of Mustela nivalis. Lineage (NCBI taxonomy): Eukaryota > Metazoa > Chordata > Mammalia > Carnivora > Mustelidae > Mustela > Mustela nivalis. The sequence continues at coordinate 59,962 of NW_028136116.1, read as the reverse complement.
GAGAGATGCCTGGAAACCAAAGCAATGGATCCGATTAGTGCCTAGGGGCCTATTCGTTCCTTTTTACCTATGGGGACATCAGTCTACGGGTCTGAGTGCAGGTAGGTGCTCCGATGGGCTCAGATTGCCCCTGTTTGTCCTGGGAAGCCAGAACTATTGGGATGGCCTCAGGGACTTTGGAGGTTATCCTACTAGTAGGGTTGTGGCCATTGGAATGGGCACATACAATTCCCTTGGAGAGGGCAAGTACAGTCCTCAGGTTTGGCTCCAGGGCCCTGAGCCTGTAGGGTGTGTAGGCCAGAGCTGTTTTGACAGTTGTCTGAAAACACAAACTCGGCTTATGTTTTGGGTCATAGGTATGGCAGGACTGATCTACAGACCATGAGGAGAACACTTCGGGATATGAAAAAAGGGCGAGTGTGAGCTTCTTGCTCAAGTTTTTGTCTCTGGATATCGTATCACTCATGGTCGTGAATTGCCGGGTGACTTCATGGGAAATGGACGAGTCTTACTTTCTGGGGGTTCGGTCCCGTCCAAAGAGTTTGGGGTCATTCTGGGGATGGAAGAAGTCCGTTTTTTTGTTGTTGTTGTCGATTTGTTTCATTTTGTTTTTCAACCTCAGATGTCCCACCAAATGAGGGATTCCAGAGTAGAGCCCTGGGGTGGGGCGACTGGACAACCAGAAATCTGGTTAAAAATTGGGGACTTGGGACATGTCAAGCCCATTATGACATCTAATGTTCCAGCAACTGAGAGGACTTACTAGAGGACAGGACTCACGCTGAGGTCACAATGCGTGTTTATGCTCTCGTCGCACTCAAGAATGGGCGGGGCCTCAGGGTGAATGCTGTTTTCTCCTAAACTGAACGTTGGACAACATGCCAACCACAAGGTTTCTTGCCATGGGTCAGGAAGAGTTCTGATTTCTGCATCACAGTCACCCGTGGGCAGTGATTGGAGATAAGGTCTAGGTTCTGAAGCCTGAAAACTGAGGTAGGGAAGTGATGATGACCTAAGGCCATGGCGGGTCTGATGTGCTCAGCGTTTGGTCAGCTGTCTGGGTGTTGGTCAGCAGGTCCGGGCTCAGGTTGTGTCAGACAGTGCATTAGTGCCCAGGTTAGACTATATAATTTGGGTACATTCGAGTGCCGTGTAGGTTTATCCTCATTTAAGCTGCCTGGGCTGCTCATTAGGCAATATATTTTTTCTAGAGGGCAGGCAGAGTGCTTCATTGTCGGTCCGGAATTGCCAAATTTGAGGGCTTCGGGGCCAGGAGAGTGAGGACGGAAGTCTGAGAACACAAGCTAGACTTTGGATTCAGGGTGAGGGCACGGCAGGTACCCCCTGCAGATCTGAACCAATATCTCATGCATCGGAAGTCAGGGCGAGGATCCGACGTTGGCTCAGGTTGGAGTTTCTGTGCAAGACGGCCCCTTCATGAAGGGAGCGGAATCTCGAGGCCATGGAGGTTTTCCACGTTGGGAGATGTGGGAAGCCCCCTTCAAGGATTCCTTCTGCGGGACAATTGAGACCTGCTGGACAGCTCCAGGACATCCCATATGGAATGACTCCAGAGCACCGTTCGAGGATGGATGCCTGGGAAGTCCGCCTCGCCTTCCAATTGTCTCCTAGCAACAAGACAGTTTAGATCTAATGGATCTGCGGGAGCAACCGGTGTGGCTGAGTTGAAAGGCACTTTCCAGAGGATGGGTCCTAACGTGTGTTTGTGTCCATGAGGGCCTTGGAATGGGGAGGTGGCACCGGGACCCTGAAGTATTCTCCTAAGCTTTGGCATAGCTCCCATGCACAAGTTTCCTTGTGGAGACGAGATTTGTTCTGATGGGTGCCTCAGGAAATCCCCTCTGCTGGTATTGGAATCCAGGCTTTTGAGGAGACATGCCTGTAAAACAAAGCAATGGATCCGATAATGGCCTCGGGTCCTGTCTGGTCCAATCTTCTTGGTATGAGTGGAGGTAGATGAGTGGAGGTAGATGCTCAGCCGGTATCAACCGCCCTTTTTTGTCCCGGGCGACCTACACTTTTGGGATGGCCTCAGGGACTTTGGAGGGTTCTCCTAATTTGTACGATTTTTGACAATGGAATGGGCAGAATTCCCATGGATTGGGTGGGGGCAGTCCTAATGTGTGGCTCCAGGGGCCCCAGCCTGGAGGGAGTGTGGCCCAGGACTTTGAGGACAGAAGACTGAAAACACAAACTCAGCTTAAGTTTGGGGACGTAGGTATGGCACGCCCGATCTACAAACCATGAGAAGAACTCTTCAGGATATGAAGAATGAGCGAGTCTGAGGCGCTTGCTCAGGCTTTTGTCTCTGGATTTTGTTTCAGGGATGGCCGTGGAATGTTGGGGAGGTCTCATGGGCCATGGACGAATCTTCCTCTCTGTGGATTTGGCCCGATCCCAATTGTTTTTCGTCAATCTGTGGGATGGGAGGACTCCTTTCAGGTTTATTACCTCAGGTGTCCCACCAAAAGAGGAATTCCAAAGCAGAGCCCTGGGGAAGAGTGAAGAGACAACCCGAACTATGGTTAAAAATTGGGGCCTAGGGACATGGCAAGCCCAATATCCTGTCTCTTCATATAGGCCCTGAGAGGCCTTACCTGAGGACTGGGCTCAGGCTGAGGGTCACAATGTGTGTTTGTGACCAATGTGGCCCGCAAGCATGGGCTGGGCCTCATGGGCCACACTTGTTTCAACTACACTGAACGTTGGACAACATGCAAACCACAAGGTTTCTTGCCATGGGGAAAGAGTTCTGATTTCTGCATCATTTTCAACCCTGGGCAGTGGTTGGAGATAAGGTCTAGGTTCTGGAGCCTGAAAACCGCAGTTGGGAAGAGATGACGACCTAAGGCCATGGCGGGTCCGATGTGCTCAGTGTGCGGCCAGCTGTCTGGGTGGGACCAGGAGGTCCAGGCTCAGGCTGGGTCAGAAGGGGAAATAGTGCCCAGGTCAGCCTATATGTTTGGGGTATGCCGAATGGCGTGCAGGTTGATTCTCATTTGGGGTTTCGGGGTAGCCCTGAGGGCAATGTTTTACTTCTGTAGGGCAGGCAGAGTGCGGCATTGTAGTTCTGGATGGCCCAACTGGAGGGCTTGTGGGCCAGTAGTCTGAGGACGGAGTCTGAGAACCCAAGCTAGGCCTAGGATTCTGGGTGAGGATATGGCAGGCACAATCTACAGATTTCAATAGAGATCTCGTGCATCTGAAGTCAGGGCAAGGATCAGACGATCGCTCAGGTTGGACTTTCTGCCCTGATGGCCCGTTCTTGAAGGGGGTTGGATCACGAGGACATGGGGGTTTTCCCACTTTGGGAGTTGTGAGAAGCTCCAAACTGCAAAGATTCTTCTGCAGGACAATTGAGACCTGTTGGTTGGCTCCAGGCCAACGACTCCGAGCAGGGTTCTAAGGATGGATGGCTGGGTAGCCCACCTCGCATTCCAATTGTCTCCAAGCAACAAGACAGGTTAGATCTGCTGGATGTGGGGGGCAACCGAGAAGGCTGAGTTGAAATGGACTCTCCTGTGGATGTGTCCTAATATGTTTTTGTGTCTATGGAGACCTTGGAATGAAGCGGTGGCCCTGGGGCCCTGAAGGGTTCTCCTAAACAGAGGCTTTGACACAGCTTCAACGTGCATGTTTCCCATGTGTAGATGAGATTTGTTCTAATGGGTGAGTCAAGAAACAGCCATATGCTGGTATTGAAATCCAGGCCTCTGAGGAGAGATGCCTGGAAACCAAAGCAATGGATCCGATTAGTGCCTAGGGGCCTGTTCGTTCCTTTTTACCTCTGGGGACATCAGTCTAGGGGTCTGAGTGCAGGTAGGTGCTCAGATGGGCTCAGATTGCCCCTGTTTGTCCTGGGAAGCCACAACTATTGGGATGGCCTCAGGGACTTTGGAGGTTATCCTACTAGTAGGGTTGTGGCCATTGGAATGGGCACATACAATTCCCTTGGAGAGGGCAAGTACAGTCCTCAGGTTTGGCTCCAGGGCCCTGAGCCTGTAGGGTGTGTAGGCCAGAGCTGTTTTGACAGTTGTCTGAAAACACAAACTCGGCTTATGTTTTGGGTCATAGGTATGGCAGGACTGATCTACAGACCATGAGGAGAACACTTCGGGATATGAAAAAAAAGCGAGTGTGAGGCTCTTGCTCAAGTTTTTGTCTCTGGATATCGTGTCACTCATGGTCGTGAAATTGCCGGGTGACTTCATGGGAAATGGACGAGTCTTACTCTCTGGGGGTTCGGTCCCGTCCAAAGAGTTTGGGGTCATTCTGGGGATGTAAGAAGTCCGTTTTTTGTTGTTGTCGATTTGTTTCATTTTGTTTTTCAACCTCAGATGTCCCACCAATTGAGGGATTTCAGAGTAGGGCCCTGGGGTGGGGCGACTGGACAACCAGAAATCTGGTTAAATTTGGGGACTAGGGACATGTCAAGGCATTATGACATCTAATGGTCCAGCCACTGAGAGGACTTACTAGAGGACAGGACTCACGCTGAGGTCACAATGCGTGTTTATGCTCTCGTCGCACGCAAGAATGGGCGTGGCCTCAGTGTGAAGGCTAGTTTCTGCTACACTGAACGTTGGACAACATGCCAACCACAAGGTTTCTTGCCATGGGTCAGGAAGAGTTCTGATTTCTGCATCACAGTCACCCGTGGGCAGTGATTGGAGATAAGGTCTAGGTTCTGAAGCCTGAAAACTGAGGTAGGGAGAAGATGATGACTTAAGGCCATGGCGGTTCTGATGTGCTCAACCTGCGGTCAGCTGTCTGGGTGTTGCTCAGCAGGTCTGGGCTCAGGTTGTGTCAGAGAGTGCATTAGTGCCCAGGTTAGACTATATAATTTGGGTACATTCGAGTGCCGTGTAGGTTTATCCTCATTTAAGCTGCCTGGGCTGCTCATTAGGCAATATATTTTTTCTAGAGGGCAGGCAGAGCGCTTCATTGTCGGTCCGGAATTGCCAAACTTGAGGGCTTCGGGGCCAGGAGAGTGAGGACGGAAGTCTGAGAACACAAGCTAGACTTCGGATTCAGGGTGAGGGCACGGCAGGTACCCCCTGCAGATCTGAACCAACATCTCATGCATCTGAAGTCAGGGCGAGTATCCGACGTTGGCTCAGGTTGGAGTTTCTGTGCATGACGGCCCCTTCATGAAGGGAGCGGAATCTCGAGGCCATGGAGGTTTTCCACGTTGGGAGATGTGGGATGCCCCCTTCAAGGATTCCTTCTGCGGGACAATTGAGACCTGTTGGACAGCTCCAGGACATCCCATACGGAATGACTCCAGAGCACCGTTCCAGGATGGATGCCTGGGAATTCCGCCTCGCCTTCCAATTGTCTCCTAGCAACAAGACAGTTTAGATCTAATGGATCTGCGGGAGCAACCGGGGTGGCTGAGTTGAAATGCACTTTTCAGAGGATGGGTCCTAACGTGTGTTTGTGTCCATGAGGGCCTTGGTATGGGGAGGTGGCACCGGGACACTGAAGTATTCTCCTAAGCTTTGCCATAGCTCCCATGCACAAGTTTCCTTGTGGAGACGAGATTTGTTCTGATGGGTGCCTCAGGAAATCCCCTCTGCTGGTATTGGAATCCAGGCTTTTGAGGAGACATGCCTGTAAACTTAAGCAATGGATCCGATAATGGCCTCGGGTCCTGTCTGGCTCAATCTTCTTGGTATGAGTGGAGGTAGATGAGTGGAGGTAGATGCTCAGCCAGTATCAACCGCCCTTTTTTGTCCCGGGCGACCTACACTATTGGGATGGCCTCAGGGACTTTGGAGGGTACTCCTAATTTGTATGATTTTTGACAATGGAATGGGCAGTATTCCCATGGATTGGGTGGGGGCAGTCCTAATGTGTGGCTCCAGGGGCCCCAGCCTGGAGGGAGTGTGGCCCAGGACTTTTAGGACAGAAGATGAAAACCCAAACTCAGCTTAATTTTGGGGACGTAGGTATGGCACGCCCGATCTACAAACCCTGAGAAGAACTCTTCAGGATATGAAGAATGAGCGAGTCTGAGGTGCTTGCTCAGGCTTTTGTCTCTGGATTTTGTTTCAGCGATGGCCGTGGAATGTTGGGGAGGTCTCATTGGCCATGGACGAATCTTCCTCCCTGTGGATTTGGCCCGATCCCAATTGTTTTTCGTCAATCTGTGGGATGGGAGGACTCCTTTCAGGTTTGTTAACTCAGGTGTCCCACCAAAAGAGGAATTCCAAAGCAGAGCCCTGGGGAAGAGTGAAGGGACAACCCGAACTATGGTTAAAAATTGGGGCCTAGGGGCATGGCAAGCCCAATATGCTGTCTCTTCATATAGGCCCTGAGAGGCCTTACCTGAGGACTGGGCTCAGGCTGAGGGTCACAATGTGTGTTTGTGACCAATGTGGCCCGCAAGATTGGGCTGGCCCTCATGGGCCACGCTTGTTTCAACTACACTGAACGTTGGACAACATGCCAAACACAAGGTGTCTTGCCATGGGGAAAGAGTTCTGATTTCTGCATCATTTTCAACCCTGGGCAGTGGTTGGAGATAAGGTCTAGGTTCTGGAGCCTGAAAACCGCAGTTGGGAAGAGATGACGACCTAAGGCCATGGCGGGTCCGATGTGCTCAGTGTGCGGCCAGCTGTCTGGGTGGGACCAGGAGTTCCAGGCTCAGGCTGGGTCAGAAGGGGAAATAGTGCCCAGGTCAGCCTATATGTTTGGGGTACAGCCGAATGGCGTGCAGGTTGATCCTCATTTGCGGTTTCGGGGTAGCCCTGAGGGCAATGTTTTACTTCTGTAGGGCAGGCAGAGTGCGGCATTGTAGTTCTGGATTGCCCAACTGGAGGGCTTGTGGGCCAGTAGTCTGAGGATGGAGTCTGAGAACCCAAGCTAGGCCTAGGTTTCTGGGTGAGGATATGGCAGGCACAATCTACAGACCTCAATCGAGATCTCGTGCATCTGAAGTCAGGGCAAGGATCAGACGATCGCTCAGGTTGGACTTTCTGCCCTGATGGCCCTTTCTTGAAGGGGGTTAGATCACGAGGACATGGGGGTTTTCCCACGATGGGAGTTGTGAGAAGCTCCAAACTGCAAAGATTCTAATGCAGGACAATTGAGACCTGTTGGTTGGCTCCAGGCCAACGATTCCGAGCAGGGTTCTAAGGATGGATGGCTGGGTAGCCCACCTCGCATTCCAATTGTCTCCAAGCAACAAGACAGGTTAGATCTGCTGGATGTGGGGGGCAACCGAGGAGGCTGAGTTGAAATGGACTCTCCTGTGGATGTGTCCTAATATGTTTTTGTGTCTATGGAGACCTTGGAATGAAGCGGTGGCCCTGGGGCCCTGAAGGGTTCTCCTAAACAGAGGCTTTGACACAGCTTCAACGTGCATGTTTCCCATGTGTAGATGAGATTTGTTCTAATGGGTGAGTCAAGAAACAGCCATATGCTGGTATTGAAATCCAGGCCTCTGAGGAGAGATGCCTGGAAACCAAAGCAATGGATCCGATTAGTGCCTAGGGGCCTGTTCGTTCCTTTTTACCTCTGGGGACATCAGTCTAGGGTCTGAGTGCAGGTAGGTGCTCAGATGGGCTCAGATTGCCCCTGTATGTCCTGGGAAGCCACAACTATTGGGATGGCCTCAGGGACTTTGGAGGTTATCCTACTAGTAGGGTTGTGGCCAATGGAATGGGCACATACAATTCCCTTGGAGAGGGCAAGTACAGTCCTCAGGTTTGGCTCCAGGGCCCTGAGCCTGTAGGGTGTGTAGGCCAGAGCTGTTTGGACAGTTTTCTGAAAACACAAACTCGGCTTATGTTTTGGGTCATAGGTATGGCAGGACTGATCTACAGACCATGAGGAGAACACTTCGGGATATGAAAAAAGGGCGAGTGTGAGGCTCTTGCTCAAGTTTTTGTCTCTGGATATCGTGTCACTCATGGTCGTGAAATTGCCGGGTGACTTCATGGGAAATGGACGAGTCTTACTCTCTGGGGGTTCGGTCCCGTCCAAAGAGTTTGGGGTCATTCTGGGGATGTAAGAAGTCCGTTTTTTGTTGTTGTCGATTTGTTTCATTTTGTTTTTCAACCTCAGATGTCCCACCAATTGAGGGATTTCAGAGTATAGCCCTGGGGTGGGGCGACTGGACAACCAGAAATCTGGTTAAATTTGGGGACTAGGGACATGTCAAGGCCATTATGACATCTAATGGTCCAGCCACTGAGAGGACTTACTAGAGGACAGGACTCACGCTGAGGTCACAATGCGTGTTTATGGTCTCGTCGCACGCAAGAATGGGCGGGGCCTCAGGGTGAATGCTAGTTTCTCCTACACTGAACGTTGGACAACATGCCAACCACAAGGTTTCTTGCCATGGGTCAGGAAGAGTTCTGATTTCTGCATCACAGTCACGCTTGGGCAGTGATTGGAGATAAGGTCTAGGTTCTGAAGCCTGAAAACTGAGGTAGGGAGAAGATGATGACTTAAGGCCATGGCGGTTCTGATGTGCTCAACCTGCGGTCAGCTGTCTGGGTGTTGGTCAGCAGGTCTGGGCTCAGGTTGTGTCAGACAGTGCATTAGTGCCCAGGTTAGACTATATAATTTGGGTACATTCGAGTGCCGTGTAGGTTTATCCTCATTTAAGCTGCCTGGGCTGCTCATTAGGCAATATATTTTTTCTAGAGGGCAGGCAGAGCGCTTCATTGTCGGTCCGGAATTGCCAAACTTGAGGGCTTCGGGGCCAGGAGAGTGAGGACGGAAATCTGAGAACACAAGCTAGACTTCGGATTCAGGGTGAGGGCACGGCAGGTACCCCCTGCAGATCTGAACCAACATCTCATGCATCTGAAGTCAGGGCGAGTATCCGACGTTGGCTCAGGTTGGAGTTTCTGTGCATGACGGCCCCTTCATGAAGGGAGCGGAATCTCGAGGCCATGGAGGTTTTCCACGTTGGGAGATGTGGGATGCCCCCTTCAAGGATTCCTTCTGCGGGACAATTGAGACCTGTTGGACAGCTCCAGGACATCCCATACGGAATGACTCCAGAGCACCGTTCCAGGATGGATGCCTGGGAATTCCGCCTCGCCTTCCAATTGTCTCCTAGCAACAAGACAGTTTAGATCTAATGGATCTGCGGGAGCAACCGGGGTGGCTGAGTTGAAATGCACTTTTCAGAGGATGGGTCCTAACGTGTGTTTGTGTCCATGAGGGCCTTGGTATGGGGAGGTGGCACCGGGACACTGAAGTATTCTCCTAAGCTTTGCCATAGCTCCCATGCACAAGTTTCCTTGTGGAGACGAGATTTGTTCTGATGGGTGCCTCAGGAAATCCCCTCTGCTGTTATTGGAATCCAGGCTTTTGAGGAGACATGCCTGTAAACCAAAGCAATGGATCCGATAATGGCCTTGGGTCCTGTCTGGCTCAATCTTCTTGGTATGAGTGGAGGTAGATGAGTGGAGGTAGATGCTCAGCCGGTATCAACCGCCCTTTTTTGTCCCGGGCGACCTACACTATTGGGATGGCCTCAGGGACTTTGGAGGGTTCTCCTAATTTGTACGATTTTTGACAATGGAATGGGCAGAATTCCCATGGATTGGGTGGGGGCAGTCCTAATGTGTGGCTCCAGGGAACCCTGCCTGGAGGGAGTGTGGCCCAGGACTTTGAGGACAGAAGACTGAAAACACAAACTCAGCTTAAGTTTGGGGACGTAGGTATGGCACGCCCGATCTACAAACCATGAGAAGAACTCTTCAGGATATGAAGAATGAGCGAGTCTGAGGCGCTTGCTAAGGCTTTTGTCTCTGGATTTTGTTTCAGCGATGGCCGTGGAATGTTGGGGAGGTCTCATGGGCCATGGACGAATCTTCCTCTCTGTGGATTTGGCCCGATCCCAATTGTTTTTCGTCCATCTGTGGGATGGGAGGACTCCTTTCAGGTTTGTTACCTCAGGTGTCCCACCAAAAGAGGAATTCCAAAGCAGAACCCTGGGGAAGAGTGAAGGGACAACCCGAACTATGGTTAAAAATTGGGGCCTAGGGGCATGGCAAGCCCAATATGTTCTCTCTTCATATAGGCCCTGAGAGGCCTTACCTGAGGACTGGGCTCAGGCTGAGGGTCACAATGTGTGTTTGTGAGCAATGTGGCCCGCAAGCATGGGCTGGGCCTCATGGGCCACGCTTGTTTCAACTACACTGAACGTTGGACAACATGCCAAGCACAAGGTGTCTTGCCATGGGGAAAGAGTTCTGATTTCTGCATCATTTTCAACCCTGGGCAGTGGTTGGAGATAAGGTCTAGGTTCTGGAGCCTGAAAACCGCAGTTGGGAAGAGATGACGACCTAAGGCCATGGCGGGTCCGATGTGCTCAGTGTGCGGCCATCTGTCTGGGTGGGACCAGGAGGTACAGGCTCAGGCTGGGTCAGAAGGGGAAATAGTGCCCAGGTCAGCCTATATGTTTGGGGTACAGCCGAATGGCGTGCAGGTTGATCCTCATTTGCGGTTTCGGGGTAGCCCTGAGGGCAATGTTTTACTTCTGTAGGGCAGGCAGAGTGCGGCATTGTAGTTCTGGATTGCCAAACTGGAGGGCTTGTGGGCCAGTAGTCTGAGGACAGAGTCTGAGAACCCAAGCTAGGCCTAGGTGTCTGGGTGAGGATATGGCAGGCACAATCTACAGACCTCAATCGAGTTCTCGTGCATCTGAAGTCAGGGCAAGGATCAGACGATCGCTCAGGTTGGACTTTCTGCCCTGATGGCCCTTTCTTGAAGGGGGTTGGATCACGAGGACATGGGGGTTTTCCCACGATGGGAGTTGTGAGAAGCTCCAAACTGCAAAGATTCTAATGCAGGACGATTGAGACCCGTTGGTTGGCTCCAGGCCAACGATTCCGAGCAGGGTTCTAAGGATGGATGGCTGATGTAGCCCACCTCGCATTCCAATGGTCTCCAAGCAACAAGACAGGTTAGATCTGCTGGATGTGGGGGGCACCGAGGAGGCTGAGTTGAAATGGACTCTCCTGTGGATGTGTCCTAATATGTTTTTGTGTCTATGGAGACCTTGGAATGAAGCGGTGGCCCTGGGGCCTTGAAGGGTTCTCCTAAACAGAGGCTTTGACACAGCTCCAACGTGCATGTTTCCCATGTGTAGATGAGATTTGTTCTGATGGGTGAGTCAAGAAACAGCCATATGCTGGTATTGAAATCCAGGCCTCTGAGGAGAGATGCCTGGAAACCAAAGCAATGGATCCGATTAGTGCCTAGGGGCCTGTTCGTTCCTTTTTACCTCTGGGGACATCAGTCTACGGGTCTGAGTGCAGGTAGGTGCTCAGATGGGCTCAGATTGCCCCTGTTTGTCCTGGGAAGCCACAACTATTGGGATGGCCTCAGGGACTTTGGAGGTTATCCTACTAGTAGGGTTGTGGCCATTGGAATGGGCACATACAATTCCCTTGGAGAGGGCAAGTACAGTCCTCAGGTTTGGCTCCAGGGCCCTGAGCCTGTAGGGTGTGTAGGCCAGAGCTGTTTGGACAGTTGTCTGAAAACACAAACTCGGCTTATGTTTTGGGTCATAGGTATGGCAGGACTGATCTACAGACCATGAGGAGAACACTTCGGGATATGGAAAAAGGGCGAGTGTGAGGCTCTTGCTCAAGTTTTTGTCTCTGGATATGGTGTCACTCATGGTCGTGAAATTGCCGTGTGACTTCATGGGAAATGGACGAGTCTTACTCTCTGCGGGTTCGGTCCCGTCCAAAGAGTTTGGGGTCATTCTGGGGATGTAAGTAGTCCGTTTTTTGTTGTTGTCGATTTGTTTCATTTTGTTTTTCAACCTCAGATGTCCCACCAAATGAGGGATTTCAGAGTATAGCCCTGGGGTGGGGCGACTGGACAACCAGAAATCTGGTTAAATTTGGAGACTAGGGACATGTCAAGGCCATTATGACATCTAATGGTCCAGCCACTGAGAGGACTTACTAGAGGACAGGACTCACGCTGAGGTCACAATGCGTGTTTATGCTCTCGTCGCATGCAAGAATGGGCGGGGCCTCAGTGTGAAGGCTAGTTTCTCCTACACTGAACGTTGGACAACATGCCAACCACAAGGTTTCTTGCCATGGGTCCGGAAGAGTTCTGATTTCTGCATCACAGTCACCCGTGGGCAGTGATTGGAGATAAGGTCTAGGTTCTGAAGCCTGAAAACTGAGGTAGGGAGAAGATGATGACTTAAGGCCATGGCGGTTCTGATGTGCTCAACCTGCGGTCAGCTGTCTGGGTGTTGGTCAGCAGGTCTGGGCTCAGGTTGTGTCAGACAGTGCATTAGTGCCCAGGTTAGACTATATAATTTGGGTACGTTCGAGTGCCGTGTAGGTTTATCCTCATTTAAGCTGCCTGGGCTGCTCATTAGGCAATATATTTTTTCTAGAGGGCAGGCAGAGTGCTTCATTGTCGTTCCGGAATTGCCAAACTTGAGGGCTTCGGGGCCAGGAGAGTGAGGACGGAAGTCTGAGAACACAAGCTAGACTTCGGATTCAGGGTGAGGGCACGGCAGGTACCCCCTGCAGATCTGAACCAATATCTCATGCATCTGAAGTCAGGGCGAGGATCCGACGTTGGCTCAGGTTGGAGTTTCTGTGCATGACGGCCCCTTCATGAAGGGAGCGGAATCTCGAGGCCATGGAGTTTTTCCACGTTGGGAGATGTGGGATGCCCCCTTCAAGGATTCCTTCTGCGGGACAATTGAGACCTGTTGGACAGCTCCAGGACATCCCATACGGAATGACTCCAGAGCACCTTTCGAGGATGGATGCCTGGGAAGTCCGCCTCGCCTTCCAATTGTCTCCTAGCAACAAGACAGTTTAGATCTAATGGATCTGCGGGAGCAACCGGGGTGGCTGAGTTGAAATGCACTTTCCAGAAGATGGGTCCTAACGTGTGTTTGTGTCCATGAGGGCCTTGGAATGGGGAGGTGGCACCGGGACCCTGAAGTATTCTCCTTAGCTTTGGCTTAGCTCCCATGCACAAGTTTCCTTGTGGAGACGAGATTTGTTCTGATGGGTGCCTCAGGAAATCCCCTCTGCTGGTATTGGAATCCAGGCTTTTGAGGAGACATGCCTGTAAACCAAAGCAATGGATCCGATAATGGCCTCGGGTCCTGTCTGGTTCAATCTTCTTGGTATGAGTGGAGGTAGATGAGTGGGGGTAGATGCTCAGCCGGTATCAACCGCCCTTTTTTGTCCCGGGCGACCTACACTATTGGGATGGCCTCAGGGATTTGGAGGGTTCTCCTAATTTGTACGATTTTTGACAATGGAATGGGCAGAATTCCCATGATTGGGTGGGGGCAGTCCTAATGTGTGGCTCCAGGGGCCCCAGCCTGGAGGGAGTGTGGCCCAGGACTTTGAGGACAGAAGACTGAGAACACAAACACAGCTTAAGTTTGAGGACGTAGGTATGGCACGCCCGATCTACACACCATGAGAAGAACTCTTCAGGATATGAAGAATGAGCGAGTCTGAGGCGCTTGCTCCGGCTTTTGTCTCTGGATTTTATTTCAGCGATGGCCGTGGAATGTTGGGGAGGTCTCATGGGCCATGGACAATCTTCCTCTCTGTGGATTTGGCCCGATCCCAATTGTTTTTCGTCAATCTGTGGGATGGGAGGCCACCTTTCAGGTTTGTTACCTCAGGTGTCCCACCAAAAGAGGAATTCCAAAGCAGAGCCCTGGGGAAGAGTGAAGGGACACCCCGAAATATGGTTAAAAATTGGGGCCTAGGGGCATGGCAAGCCCAATATGCTGTCTCTTCATATAGGCCCTGAAAGGCCTTACCTGAGGACTGGGCTCAGGCTGAGGGTCACAATGTGTGTTTGTGACCAATGTGGCCCGCAAGCATGGGCTGGGCCTCATGGGCCACGCTTGTTTCAACTACACTGAACGTTGGACAACATGCCAAGCACAAGGTTTCTTGCCATGGGGAAAGAGTTCTGATTTCTGCATCATTTTCAACCCTGGGCAGTGGTTGGAGATAAGGTCTAGGTTCTGGAGCCTGAAAACCGCAGTTGGGAAGAGATGACGACCTAAGGCCATGGCGGGTCCGATGTGCTCAGTGTGCGGCCAGCTGTCTGGGTGGGACCAGGAGGTCCATGCTCAGGCTGGGTCAGAAGGTGAAATAGTGCCCAGGTCAGCCTATATGTTTGGGGTACAGCCGAATGGCGTGCAGGTTGATCCTCATTTGCGGTTTCGGGGTAGCCCTGAGGGCAATATTTTACTTCTGTAGGGCAGGCAGAGTGCGGCATTGTAGTTCTGGATTGCCCAACTGGAGGGCTTGTGGGCCAGTAGTCTGAGGACGGAGTCTGAGAACCCAAGCTAGGCCTAGGTTTCTGGGTGAGGATATAGCAGGCACAATCTACAGACCTCAATCGAGATCTCGTGCATCTGAAGTCAGGGCAAGGATCAGACGATCGCTCAGGTTGGACTTTCTGCCCTGATGGCCCTTTCTTGAAGGGGGTTGGATCACGAGGACATGGGGGTTTTCCCACGATGGGAGTTGTGAGAAGCTCCAAACTGCAAAGATTCTAATGCAGGACAATTGAGACCTGTTGGTTGGCTCCAGGCCAACGATTCCGAGCAGGGTTCTAAGGATGGATGGCTGGATAGCCCACCTCGCATTCCAATGGTCTCCAAGCAACAAGACAGGTTAGATCTGCTGGATGTGGGGGGCAACCGAGGAGGCTGAGTTGAAATGGACTCTCCTGTGGATGTGTCCTAATATGTTTTTGTGTCTATGGAGACCTTGGAATGAAGCGGTGGCCCTGGGGCCCTGAAGGGTTCTCCTAAACAGAGGCTTTGACACAGCTCCAACGTGCATGTTTCCCATGTGTAGATGAGATTTGTTCTGATGGGTGAGTCAAGAAACAGCCATATGCTGGTATTGAAATCCAGGCCTCTGAGGAGAGATGCCTGGAAACCAAAGCAATGGATCCGATTAGTGCCTAGGGGCCTGTTCGTTCCTTTTTACCTCTGGGGACATCAGTCTACGGGTCTGAGTGCAGGTAGGTGCTCAGATGGGCTCAGATTGCCCCTGTTTGTCCTGGGAAGCCACAACTATTGGGATGGCCTCAGGGACTTTGGAGGTTATCCTACTAGTAGGGTTGTGGCCATTGGAATGGGCACATACAATTCCCTTGGAGAGGGCAAGTACAGTCCTCAGGTTTGGCTCCAGGGCCCTGAGCCTGTAGGGTGTGTAGGCCAGAGCTTTTTGGACAGTTGTCTGAAAACACAAACTCGGCTTATGTTTTGCGTCATAGGTATGGCAGGACTGATCTACAGACCATGAGGAGAACACTTCGGGATATGAAAAAAGGGCGAGTGTGAGGCTCTTGCTCAAGGTTTTGTCTCTGGATATCGTGTCACTCATGGTCGTGAAATTGCCGGGTGACTTCATGGGAAATGGACGAGTCTTACTCTCTGGGGGTTCGGTCCCGTCCAAAGAGTTTGGGGTCATTCTGGGGATGGAAGAAGTCCGTTTTTTTGTTGTTGTCGATTTGTTTCATTTTGTTTTTCAACCTCAGATGTCCCACCAATTGAGGGATTCCATAGTAGAGCCCTGGGGTGGGGCGACTGGACAACCAGAAATCTGGTTAAAAATTGGGGACTAGGGACATGTCAAGCCCATTATGACATCTAATGGTCCAGCCACTGAGAGGACTTACTAGAGGACAGGACTCACGCTGAGGTCACAATGCGTGTTTATGCTCTCGTCGCACTCAAGAATGGGCGGGGCCTCAGGGTGAATGCTGGTTTCTCCTACACTGAACGTTGGACAACATGCCAACCACAAGGTTTCTTACCATGGTTCAGGAAGAGTTCTGATTTCTGCATCACAGTCACCCGTGGGCAGTGATTGGAGATAAGGTCTAGGTTCTGAAGCCTGAAAACTGAGGTAGGGAAGAGATGATGACCTGAGGCCATGGCGGGTCTGATGTGCTCAGCGTGCGGTCAGCTGTCTGGGTGTTGGTCAGCAGGTCCGGGCTCAGGTTGTGTCAGACAGTGCATTAGTGCCCAGGATAGACTATATAATTTGGGTACATTCGAGTGCCGTGTAGGTTTATCCTCATTTAAGCTGCCTGGGCTGCTCATTAGGCAATATATTTTTTCTAGAGGGCAGGCAGAGTGCCTCATTGTCGGTCCGGAATTGCCAAACTTGAGGGCTTCGGGGCCAGGAGAGTGAGGACGGAAGTCTGAGAACACAAGCTAGACTTCGGATTCAGGGTGAGGGCACGGCAGGTACCCCCTGCAGATCTGAACCAATATCTCATGCATCTGAAGTCAGGGCGAGGATCCGACGTTGGCTCAGGTTGGAGTTTCTGTGCATGACAACCCCTTCATGAAGGGAGCGGAATCTCGAGGCCATGGAGGTTTTCCACGTTGGGAGATGTGGGATGCCCCCTTCAAGGATTCCTTCTGCGGGACAATTGAGACCTGTTGGACAGCTCCAGGACTTCCCATATGGAATGACTCCAGAGCACCGTTCGAGGATGGATGCCTGGGAAGTCCGCCTCACCTTCCAATTGTCTCCTACAACAAGACAGTTTAGATCTAATGGATCTGCGGGAGCAACCGGGGTGGCTGAGTTGAAATGCACTTTCCAGAGGATGGGTCCTAACGTGTGTTTGTGTCCATGAGGGCCTTGGAATGGGGAGGTGGCACCGGGACCCTGAAGTATTCTCCTAAGCTTTGGCTTAGCTCCCATGCACAAGTTTCCTTGTGGAGACGAGATTTGTTCTGATGGGTGCCTCAGGAAATCCCCTCTGCTGGTATTGGAATCCAGGCTTTTGAGGAGATATGCCTGTAAACCAAAGCAATGGATCCGATAATGGCCTCGGGTCCTGTCTGGTTCAATCTTCTTGGTATGAATGGAGGTAGATGAGTGGAGGTAGATGCTCAGCCGGTATCAACCGCCCTTTTTTGTCCCGGGCGACCTACACTATTGGGATGGCCTCAGGGACTTTGGAGGGTTCTCCTAATTTGTACGATTTTTGACAATGGAACGGGCAGAATTCCCATGGATTCGGTGGGGGCAGTCGTAATGTGTGACTCCAGAGGCCCCAGCCTGGAGGGAGTGTGGCCCAGGACTTTGTGGACAGAAGACTGAAAACACAAACTCAGCTTAAGTTTGGGGACGTAGGTATGGCACGCCCGATCTACAAACCATGAGAAGAACTCTTCAGGATATGAAGAATGAGCGAGTCTGAGGCGCTTGCTCAGGCTTTTGTCACTGACTTTTGTTTCAGCCATGGCCATTGAATGTTGGGGAGGTCTCATGGGCCATGGACGAATCTTCCTCTCTGTGGATTTGGCCCGATCCCAATTGTTTTTCGTCCATCTGTGGGATGGGAGGACTCCTTTCAGGTTTGTTACCTCAGGTGTCCCACCAAAAGAGGAATTCCAAAGCAGAGCCCTCGGGAAGAGTGAAGGGACAACCCGAACTATGGTTAAAAATTCGGGCCTCGGGGCTTGGCAAGCCCAATATGCTCTCTCCTCATATAGGCCCTGAGAGGCCTTACCTGAGGACTGGGCTCAGGCTGAGGGTCACAATGTGTGTTTGTGAGCAATGTGGCCCGCAAGCATGGGCTGGGCCTCATGGGCCACGCTTGTTTCAACTACACTGAACGTTGGACAACATGCCAACCACAAGGTTTCTTGCCATGGGTATAGAGTTCTGATTTCTGCATCATTTTCAACCCTGGGCAGTGGTTGGAGATAAGGTCTAGGTTCTGGAGCCTGAAAACCGCAGTTGGGAAGAGATGACGACCTAAGGCCATGGCGGGTGATGTGCTCAGTGTGCGGCCAGCTGTCTGGGTGGGACCAGGAGGTCCAGGCTCAAGCTGGGTCAGAAGGTGAAATAGTGCCCAGGTCAGCCTATATGTTTGGGGTACAGCCGAATGGCGTGCAGGTTGATCCTCATTTGCGGTTTCGGGGTAGCCCTGAGGGCAATGTTTTACTTCTGTAGGGCAGGCAGAGTGCGGCATTGTAGTTCTGGATTGCCCAACTGGAGGGCTTGTGGGCCAGTAGTCTGAGGACAGAGTCTGAGAACCCAAGCTAGGCCTAGGTTTCTGGGTGAGGATATGGCAGGCACAATCTACAGACCTCAATCGAGATCTCGTGCATCTGAAGTCAGGGCAAGGATCAGACGATCGCTCAGGTTGGACTTTCTGCCCTGATGGCCCTTTCTTGAAGGGGGTTGGATCACGAGGACATGGGGGTTTTCCCACGATGGGAGTTGTGAGAAGCTCCAAACTGCAAAAATTCTTCTGCAGGACAATTGAGACCTGTTGGTTGGCTCCAGGCCAACGATTCCGAGCAGGGTTCTAAGGATGGATGGCTGGGTAGCCCACCTCGCATTCCAATTGTCTCCAAGCAACAAGACAGGTTAGATCTGCTGGATGTGGGGGGCAACCGAGGAGGCTGAGTTGAAATGGACTCTCCTGTGGATGTGTCCTAATATGTTTTTGTGTCTATGGAGACCTTGGAATGAAGCGGTGGCCCTGGGGCCCTGAAGGGTTCTCCTAAACAGAGGCTTTGACACAGCTCCAACGTGCATGTTTCCCATGTGTAGATGAGATTTGTTCTGATGGGTGAGTCAAGAAACAGCCATATGCTGGTATTGAAATCCAGGCCTCTGAGGAGAGATGCCTGGAAACCAAAGCAATGGATTCGATTAGTGCCTAGGGGCCTGTTCGTTCCTTTTTACCTCTGGGGACATCAGTCTACGGGTCTGAGTGCAGGTAGGTGCTCAGATGGGCTCAGATTGCCCCTGTTTGTCCTGGGAAGCCACAACTATTGGGATGGCCTCAGGGACTTTGGAGGTTATCCTACTAGTAGGGTTGTGGCCATTGGAATGGGCACATACAATTCCCTTGGAGAGGGCAAGTACAGTCCTCAGGTTTGGCTCCAGGGCCCTGAGCCTGTAGGGTGTGTAGGCCAGAGCTGTTTGGACAGTTGTCTGAAAACACAAACTCGGCTTATGTTTTGGGTCATAGGTATGGCAGGACTGATCTACAGACCATGAGGAGAACACTTCGGGATATGAAAAAAGGGCGAGTGTGAGGCTCTTGCTCAAGGTTTTGTCTCTGGATATCGTGTCACTCATGGTCGTGAAATTGCCGGGTGACTTCATTGGAAATGGACGAGTCTTACTCTCTGGGGGTTCGGTCCCGTCCAAAGAGTTTGGGGTCATTCTGGGGATGGAAGAAGTCCGTTTTTTTGTTTTTGTTGTCAATTTGTTTCATTTTGTTTTTCAACCTCAGATGTCGCACCAAATGAGGGATTCCAGAGTAGAGCCCTGGGGTGGGGCGACTGGACAACCAGAAATCTGGTTAAAAATTGGGGACTAGGGACATGTCAAGCCCATTATGACATCTAATGGTCCAGCCACTGAGAGGACTTACTAGAGGACAGGACTCACGCTGAGGTCACAATGCGTGTTTATGCTCTCCTCGCACTCAAGAATGGGCGGGGCATCAGGGTGAATGCTGGTTTCTCCTACACTGAACGTTGGACAACATGCCAACCACAAGGTTTCTTACCATGGGTCAGGAAGAGTTCTGATTTCTGCATCACAG
The DNA here is from genome assembly GCF_964662115.1 of Mustela nivalis. Taxonomy (NCBI): domain Eukaryota; kingdom Metazoa; phylum Chordata; class Mammalia; order Carnivora; family Mustelidae; genus Mustela; species Mustela nivalis. Next base: position 40,348 of record NW_028136116.1, on the reverse strand, counting down.
TCACCCGTGGGCAGTGATTGGAGATAAGGTCTAGGTTCTGAAGCCTGAAAACTGAGGTAGGGAAGAGATGATGACCTAAGGCCATGGCGGGTCTGATGTGCTCAGCGTGCGGTCAGCTGTCTGGGTGTTGGTCAGCAGGTCCGGGCTCAGGTTGTGTCAGACAGTGCATTAGTGCGCAGGTTAGACTATATAATTTGGGTACATTCGAGTGCCGTGTAGGTTTATCCTCATTTAAGCTGCCTGGGCTGCTCATTAGGCAATATATTTTTTCTAGAGGGCAGGCAGAGTGCTTCATTGTCGGTCCGGAATTGCCAAACTTGAGGGCTTCGGGGCCAGGAGAGTGAGGACGGAAGTCTGAGAACACAAGCTAGACTTCGGATTCAGGGTGAGGGCACGGCAGGTACCCCCTGCAGATCTGAACCAATATCTCATGCATCTGAAGTCAGGGCGAGGATCCGACGTTGGCTCAGGTTGGAGTTTCTGTGCATGACGGCCCCTTCATGAAGGGAGCGGAATCTCGAGGCCATGGAGGTTTTCCACGTTGGGAGATGTGGGATGCCCCCTTCAAGGATTCCTTCTGCGGGACAATTGAGACCTGTTGGACAGCTCCAGGACATCCCATATGGAATGACTCCAGAGCACCGTTCGAGGATGGATGCCTGGGAAGTCCGCCTCACCTTCCAGTTGTCTCCTAGCAACAAGACAGTTTAGATCTAATGGATCTGCGGGAGCAACCGGGGTGGCTGAGTTGAAATGCACTTTCCAGAGGATGGGTCCTAACGTGTGTTTGTGTCCATGAGGGCCTTGGATTGGGGAGGTGGCACCGGGACCCTGAAGTATTCTCCTTACCTTTGGCTTAGCTCCCATGCACAAGTTTCCTTGTGGAGACGAGATTTGTTCTGATGGGTGCCTCAGGAAATCCCCTCTGCTGGTATTGGAATCCAGGCTTTTGAGGAGACATGCCTGTAAACCAAAGCAATGTATCCGATAATGGCCTCGGGTCCTGTCTTGTTCAATCTTCTTGGTATGAATGGAGGTAGATGAGTGGAGGTAGATGCTCAGCCGGTATCAACCGCCCTTTTTTGTCCCGGGCGACCTACACTATTGGGATGGCCTCAGGGACTTTGGAGGGTTCTCCTAATTTGTACGATTTTTGACAATGGAACGGGCAGAATTCCCATGGATTGGGTTGGGGCAGTCGTAATGTGTGACTCCAGGGGCCCCAGCCTGGAGGGAGTGTGGCCCAGGACTTTGAGGACAGAAGACTGAAAACACAAACTCAGCTTAAGTTTGGGGACGTAGGTATGGCATGCCCGATCTACAAACCATGAGAAGAACTCTTCAGGATATGAAGAATGAGCGAGTCTGAGGCGCTTGCTCAGGCTTTTGTCTCTGACTTTTGTTTCAGCCATGGCCGTTGAATGTTGGGGAGGTCTCATGGGCCATGGACGAATCTTCCTCTCTGTGGATTTGGCCCGATCCCAATTGTTTTTCGTCCATCTGTGGGATGGGAGGACTCCTTTCAGGTTTGTTACCTCAGGTGTCCCACCAAAAGAGGAATTCCAAAGCAGAGCCCTCGGGAAGAGTGAAGGGACAACCCGAACTATGGTTAAAAATTGGGGCCTAGGGGCATGGCAAGCCCAATATGCTGTCTCTTCTTATAGGCCCTGAGAGGCCTTACCTGAGGACTGGGCTCAGGCTGAGGGTCACAATGTGTGTTTGTGACCAATGTGGCCTGCAAGCATGGGCTGGGCCTCATGGGCCACGCTTGTTTCAACTACACTGAACGTTGGACAACATGCCAACCACAAGGTTTCTTGCCATGGGTAAAGAGTTCTGATTTCTGCATCATTTTCAAACCTGGGCAGTGGTTGGAGATAAGGTCTAGGTTCTGGAGCCTGAAAACCGCAGTTGGGAAGAGATGACGACCTAAGGCCATGGCGGGTGATGTGCTCAGTGTGCGGCCAGCTGTCTGGGTGGGACCAGGAGGTCCAGGCTCAGGCTGGGTCAGAAGGGGAAATAGTGCCCAGGTCAGCCTATATGTTTGGGGTACAGCCGAATGGCGTGCATGTTGATCCTCATTTGCGGTTTCGGGGTAGCCCTGAGGGCAATGTTTTACTTCTGTAGGGCAGGCAGAGTGCGGCATTGTAGTTCTGGATTGCCCAACTGGAGGGCTTGTGGGCCAGTAGTCTGAGGACGGAGTCTGAGAACCCAAGCTAGGCCTAGGTTTCTGGGTGAGGATATGGCAGGCACAATCTACAGACCTCAATAGACATCTCGTGCATCTGAAGTCAGGGCAAGGATCAGACGATCGCTCAGGTTGGACTTTCTGCCCTGATGGCCCTTTCTTGAAGGGGGTTGGATCACGAGGACATGGGGGTTTTCGCACGATGGAAGTTGTGAGAATCTCCAAACTGCAAAAATTCTTCTGCAGGACAATTGAGACCTGTTGGTTGGCTCCAGGCCAACGATTCCGAGCAGGGTTCTAAGGATGGATGGCTGGGTAGCCCACCTCGCATTCCAATTGTCTCCAAGCAACAAGACAGGTTAGATCTGCTAGATGTGGGGGGCAACCGAGGAGGCTGAGTTGAAATGGACTCTCCTGTGGATGTGTCCTAATATGTTTTTGTGTCTATGGAGACCTTGGAATGAGGCGGTGGCCCTGGGGCTCTGAAGGGTTCTCCTAAACAGAGGCTTTGACACAGTTCCAACGTGCATGTTTCCCATGTGTAGATGAGATTTGTTCTGATGGGTGAGTCAAGAAACAGCCATATGCTGGTATTGAAATCCAGGCCTCTGAGGAGAGATGCCTGGAAACCAAAGCAATGGATCCGATTAGTGCCTAGGGGCCTGTTCTTTCCTTTTTACCTCTGGGGACATCAGTCTACGGGTCTGAGTGCAGGTAGTTGCTCAGATGGGCTCAGATTGCCCCTGTTTGTCCTGGGGAGCCACAACTATTGGGATGGCCTCAGGGACTTTGGAGGTTATCCTACTAGTAGGGTTGTGGCCATTGGAATGGGCACATACAATTCCCTTGGAGAGGGCAAGTACAGTCCTCAGGTTTGGCTCCAGGGCCCTGAGCCTGTAGGGTGTGTAGGCCAGAGCTTTTTGGACAGTTGTCTGAAAACACAAACTCGGCTTATGTTTTGCGTCATAGGTATGGCAGGACTGATCTACAGACCATGAGGAGAACACTTCGGGATATGAAAAAAGGGCGAGTGTGAGGCTCTTGCTCAAGGTTTTGTCTCTGGATATCGTGTCACTCATGGTCGTGAAATTGCCGGGTGACTTCATGGGAAATGGACGAGTCTTACTCTCTGGGGGTTCGGTCCCGTCCAAAGAGTTTGGGGTCATTCTGGGGATGGAAGAAGTCCGTTTTTTTGTTGTTGTCGATTTGTTTCATTTTGTTTTTCAACCTCAGATGTCCCACCAATTGAGGGATTCCATAGTAGAGCCCTGGGGTGGGGCGACTGGACAACCAGAAATCTGGTTAAAAATTGGGGACTAGGGACATGTCAAGCCCATTATGACATCTAATGGTCCAGCCACTGAGAGGACTTACTAGAGGACAGGACTCACGCTGAGGTCACAATGCGTGTTTATGCTCTCGTCGCACTCAAGAATGGGCGGGGCCTCAGGGTGAATGCTGGTTTCTCCTACACTGAACGTTGGACAACATGCCAACCACAAGGTTTCTTACCATGGGTCAGGAAGAGTTCTGATTTCTGCATCACAGTCACCCGTGGGCAGTGATTGGAGATAAGGTCTAGGTTCTGAAGCCTGAAAACTGAGGTAGGGAAGAGATGATGACCTAAGACCATGGCGGGTCTGATGTGCTCAGCGTGCGGTCAGCTGTCTAGGTGTTGGTCAGCATGTCCGGGCTCTGGTTGTGTCAGACAGTGCATTAGTGCCCAGGTTAGACTATATAATTTGGGTACATTCGAGTGCCGTGTAGGTTTATCCTCATTTAAGCTGCCTGGGCTGCTCATTAGGCAATATATTTTTTCTAGAGTGCAGGCAGAGTGCCTCATTGTCGGTCCGGAATTGCCAATCTTGAGGGCATCGGGGCCAGGAGAGTGAGGACGGAAGTCTGAGAACACAAGCTAGACTTCGGATTCAGGGTGAGGGCACGGCAGGTACCCCCTGCAGATCTGAACCAATATCTCGTGCATCTGAAGTCAGGGCGAGGTTCCGACGTTGGCTCAGGTTGGAGTTTCTGTGCATGACGGCCCCTTCATGAAGGGAGCGGAATCTCGAGGCCATGGAGGTTTTCCACGTTGGGAGATGTGGGATGCCCCCTTCAAGGATTCCTTCTGCGGGACAATTGAGACCTGTTGGACAGCTCCAGGACATCCCATATGGAATGACTCCAGAGCACCGTTCGAGGATGGATGCCTGGGAAGTCCGCCTCACCTTCCAATTGTCTCCTAGCAACAAGACAGTTTAGATCTAATGGATCTGCGGGAGCAACCGGGGTGGCTGAGTTGAAATGCACTTTCCAGAGGATGGGTCCTAACGTGTGTTTGTGTCCATGAGGGCCTTGGAATGGGGAGGTGGCACCGGGACCCTGAAGTATTCTCCTAAGCTTTGGCTTAGCTCCCATGCACAAGTTTCCTTGTGGAGACGAGATTTGTTCTGATGGGTGCCTCAGGAAATCCCCTCTGCTAGTATTGGAATCCAGGCTTTTGAGGAGACATGCCTGTAAACCAAAGCAATGTATCCGATAATGGCCTCGGGTCCTTTCTGGTTCAATCTTCTTGGTATGAGTGGAGTTAGATGAGTGGAGGTAGATGCTCAGCCGGTATCAACCGCCCTTTTTTGTCCCGGGCGACCTACACTATTGGGATGGCCTCAGGGACTTTGGAGGGTTCTCCTAATTTGTACGATTTTTGACAATGGAACGGGCAGAATTCCCATGGATTGGGTGGGGGCAGTCGTAATGTGTGGCTCCAGGGGCCCCAGCCTGGAGGGAGTGTGGCCCAGGGCTTTGAGGACAGAAGACTGAAAACACAAACTCAGCTTAAGTTTGGGGACGTAGGTATGGCACGCCCGATCTACAAACCATGAGAAGAACTCTTCAGGATATGAAGAATGAGCGAGTCTGAGGCGCTTGCTCAGGCTTTTGTCTCTGACTTTTGTTTCAGCCATGGCCGTTGAATATTGGGGAGGTCTCATGGGCCATGGACGAATCTTCCTCTCTGTGGATTTGGCCCGATCCCAATTGTTTTTCGTCCATCTGTGGGATGGGAGGACTCCTTTCAGGTTTGTTACCTCAGGTGTCCCACCAAAAGAGGAATTCCAAAGCAGAGCCCTGGGGAAGAGTGAAGGGACAACCCGAACTATGGTTAAAAATTGGGGCCTAGGGGCATGGCAAGCCCAATATGCTGTCTCTTCATATAGGCCCTGAGAGGCCTTACCTGAGGACTGGGCTCAGGCTGAGGGCCACAATGTGTGTTTGTGAGCAATGTGGCCCGCAAGCATGGGCTGGGCCTCATGGGCCACGCTTGTTTCAACTACACTGAACGTTGGACAACATGCCAACCACAAGGTTTCTTGCCATGGGTAAAGAGTTCTGATTTCTGCATCATTTTCAACCCTGGGCAGTGGTTGGAGATAAGGTCTAGGTTCTGGAGCCTGAAAACCGCAGTTGGGAAGAGATGACGACCTAAGGCCATGGCGGGTCCGATGTGCTCAGTGTGCGGCCAGCTGTCTGGGTGGGACCAGGAGGTCCAGGCTCAGGCTGGGTCAGAAGGGGAAATAGTGCCCAGGTCAGCCTATATGTTTGGGGTACAGCCGAATGGCGTGCAGGTTGATCCTCATTTGTGGTTTCGGGGTAGCCCTGAGGGCAATATTTTACTTCTGTAGGGCAGGCAGAGTGCGGCATTGTAGTTCTGGATTGCCCAACTGGAGGGCGTGCGGGCCAGTAGTCTGAGGACGGAGTCTGAGAACCCAAGCTAGGCCTAGGTTTCTGGGTGAGGATATGGCAGGCACAATCTACAGACCTCAATCGAGATCTCGTGCATCTGAAGTCAGGGCAAGGATCAGACGATCGCTCAGGTTGGACTTTCTGCCCTGATGGCCCTTTCTTGAAGGGGGTTGGATCACGAGGACATGAGGGTTTTCCCATGATGGGAGTTGTGAGAAGCTCCAAACTGCAAAGATTCTAATGCAGGACAATTGAGATCTGTTGGTTGGCTCCAGGCCAACGATTCCGAGCAGGGTTCTAAGGATGGATGGCTGGGTAGCCCACCTCGCATTCCAATGGTCTCCAAGCAACAAGACAGGTTAGATCTGCTGGATGTGGGGGGCAACCGAGGAGGCTGAGTTGAAATGGACTCTCCTGTGGATGTGTCCTAATATGTTTTTGTGTCTATGGAGACCTTGGAATGAAGCGGTGGCCCTGGGGCCCTGAAGGGTTCTCCTAAACAGAGGCTTTGACACAGCTCCAACGTGCATGTTTCCCATGTGTAGATGAGATTTGTTCTGATGGGTGAGTCAAGAAACAGCCATATGCTGGTATTGAAATCCAGGCCTCTGAGGAGAGATGCCTGGAAACCAAAGCAATGGATCCGATTAGTGCCTAGGGGCCTGTTCGTTCCTTTTTACCTCTGGGGACATCAGTCTACGGGTCTGAGTGCAGGTAGGTGCTCAGATGGGCTCAGATTGCCCCTGTTTGTCCTGGGAAGCCACAACTATTGGGATGGCCTCAGGGACTTTGGAGGTTATCCTACTAGTAGGGTTGTGGCCATTGGAATGGGCACATACAATTCCCTTGGAGAGGGCAAGTACAGTCCTCAGGTTTGGCTCCAGGGCCCTGAGCCTGTAGGGTGTGTAGGCCAGAGCTGTTTGGACAGTTGTCTGAAAACACAAACTCGGCTTATGTTTTGGGTCATAGGTATGGCAGGACTGATCTACAGACCATGAGGAGAACACTTCGGGATATGAAAAAAGGGCGAGTGTGAGGCTCTTGCTCAAGGTTTTGTCTCTGGATATCGTGTCACTCATGGTGGAGAAATTGCCGGGTGACTTCATGGGAAATGGACGAGTCTTACTCTCTGGGGGTTCGGTCCCGTCCAAAGAGTTTGGGGTCATTCTGGGGATGGAAGAAGTCCATTTTTTGTTGTTGTCGATTTGTTTCATTTTGTTTTTCAACCTCAGATGTCGCACCAAATGAGGGATTCCATAGTAGAGCCCTGGGGTGGGGCGACTGGACAACCAGAAATCTGGTTAAAAATTGGGGACTAGGGACATGTCAAGCCCATTATGACATCTAATGGTCCAGCCACTGAGAGGACTTACTAGAGGACAGGACTCACGCTGAGGTCACAATGCGTGTTTATGCTCTCGTCGCACTCAAGAATGGGCGGGGCCTCAGGGTGAATGCTGGTTTCTCCTACACTGAACGTTTTACAACATGCCAACCACAAGGTTTCTTACCATGGGTCAGGAAGAGTTCTGATTTCTGCATCACAGTCACCCGTGGGCAGTGATTGGAGATAAGGTCTAGGTTCTGAAGCCTGAAAACTGAGGTAGGGAAGAGATGATGACCTAAGGCCATGGCGGGTCTGATGTGCTCAGCATGCGGTCAGCTGTCTGGGTGTTGGTCAGCAGGTCCGGGCTCAGGTTGTGTCAGACAGTGCATTAGTGCCCAGGATAGACTATATAATTTGGGTACATTCGAGTGCCGTGTAGGTTTATCCTCATTTAAGCTGCCTGGGCTGCTCATTAGGCAATATATTTTTTCTAGAGGGCAGGCAGAGTGCCTCATTGTCGGTCCGGAATTGCCAAACTTGAGGGCTTCGGGGCCAGGAGAGTGAGGACGGAAGTCTGAGAACACAAGCTAGACTTCGGATTCAGGGTGAGGGCACGGCAGGTACCCCCTGCAGATCTGAACCAATATCTCATGCATCTGAAGTCAGGGCGAGGATCCGACGTTGGCTCAGGTTGGAGTTTCTGTGCATGACGGCCCCTTCATGAAGGGCGCGGAATCTCGAGGCCATGGAGGTTTTCCACGTTGGGAGATGTGGGATGCCCCCTTCAAGGATTCCTTCTGCGGGACAATTGAGACCTGTTGGACAGCTCCAGGACATCCCATATGGAATGACTCCAGAGCACCGTTCGAGGATGGATGCCTGGGAAGTCCGCCTCACCTTCCAATTGTCTCCTAGCAACAAGACAGTTTAGATCTAATGGATCTGCGGGAGCAACCGGGGTGGCTGAGTTGAAATGCACTTTCCAGAGGATGGGTCCTAACGTGTGTTTGTGTCCATGAGGGCCTTGGAATGGGGAGGTGGCACCGGGACCCTGAAGTATTCTCCTAAGCTTTGGCTTAGCTCCCATGCACAAGTTTCCTTGTGGAGACGAGATTTGTTCTGATGGGTGCCTCAGGAAATCCCCTCTGCTGGTATTGGAATCCAGGCTTTTGAGGAGACATGCCTGTAAACCAAAGCAATGGATCCGATAATGGCCTCGGGTCCTGTCTGGTTCAATCTTCTTGGTATGAGTGGAGGTAGATGAGTGGAGGTAGATGCTCAGCCGGTATCAACCGCCCTTTTTTGTCCCGGGCGACCTACACTATTGGGATGGCCTCAGGGACTTTGGAGGGTTCTCCTAATTTGTACGATTTTTGACAATGGAACGGGCAGAATTCCCATGGATTGGGTGGGGGCAGTCGTAATGTGTGGCTCCAGGGGCCCCAGCCTGGAGGGAGTGTGGCCCAGGGCTTTGAGGACAGAAGACTGAAAGCACAAACTCAGCTTAAGTTTGGGGACGTAGGTATGGCACGCCCGATCTACAAACCATGAGAAGAACTCTTCAGGATATGAAGAATGAGCGAGTCTGAGGCGCTTGCTCAGGCTTTTGTCTCTGACTTTTGTTTCAGCCATGGCCGTTGAATGTTGGGGAGGTCTCATGGGCCATGGACGAATCTTCCTCTCTGTGGATTTGGCCCGATCCCAATTGTTTTTCGTCCATCTGTGGGATGGGAGGACTCCTTTCAGGTTTGTTACCTCAGGTGTCCCACCAAAAGAGGAATTCCAAAGCAGAGCCCTGGGGAAGAGTGAAGGGACAACCCGAACTATGGTTAAAAATTGGGGCCTAGGGGCATGGCAAGCCCAATATGCTGTCTCTTCATATAGGCCCTGAGAGGCCTTACCTGAGGACTGGGCTCAGGCTGAGGGTCACAATGTGTGTTTGTGAGCAATGTGGCCCGCAAGCATGGGCTGGGCCTCATGGTCCACGCTTGTTTCAACTACACTGAACGTTGGACAACATGCCAACCACAAGGTTTCTTGCCATGGGTAAAGAGTTCTGATTTCTGCATCATTTTCAACCCTGGGCAGTGGTTGGAGATAAGGTCTAGGTTCTGGAGCCTGAAAACCGCAGTTGGGAAGAGATGACGACCTAAGGCCATGGCGGGTCCGATGTGCTCAGTGTGCGGCCAGCTGTCTGGGTGGGACCAGGAGGTCCAGGCTCAGGCTGGGTCAGAAGGGGAAATAGTGCCCAGGTCAGCCTATATGTTTGGGGTACAGCCGAATGGCGTGCAGGTTGATCCTCATTTGCGGTTTCGGGGTAGCCCTGAGGGCAATGTTTTACTTCTGTAGGGCAGGCAGAGTGCGGCATTGTAGTTCTGGATTGCCCAACTGGAGGGCTTGTGGGCCAGTAGTCTGAGGACGGAGTCTGAGAACCCAAGCTAGGCCTAGGTTTCTGGGTGAGGATATGGCAGGCACAATCTACAGACCTCAATCGAGATCTCGTGCATCTGAAGTCAGGGCAAGGATCAGACGATCGCTCAGGTTGGACTTTCTGCCCTGATGGCCCTTTCTTGAAGGGGGTTGGATCACGAGGACATGGGGGTTTTCCCACGATGGGAGTTGTGAGAAGCTCCAAACTGCAAAGATTCTTCTGCAGGACAATTGAGACCTGTTGGTTGGCTCCAGGCCAACGATTCCGAGCAGGGTTCTAAGGATGGATGGCTGGGTAGCCCACCTCGCATTCCAATGGTCTCCAAGCAACAAGACAGGTTAGATCTGCTGGATGTGGGGGGCAACCGAGGAGGCTGAGTTGAAATGGACTCTCCTGTGGATGTGTCCTAATATGTTTTTGTGTCTATGGAGACCTTGGAATGAAGCGGTGGCCCTGGGGCCCTGAAGGGTTCTCCTAAACAGAGGCTTTGACACAGCTCCAACGTGCATGTTTCCCATGTGTAGATGAGATTTGTTCTGATGGGTGAGTCAAGAAACAGCCATATGCTGGTATTGAAATCCAGGCCTCTGAGGAGAGATGCCTGGAAACCAAAGCAATGGATCCGATTAGTGCCTAGGGGCCTGTTCGTTCCTTTTTACCTATGGGGACATCAGTCTACGGGTCTGAGTGCAGGTAGGTGCTCAGATGGGCTCAGATTGCCCCTGTTTCTCCTGGGAAGCCACAACTATTGGGATGGCCTCAGGGACTTTGGAGGTTATCCTACTAGTAGGGTTGTGGTCATTGGAATGGGCACATACAATTCCCTTGGAGAGGGCAAGTACAGTCCTCAGGTTTGGCTCCAGGGCCCTGAGCCTGTAGGGTGTGTAGGCCAGAGCTGTTTGGACAGTTGTCTGAAAACACAAACTCGGCTTATGTTTTGGGTCATAGGTATGGCAGGACTGATCTACAGACCATGAGGAGAACACTTCGGGATATGAAAAAAGGGCGAGTGTGAGGCTCTTGCTCAAGGTTTTGTCTCTGGATATCGTGTCACTCATGGTCGTGAAATTGCCGGGTGACTTCATGGGAAATGGACGAGTCTTACTCTCTGTGGGTTCGGTCCCGTCCAAAGAGTTTGGGGTCATTCTGGGGATGGAAGAAGTCCGTTTTTTTGTTGTTGTCGATTTGTTTCATTTTGTTTTTCAACCTCAGATGTCGCACCAAATGAGGGATTCCATAGTAGAGCCCTGGGGTGGGGCGACTGGACAACCAGAAATCTGGTTAAAAATTGGGGACTAGGGACATGTCAAGCCCATTATGACATCTAATGGTACAGCCACTGAGAGGACTTACTAGAGGACAGGACTCACGCTGAGGTCACAATGCGTGTTTATGCTCTGGTCGCACGCAAGAATGGGCGGGCCTCAGGGTGAATGCTGGTTTCTCCTACACTGAACGTTGGACAACATGCCAACCACAAGGTTTCTTACCATGGGTCAGGAAGAGTTCTGATTTCTGCATCACAGTCACCCGTGGGCAGTGATTGGAGATAAGGTCTAGGTTCTGAAGCCTGAAAACTGAGGTAGGGAAGAGATGATGACCTAAGGCCATGGCGGGTCTGATGTGCTCAGCGTGCGGTCAGCTGTCTGGGTGTTGGTCAGCAGGTCCGGGCTCAGGTTGTGTCAGACAGTGCATTAGTGCACAGGATAGACTATATAATTTGGGTACATTCGAGTGCCGTGTAGGTTTATCCTCATTTAAGCTGCCTGGGCTGCTCATTAGGCAATATATTTTTTCTAGAGGGCAGGCAGAGTGCCTCATTGTCGGTCCGGAATTGCCAAACTTGAGGGCTTCGGGGCCAGGAGAGTGAGGACGGAAGTCTGAGAACACAAGCTAGACTTCGGATTCAGGGTGAGGGCACGGCAGGTACCCCCTGCAGATCTGAACCAATATCTCATGCATCTGAAGTCAGGGCGAGGATCCGACGTTGGCTCAGGTTGGAGTTTCTGTGCATGACGGCCCCTTCATGAAGGGCGCGGAATCTCGAGGCCATGGAGGTTTTCCACGTTGGGAGATGTGGGATGCCCCCTTCAAGGATTCCTTCTGCGGGACAATTGAGACCTGTTGGACAGCTCCAGGACATCCCATATGGAATGACTCCAGAGCACCGTTCGAGGATGGATGCCTGGGAAGTCCGCCTCACCTTCCAATTGTCTCCTAGCAACAAGACAGTTTAGATCTAATGGATCTGCGGGAGCAACCGGGGTGGCTGAGTTGAAATGCACTTTCCAGAGGATGGGTCCTAACGTGTGTTTGTGTCCATGAGGGCCTTGGAATGGGGAGGTGGCACCGGGACCCTGAAGTATTCTCCTAAGCTTTGGCTTAGCTCCCATGCACAAGTTTCCTTGTGGAGACGAGATTTGTTCTGATGGGTGCCTCAGGAAATCCCCTCTGCTGGTATTGGAATCCAGGCTTTTGAGGAGACATGCCTGTAAACCAAAGCAATGTATCCGATAATGGCCTCGGGTCCTTTCTGGTTCAATCTTCTTGGTATGAGTGGAGGTAGATGAGTGGAGGTAGATGCTCAGCCGGTATCAACCGCCCTTTTTTGTCCCGGGCGACCTACACTATTGGGATGGCCTCAGGGACTTTGGAGGGTTCTCCTAATTTGTACGATTTTTGACAATGGAACGGGCAGAATTCCCATGGATTGGGTGGGGGCAGTCGTAATGTGTGGCTCCAGGGGCCCCAGCCTGGAGGGAGTGTGGCCCAGGGCTTTGAGGACAGAAGACTGAAAACACAAACTCAGCTTAAGTTTGGGGACGTAGGTATGGCACGCCCGATCTACAAACCATGAGAAGAACTCTTCAGGATATGAAGAATGAGCGAGTCTGAGGCGCTTGCTCAGGCTTTTGTCTCTGACTTTTGTTTCAGCCATGGCCGTTGAATGTTGGGGAGGTCTCATGGGCCATGGACGAATCTTCCTCTCTGTGGATTTGGCCCGATCCCAATTGTTTTTCGTCCATCTGTGGGATGGGAGGACTCCTTTCAGGTTTGTTACCTCAGGTGTCCCACCAAAAGAGGAATTCCAAAGCAGAGCCCTGGGGAAGAGTGAAGGGACAACCCGAACTATGGTTAAAAATTGGGGCCTAGGGGCATGGCAAGCCCAATATGCTGTCTCTTCATATAGGCCCTGAGAGGCCTTACCTGAGGACTGGGCTCAGGCTGAGGGTCACAATGTGTGTTTGTGAGCAATGTGGCCCGCAAGCATGGGCTGGGCCTCATGGTCCACGCTTGTTTCAACTACACTGAACGTTGGACAACATGCCAACCACAAGGTTTCTTGCCATGGGTAAAGAGTTCTGATTTCTGCATCATTTTCAACCCTGGGCAGTGGTTGGAGATAAGGTCTAGGTTCTGGAGCCTGAAAACCGCAGTTGGGAAGAGATGACGACCTAAGGCCATGGCGGGTCCGATGTGCTCAGTGTGCGGCCAGCTGTCTGGGTGGGACCAGGAGGTCCAGGCTCAGGCTGGGTCAGAAGGGGAAATAGTGCCCAGGTCAGCCTATATGTTTGGGGTACAGCCGAATGGCGTGCAGGTTGATCCTCATTTGCGGTTTCGGGGTAGCCCTGAGGGCAATGTTTTACTTCTGTAGGGCAGGCAGAGTGCGGCATTGTAGTTCTGGATTGCCCAACTGGAGGGCTTGTGGGCCAGTAGTCTGAGGACGGAGTCTGAGAACCCAAGCTAGGCCTAGGTTTCTGGGTGAGGATATGGCAGGCACAATCTACAGACCTCAATCGAGATCTCGTGCATCTGAAGTCAGGGCAAGGAACAGACGATCGCTCAGGTTGGACTTTCTGCCCTGATGGCCCTTTCTTGAAGGGGGTTGGATCACGAGGACATGGGGGTTTTCCCACGATGGGAGTTGTGAGAAGCTCCAAACTGCAAAGATTCTTCTGCAGGACAATTGAGACCTGTTGGTTGGCTCCAGGCCAACGATTCCGAGCAGGGTTCTAAGGATGGATGGCTGGGTAGCCCACCTCGCATTCCAATGGTCTCCAAGCAACAAGACAGGTTAGATCTGCTGGATGTGGGGGGCAACCGAGGAGGCTGAGTTGAAATGGACTCTCCTGTGGATGTGTCCTAATATGTTTTTGTGTCTATGGAGACCTTGGAATGAAGCGGTGGCCCTGGGGCCCTGAAGGGTTCTCCTAAACAGAGGCTTTGACACAGCTCCAACGTGCATGTTTCCCATGTGTAGATGAGATTTGTTCTGATGGGTGAGTCAAGAAACAGCCATATGCTGGTATTGAAATCCAGGCCTCTGAGGAGAGATGCCTGGAAACCAAAGCAATGGATCCGATTAGTGCCTAGGGGCCTGTTCGTTCCTTTTTACCTATGGGGACATCAGTCTACGGGTCTGAGTGCAGGTAGGTGCTCAGATGGGCTCAGATTGCCCCTGTTTCTCCTGGGAAGCCACAACTATTGGGATGGCCTCAGGGACTTTGGAGGTTATCCTACTAGTAGGGTTGTGGCCATTGGAATTGGCACATACAATTCCCTTGGAGAGGGCAAGTACAGTCCTCAGGTTTGGCTCCAGGGCCCTGAGCCTGTAGGGTGTGTAGGCCAGAGCTGTTTGGACAGTTGTCTGAAAACACAAACTCGGCTTATGTTTTGGGTCATAGGTATGGCAGGACTGATCTACAGACCATGAGGAGAACACTTCGGGATATGAAAAAAGGGCGAGTGTGAGGCTCTTGCTCAAGGTTTTGTCTCTGGTTATCGTGTCACTCATGGTCGTGAAATTGCCGGGTGACTTCATGGGAAATGGACGTGTCTTACTCTCTGGGGGTTCGGTCCCGTCCAAAGAGTTTGCGGTCATTCTGGGGATGGAAGAAGTCCGTTTTTTTGTTGTTGTCGATTTGTTTCATTTTGTTTTTCAACCTCAGATGTCGCACCAAATGAGGGATTCCATAGTAGAGCCCTGGGGTGGGGCGACTGGACAACCAGAAATCTGGTTAAAAATTGGGGACTAGGGACATGTCAAGCCCATTATGACATCTAATGGTCCAGCCACTGAGAGGACTTACTAGAGGACAGGACTCACGCTGAGGTCACAATGCGTGTTTATGCTCTCGTCGCACTCAAGAATGGGCGGGGCCTCAGGGTGAATGCTGGTTTCTCCTACACTGAACGTTGGACAACATGCCAACCACAAGGTTTCTTACCATGGGTCAGGAAGAGTTCTGATTTCTGCATCACAGTCACCCGTGGGCAGTGATTGGAGATAAGGTCTAGGTTCTGAAGCCTGAAAACTGAGGTAGGGAAGAGATGATGACCTAAGGCCATGGCGGGTCTGATGTGCTCAGCGTGCGGTCAGCTGTCTGGGTGTTGGTCAGCAGGTCCGGGCTCAGGTTGTGTCAGACAGTGCATTAGTGCCCAGGTTAGACTATATAATTTGGGTACATTCGAGTGCCGTGTAGGTTTATCCTCATTTAAGCTGCCTGGGCTGCTCATTAGGCAATATATTTTTTCTAGAGGGCAGGCAGAGTGCCTCATTGTCGGTCCGGAATTGCCAAACTTGAGGGCTTCGGGGCCAGGAGAGTGAGGACGGAAGTCTGAGAACACAAGCTAGACTTCGGATTCAGGGTGAGGGCACGGCAGGTACCCCCTGCAGATCTGAACCAATATCTCATGCATCTGAAGTCAGGGCGAGGATCCGACGTTGGCTCAGGTTGGAGTTTCTGTGCATGACGGCCCCTTCATGAAGGGCGCGGAATCTCGAGGCCATGGAGGTTTTCCACGTTGGGAGATGTGGGATGCCCCCTTCAAGGATTCCTTCTGCGGGACAATTGAGACCTGTTGGACAGCAACAGGACATCCCATATGGAATGACTCCAGAGCACCGTTCGAGGATGGATGCCTGGGAAGTCCGCCTCACCTTCCAGTTGTCTCCTAGCAACAAGACAGTTTAGATCTAATGGATCTGCGGGAGCAACCGGGGTGGCTGAGTTGAAATGCACTTTCCAGAGGATGGGTCCTAACGTGTGTTTGTGTCCATGAGGGCCTTGGAATGGGGAGGTGGCACCGGGACCCTGAAGTATTCTCCTAAGCTTTGGCTTAGCTCCCATGCACAAGTTTCCTTGTGGAGACGAGATTTGTTCTGATGGGTGCCTCAGGAAATCCCCTCTGCTGGTATTGGAATCCAGGCTTTTGAGGAGACATGCCTGTAAACCAAAGCAATGTATCCGATAATGGCCTCGGGTCCTTTCTGGTTCAATCTTCTTGGTATGAGTGGAGGTAGATGAGTGGAGGTAGATGCTCAGCCGGTATCAACCGCCCTTTTTTGTCCCGGGCGACCTACACTATTGGGATGGCCTCAGGGACTTTGGAGGGTTCTCCTAATTTGTACGATTTTTGACAATGGAACGGGCAGAATTCCCATGGATTGGGTGGGGGCAGTCATAATGTGTGGCTCCAGGGGCCCCAGCCTGGAGGGAGTGTGGCCCAGGGCTTTGAGGACAGAAGACTGAAAACACAAACTCAGCTTAAGTTTGGGGACGTAGGTATGGCACGCCCGATCTACAAACCATGAGAAGAACTCTTCAGGATATGAAGAATGAGCGAGTCTGAGGCGCTTGCTCAGGCTTTTGTCTCTGACTTTTGTTTCAGCCATGGCCGTTGAATGTTGGGGAGGTCTCATGGGCCATGGACGAATCTTCCTCTCTGTGGATTTGGCCCGATCCCAATTGTTTTTCGTCCATCTGTGGGATGGGAGGACTCCTTTCAGGTTTGTTACCTCAGGTGTCCCACCAAAAGAGGAATTCCAAAGCAGAGCCCTGGGGAAGAGTGAAGAGACAACCCGAACTATGGTTAAAAATTGGGGCCTAGGGGCATGGCAAGCCCAATATGCTGTCTCTTCATATAGACCCTGAGAGGCCTTACCTGAGGACTGGGCTCAGGCTGAGGGTCACAATGTGTGTTTGTGAGCAATGTGGCCCGCAAGCATGGGCTGGGCCTCATGGGCCACGCTTGTTTCAACTACACTGAACGTTGGACAACATGCCAACCACAAGGTTTCTTGCCATGGGTATAGAGTTCTGATTTCTGCATCATTTTCAACCCTGGGCAGTGGTTGGAGATAAGGTCTAGGTTCTGGAGCCTGAAAACCGCAGTTGGGAAGAGATGACGACCTAAGGCCATGGCGGGTCCGATGTGCTCAGTGTGCGGCCAGCTGTCTGGGTGGGACCAGGAGGTCCAGGCTCAGGCTGGGTCAGAAGGGGAAATAGTGCCCAGGTCAGCCTATATGTTTGGGGTACAGCCGAATGGCGTGCAGGTTGATCCTCATTTGCGGTTTCGGGGTAGCCCTGAGGGCAATGTTTTACTTCTGTAGGGCAGGCAGAGTGCGGCATTGTAGTTCTGGATTGCCCAACTGGAGGGCTTGTGGGCCAGTAGTCTGAGGACGGAGTCTGAGAACCCAAGCTAGGCCTAGGTTTCTGGGTGAGGATATGGCAGGCACAATCTACAGACCTCAATCGAGATCTCGTGCATCTGAAGTCAGGGCAAGGAACAGACGATCGCTCAGGTTGGACTTTCTGCCCTGATGGCCCTTTCTTGAAGGGGGTTGGATCACGAGGACATGGGGGTTTTCCCACGATGGGAGTTGTGAGAAGCTCCAAACTGCAAAGATTCTTCTGCAGGACAATTGAGACCTGTTGGTTGGCTCCAGGCCAACGATTCCGAGCAGGGTTCTAAGGATGGATGGCTGGGTAGCCCACCTCGCATTCCAATGGTCTCCAAGCAACAAGACAGGTTAGATCTGCTGGATGTGGGGGGCAACCGAGGAGGCTGAGTTGAAATGGACTCTCCTGTGGATGTGTCCTAATATGTTTTTGTGTCTATGGAGACCTTGGAATGAAGCGGTGGCCCTGGGGCCCTGAAGGGTTCTCCTAAACAGAGGCTTTGACACAGCTCCAACGTGCATGTTTCCCATGTGTAGATGAGATTTGTTCTGATGGGTGAGTCAAGAAACAGCCATATGCTGGTATTGAAATCCAGGCCTCTGAGGAGAGATGCCTGGAAACCAAAGCAATGGATCCGATTAGTGCCTAGGGGCCTGTTCGTTCCTTTTTACCTATGGGGACATCAGTCTACGGGTCTGAGTGCAGGTAGGTGCTCAGATGGGCTCAGATTGCCCCTGTTTCTCCTGGGAAGCCACAACTATTGGGATGGCCTCAGGGACTTTGGAGGTTATCCTACTAGTAGGGTTGTGGCCATTGGAATTGGCACATACAATTCCCTTGGAGAGGGCAAGTACAGTCCTCAGGTTTGGCTCCAGGGCCCTGAGCCTGTAGGGTGTGTAGGCCAGAGCTGTTTGGACAGTTGTCTGAAAACACAAACTCGGCTTATGTTTTGGGTCATAGGTATGGCAGGACTGATCTACAGACCATGAGGAGAACACTTCGGGATATGAAAAAAGGGCGAGTGTGAGGCTCTTGCTCAAGGTTTTGTCTCTGGTTATCGTGTCACTCATGGTCGTGAAATTGCCGGGTGACTTCATGGGAAATGGACGTGTCTTACTCTCTGGGGGTTCGGTCCCGTCCAAAGAGTTTGCGGTCATTCTGGGGATGGAAGAAGTCCGTTTTTTTGTTGTTGTCGATTTGTTTCATTTTGTTTTTCAACCTCAGATGTCGCACCAAATGAGGGATTCCATAGTAGAGCCCTGGGGTGGGGCGACTGGACAACCAGAAATCTGGTTAAAAATTGGGGACTAGGGACATGTCAAGCCCATTATGACATCTAATGGTCCAGCCACTGAGAGGACTTACTAGAGGACAGGACTCACGCTGAGGTCACAATGCGTGTTTATGCTCTCGTCGCACTCAAGAATGGGCGGGGCCTCAGGGTGAATGCTGGTTTCTCCTACACTGAACGTTGGACAACATGCCAACCACAAGGTTTCTTACCATGGGTCAGGAAGAGTTCTGATTTCTGCATCACAGTCACCCGTGGGCAGTGATTGGAGATAAGGTCTAGGTTCTGAAGCCTGAAAACTGAGGTAGGGAAGAGATGATGACCTAAGGCCATGGCGGGTCTGATGTGCTCAGCGTGCGGTCAGCTGTCTGGGTGTTGGTCAGCAGGTCCGGGCTCAGGTTGTGTCAGACAGTGCATTAGTGCCCAGGTTAGACTATATAATTTGGGTACATTCGAGTGCTGTGTAGGTTTTATCCTCATTTAAGCTGCCTGGGCTGCTCATTAGGCAATATATTTTTTCTAGAGGGCAGGCAGAGTGCTTCATTGTCGGTCCGGAATTGCCAAACTTGAGGGCTTCGGGGCCAGGAGAGTGAGGACGGAAGTCTGAGAACACAAGCTAGACTTCGGATTCAGGGTGAGGGCACGGCAGGTACCCCCTGCAGATCTGAACCAATATCTCATGCATCTGAAGTCAAGGCGAGGATCCGACGTTGGCTCAGGTTGGAGTTTCTGTGCATGACGGCCCCTTCATGAAGGGAGCGGAATCTCGAGGCCATGGAGGTTTTCCACGTTGGGAGATGTGGGATGCCCCCTTCAAGGATTCCTTCTGCGGGACAATTGAGACCTGTTGGACAGCTCCAGGACATCCCATATGGAATGACTCCAGAGCACCGTTCGAGGATGGATGCCTGGGAAGTCCGCCTCACCTTCCAATTGTCTCCTACAACAAGACAGTTTAGATCTAATGGATCTGCGGGAGCAACCGGGGTGGCTGAGTTGAAATGCACTTTCCAGAGGATGGGTCCTAACGTGTGTTTGTGTCCATGAGGGCCTTGGAATGGGGAGTTGGCACCGGGACCCTGAAGTATTCTCCTAAGCTTTGGCTTAGCTCCCATGCACAAGTTTCCTTGTGGAGACGAGATTTGTTCTGATGGGTGCCTCAGGAAATCCCCTCTGCTGGTATGGGAATCCAGGCTTTTGAGGAGACATGCCTGTAAACCAAAGCAATGGATCCGATAATGGCCTCGGGTCCTGTCTGGTTCAATCTTCTTGGTATGAATGGAGGTAGATGAGTGGAGGTAGATGCTCAGCCGGTATCAACCGCCCTTTTTTGTCCCGGGCGACCTACACTATTGGGATGGCCTCAGGGACTTTGGAGGGTTCTCCTAATTTGTACGATTTTTGACAATGGAACGGGCAGAATTCCCATGGATTGGGTGGGGGCAGTCGTAATGTGTGACTCCAGGGGCCCCAGCCTGGAGGGAGTGTGGCCCAGGACTTTGAGGACAGAAGACTGAAAACACAAACTCAGCTTAAGTTTGGGGACGTAGGTATGGCACGCCCGATCTACAAACCATGAGAAGAACTCTTCAGGATATGAAGAATGAGCGAGTCTGAGGCGCTTGCTCAGGCTTTTGTCTCTGACTTTTGTTTCAGCAATGGCCATTGAATGTTGGGGAGGTCTCATGGGCCATGGACGAATCTTCCTCTCTGTGGATTTGGCCCGATCCCAATTGTTTTTCGTCCATCTGTGGGATGGGAGGACTCCTTTCAGGTTTGTTACCTCAGGTGTCCCACCAAAAGAGGAATTCCAAAGCAGAGCCCTGGGGAAGAGTGAAGGGACACCCCAAACTATGGTTAAAAATTGAAGCCTCGGGGCATGGCAAGCCCAATATGCTGTCTCTTCATATTGGCCCTGAGAGGCCTTACCTGAGGACTGGGCTCAGGCTGAGGGTCACAATGTGTGTTTGTGACCAATGTGGCCCGCAAGCATGGGCTGGGCCTCATGGGCCACGCTTGTTTCAACTACACTGAACGTTGGACAACATGCCAACCACAAGGTTTCTTGCCATGGGTATAGAGTTCTGATTTCTGCATCATTTTCAACCCTGGGCAGTGGTTGGAGATAAGGTCTAGGTTCTGGAGCCTGAAAACCGCAGTTGGGAAGAGATGACGACCTAAGGCCATGGCGGGTGATGTGCTCAGTGTGCGGCCAGCTGTCTGGGTGGGACCAGGAGGTCCAGGCTCAGGCTGGGTCAGAAGGGGAAATAGTGCCCAGGTCAGCCTATATGTTTGGGGTACAGCCGAATGGCGTGCAGGTTGATCCTCATTTGCGGTTTCGGGGTAGCCCTGAGGGCAATGTTTTACTTCTGTAGGGCAGGCAGAGTGCGGCATTGTAGTTCTGGATTGCCCAACTGGAGGGCTTGTGGGCCAGTAGTCTGAGGACGGAGTCTGAGAACCCAAGCTAGGCCTAGGTTTCTGGGTGAGGATATGGCAGGCACAATCTACAGACCTCAATCGAGATCTCGTGCATCTGAAGTCAGGGCAAGGATCAGACGATCGCTCAGGTTGGACTTTCTGCCCTGATGGCCCTTTCTTGAAGGGGGTTGGATCACGAGGACATGGGGGTTTTCCCACGATGGGAGTTGTGAGAAGCTCCAAACTGCAAAGATTCTAATGCAGGACAATTGAGACCTGTTGGTTGGCTCCAGGCCAACGATTCCGAGCAGGGTTCTAAGGATGGATGGCTGGGTAGCCCACCTCGCATTCCAATGGTCTCCAAGCAACAAGACAGGTTAGATCTGCTGGATGTGGGGGGCAACCGAGGAGGCTGAGTTGAAATGGACTCTCCTGTGGATGTGTCCTAATATGTTTTTGTGTCTATGGAGACCTTGGAATGAAGCGGTGGCCCTGGGGCCCTGAAGGGTTCTCCTAAACAGAGGCTTTGACACAGCTCCAACGTGCATGTTTCCCATGTGTAGATGAGATTTGTTCTGATGGGTGAGTCAAGAAACAGCCATATGCTGGTATTGAAATCCAGGCCTCTGAGGAGAGATGCCTGGAAACCAAAGCAATGGATCCGATTAGTGCCTAGGGGCCTGTTCGTTCCTTTTTACCTCTGGGGACATCAGTCTACGGGTCTGAGTGCAGGTAGGTGCTCAGATGGGCTCAGATTGCCCCTGTTTGTCCTGGGAAGCCACAACTATTGGGATGGCCTCAGGGACTTTGGAGGTTATCCTACTAGTAGGGTTGTGGCCATTGGAATGGGCACATACAATTCCCTTGGAGAGGGCAAGTACAGTCCTCAGGTTTGGCTCCAGGGCCCTGAGCCTGTAGGGTGTGTAGGCCAGAGCTGTTTGGACAGTTGTCTGAAAACACAAACTCGGCTTATGTTTTGGGTCATAGGTATGGCAGGACTGATCTACAGACCATGAGGAGAACACTTCGGGATATGAAAAAAGGGCGAGTGTGAGGCTCTTGCTCAAGGTTTTGTCTCTGGATATCGTGTCACTCATGGTCGTGAAATTGCCGGGTGACTTCATGGGAAATGGACGAGTTTTACTCTCTGGGGGTTCGGTCCCGTCCAAAGAGTTTGGGGTCATTCTGGGGATGGAAGAAGTCCGTTTTTTTGTTGTTGTCGATTTGTTTCATTTTGTTTTTCAACCTCAGATGTCGCACCAAATGAGGGATTCCATAGTAGAGCCCTGGGGTGGGGCGACTGGACAACCAGAAATCTGGTTAAAAATTGGGGACTAGGGACATGTCAAGCCCATTATGACATCTAATGGTCCAGCCACTGAGAGGACTTACTAGAGGACAGGACTCACGCTGAGGTCACAATGCGTGTTTATGCTCTCGTCGCACTCAAGAATGGGCGGGGCCTCAGGGTGAATGCTGGTTTCTCCTACACTGAACGTTGGACAACATGCCAACCACAAGGTTTCTTACCATGGGTCAGGAAGAGTTCTGATTTCTGCATCACAGTCACCCGTGGGCAGTGATTGGAGATAAGGTCTAGGTTCTGAAGCCTGAAAACTGAGGTAGGGAAGAGATGATGACCTAAGGCCATGGCGGGTCTGATGTGCTCAGCGTGCGGTCAGCTGTCTGGGTGTTGGTCAGCAGGTCCGGGCTCAGGTTGTGTCAGACAGTGCATTAGTGCCCAGGTTAGACTATATAATTTGGGTACATTCGAGTGCTGTGTAGGTTTTATCCTCATTTAAGCTGCCTGGGCTGCTCATTAGGCAATATATTTTTTCTAGAGGGCAGGCAGAGTGCTTCATTGTCGGTCCGGAATTGCCAAACTTGAGGGCTTCGGGGCCAGGAGAGTGAGGACGGAAGTCTGAGAACACAAGCTAGACTTCGGATTCAGGGTGAGGGCACGGCAGGTACCCCCTGCAGATCTGAACCAATATCTCATGCATCTGAAGTCAGGGCGAGGATCCGACGTTGGCTCAGGTTGGAGTTTCTGTGCATGACGGCCCCTTCATGAAGGGAGCGGAATCTCGAGGCCATGGAGGTTTTCCACGTTGGGAGATGTGGGATGCCCCCTTCAAGGATTCCTTCTGCGGGACAATTGAGACCTGTTGGACAGCTCCAGGACATCCCATATGGAATGACTCCAGAGCACCGTTCGAGGATGGATGCCTGGGAAGTCCGCCTCACCTTCCAATTGTCTCCTAGCAACAAGACAGTTTAGATCTAATGGATCTGCGGGAGCAACCAGGGTGGCTGAGTTGAAATGCACTTTCCAGAGGATGGGTCCTAACGTGTGTTTGTGTCCATGAGGGCCTTGGAATGGGGAGGTTGCACCGGGACCCTGAAGTATTCTCCTAAGCTTTGGCTTAGCTCCCATGCACAAGTTTCCTTGTGGAGACGAGATTTGTTCTGATGGGTGCCTCAGGAAATCCCCTCTGCTGGTATTGGAATCCAGGCTTTTGAGGAGACATGCCTGTAAACCAAAGCAATGGATCCGATAATGGCCTCGGGTCCTGTCTGGTTCAATCTTCTTGGTATGAATTGAGGTAGATGAGTGGAGGTAGATGCTCAGCCAGTATCAACCGCCCTTTTTTGTCCCGGGCGACCTACACTATTGGGATGGCCTCAGGGACTTTGGAGGGTTCTCCTAATTTGTAAGATTTTTGACAATGGAATGGGCAGAATTCCCATGGATTGGGTGGGGGCAGTCGTAATGTGTGACTCCAGGGGCCCCAGCCTGGAGGGAGTGTGGCCCAGGACTTTGAGGACAGAAGACTGAAAACACAAACTCAGCTTAAGTTTGGGGACGTAGGTATGGCACGCCCGATCTACAAACCATGAGAAGAACTCTTCAGGATATGAAGAATGAGCGAGTCTGAGGCGCTTGCTCAGGCTTTTGTCTCTGACTTTTGTTTCAGCCATGGCCGTTGAATGTTGGGGAGGTCTCATGGGCCATGGACGAATCTTCCTCTCTGTGGATTTGGCCCGATCCCAATGGTTTTTCGTCCATCTGTGGGATGGGAGGACTCCTTTCAGGTTTGTTACCTCAGGTGTCCCACCAAAAGAGGAATTCCAAAGCAGAGCCCTGGGGAAGAGTGAAGGGACAACCCGAACTATGGTTAAATATTGGGGCCTAGGGGCATGGCAAGCCCAATATGCTGTCTCTTCATATAGGCCCTGAGAGGCCTTACCTGAGGACTGGGCTCAGGCTGAGGGTCACAATTTTTGTTTGTGACCAATGTGGCCTGCAAGCATGGGCTGGGCCTCATGGGCCACGCTTGTTTCAACTACACTGAACGTTGGACAACATGCCAACCACAAGGTTTCTTGCCATGGGTATAGAGTTCTGATTCCTGCATCATTTTCAACCCTGGGCAGTGGTTGGAGATAAGGTCTAGGTTCTGGAGCCTGAAAACCGCAGTTGGGAAGAGATGACGACCTAAGGCCATGGCGGGTGATGTGCTCAGTGTGCGGCCAGCTGTCTGGGTGGGACCAGGAGGTCCAGGCTCAGGCTGGGTCAGAAGGGGAAATAGTGCCCAGGTCAGCCTATATGTTTGGGGTACAGCCGAATGGCGTGCATGTTGATCCTCATTTGCGGTTTCGGGGTAGCCCTGAGGGCAATGTTTTACTTCTGTAGGGCAGGCAGAGTGCGGCATTGTAGTTCTGGATTGCCCAACTGGAGGGCTTGTGGGCCAGTAGTCTGAGGACGGAGTCTGAGAACCCAAGCTAGGCCTAGGTTTCTGGGTGAGGATATGGCAGGCACAATCTACAGACATCAATCGAGATCTCGTGCATCTGAAGTCAGGGCAAGGATCAGACGATCGCTCAGGTTGGACTTTCTGCCCTGATGGCCCTTTCTTGAAGGGGGTTGGATCACGAGGACATGGGGGTTTTCCCACGATGGGAGTTGTGAGAAGCTCCAAACTGCAAAGATTCTTCTGCAGGACAATTGAGACCTGTTGGTTGGCTCCAGGCCAACGATTCCGAGCAGGGTTCTAAGGATGGATGGCTGGGTAGCCCACCTCGCATTCCAATGGTCTCCAAGCAACAAGACAGGTTAGATCTGCTGGATGTGGGGGGCAACCGAGGAGGCTGAGTTGAAATGGACTCTCCTGTGGATGTGTCCTAATATGTTTTTGTGTCTATGGAGACCTTGGAATGAAGCGGTGGCCCTGGGGCCCTGAAGGGTTCTCCTAAACAGAGGCTTTGACACAGCTCCAACGTGCATGTTTCCCATGTGTAGATGAGATTTGTTCTGATGGGTGAGTCAAGAAACAGCCATATGCTGGTATTGAAATCCAGGCCTCTGAGGAGAGATGCCTGGAAACCAAAGCAATGGATCCGATTAGTGCCTAGGGGCCTGTTCGTTCCTTTTTACCTCTGGGGACATCAGGCTACGGGTCTGAGTGCAGGTAGGTGCTCAGATGGGCTCAGATTGCCCCTGTTTGTCCTGGGAAGCCACAACTATTGGGATGGCCTCAGGGACTTTGGAGGTTATCCTACTAGTAGGGTTGTGGCCATTGGAATGGGCACATACAATTCCCTTGGAGAGGGCAAGTACAGTCCTCAGGTTTGGCTCCAGGGCCCTGAGCCTGTAGGGTGTGTAGGTCAGAGCTGTTTGGACAGTTGTCTGAAAACACAAACTCGGCTTATGTTTTGGGTCATAGGTATGGCAGGACTGATCTACAGACCATGAGGAGAACACTTCGGGATATGAAAAAAGGGCGAGTGTGAGGCTCTTGCTCAAGGTTTTGTCTCTGGATATCGTGTCACTCATGGTCGTGAAATTGCCGGGTGACTTCATGGGAAATGGACGAGTCTTACTCTCTGGGGGTTCGGTCCCGTCCAAAGAGTTTGGGGTCATTCTGGGGATGGAAGAAGTCCGTTTTTTTGTTGTTGTCGATTTGTTTCATTTTGTTTTTCAACCTCAGATGTCCCACCAAATGAGGGATTCCATAGTAGAGCCCTGGGGTGGGGCGACTGGACAACCAGAAATCTGGTTAAAAATTGGGGACTAGGGACATGTCAAGCCCATTATGACATCTAATGGTCCAGCCACTGAGAGGACTTACTAGAGGACAGGACTCACGCTGAGGTCACAATGCGTGTTTATGCTCTCGTCGCACTCAAGAATGGGCGGGGCCTCAGGGTGAATGCTGGTTTCTCCTACACTGAACGTTGGACAACATGCCAACCACAAGGTTTCTTACCATGGGTCAGGAAGAGTTCTGATTTCTGCATCACAGTCACCCGTGGGCAGTGTTTGGAGATAAGGTCTAGGTTCTGAAGCCTGAAAACTGAGGTAGGGAAGAGATGATGACCTAAGGCCATGGCGGGTCTGATGTGCTCAGCGTGCGGTCAGCTGTCTGGGTGTTGGTCAGCAGGTCCGGGCTCAGGTTGTGTCAGACAGTGCATTAGTGCCCAGGTTAGACTATATAATTTGGGTACATTCGAGTGCCGTGTAGGTTTATCCTCATTTAAGCTGCCTGGGCTGCTCATTAGGCAATATATTTTTTCTAGAGGGCAGGCAGAGTGCCTCATTGTCGGTCCGGAATTGCCAATCTTGAGGGCATCGGGGCCAGGAGAGTGAGGACGGAAGTCTGAGAACACAAGCTAGACTTCGGATTCAGGGTGAGGGCACGGCAGGTACCCCCTGCAGATCTGAACCAATATCTCATGCATCTGAAGTCAGGGCGAGGATCCGACGTTGGCTCAGGTTGGAGTTTCTGTGCATGACGGCCCCTTCATGAAGGGAGCGGAATCTCGAGGCCATGGAGGTTTTCCACGTTGGGAGATGTGGGATGCCCCCTTCAAGGATTCCTTCTGCGGGACAATTGAGACCTGTTGGACAGCTCCAGGACATCCCATATGGAATGACTCCAGAGCACCGTTCGAGGATGGATGCCTGGGAAGTCCGCCTCACCTTCCAATTGTCTCCTAGCAACAAGACAGTTTAGATCTAATGGATCTGCGTGAGCAACCGGGGTGGCTGAGTTGAAATGCACTTTCCAGAGGATGGGTCCTAACGTGTGTTTGTGTCCATGAGGGCCTTGGAATGGGGAGGTGGCACCGGGACTCTGAAGTATTCTCCTAAGCTTTGGCTTAGCTCCCATGCACAAGTTTCCTTGTGGAGACGAGATTTGTTCTGATGGGTGCCTCAGGAAATCCCCTCTGCTGGTATTGGAATCCAGGCTTTTGAGGAGACATGCCTGTAAACCAAAGCAATGTATCCGATAATGGCCTCGGGTCCTTTCTGGTTCAATCTTCTTGGTATGAGTGGAGGTAGATGAGTGGAGGTAGATGCTCAGCCGGTATCAACCGCCCTTTTTTGTCCCGGGCGACCTACACTATTGGGATGGCCTCAGGGACTTTGGAGGGTTCTCCTAATTTGTACGATTTTTGACAATGGAACGGGCAGAATTCCCATGGATTGGGTGGGGGCAGTCGTAATGTGTGACTCCAGGGGCCCCAGCCTGGAGGGAGTGTGGCCCAGGACTTTGAGGACAGAAGACTGAAAACACAAACTCAGCTTAAGTTTGGGGACGTAGGTATGGCACGCCCGATCTACAAACCATGAGAAGAACTCTTCAGGATATGAAGAATGAGCGAGTCTGAGGCGCTTGCTCAGGCTTTTGTCTCTGACTTTTGTTTCAGCCATGGCCGTTGAATGTTGGGGAGGTCTCATGGGCCATGGACGAATCTTCCTCTCTGTGGATTTGGCCCGATCCCAATTGTTTTTCGTCCATCTGTGGGATGGGAGGACTCCTTTCAGGTTTGTTACCTCAGGTGTCCCACCAAAAGAGGAATTCCAAAGCAGAGCCTTGGGGAAGAGTGAAGGGACAACCCGAACTATGGTTAAAAATTGGGGCCTAGGGGCATGGCAAGCCCAATATGCTGTCTCTTCATATAGGCCCTGAGAGGCCTTACCTGAGGACTGGGCTCAGGCTGAGGTTCACAATTTTTGTTTGTGACCAATGTGGCCTGCAAGCATGGGCTGGGCCTCATGGGCCACGCTTGTTTCAACTACACTGAACGTTGGACAACATGCCAACCACAAGGTTTCTTGCCATGGGTATAGAGTTCTGATTCCTGCATCATTTTCAACCCTGGGCAGTGGTTGGAGATAAGGTCTAGGTTCTGGAGCCTGAAAACCGCAGTTGGGAAGAGATGACGACCTAAGGCCATGGCGGGTGATGTGCTCAGTGTGCGGCCAGCTGTCTGGGTGGGACCAGGAGGTCCAGGCTCAGGCTGGGTCAGAAGGGGAAATAGTGCCCAGGTCAGCCTATATGTTTGGGGTACAGCCGAATGGCGTGCAGGTTGATCCTCATTTGCGGTTTCGGGGTAGCCCTGAGGGCAATGTTTTACTTCTGTAGGGCAGGCAGAGTGCGGCATTGTAGTTCTGGATTGCCCAACTGGAGGGCTTGTGGGCCAGTAGTCTGAGGACGGAGTCTGAGAACCCAAGCTAGGCCTAGGTTTCTGGGTGAGGATATGGCAGGCACAATCTACAGACCTCAATCGAGATCTCGTGCATCTGAAGTCAGGGCAAGGATCAGACGATCGCTCAGGTTGGACTTTCTGCCCTGATGGCCCTTTCTTGAAGGGGGTTGGATCACGAGGACATGGGGGTTTTCCCACGATGGGAGTTGTGAGAAGCTCCAAACTGCAAAGATTCTAATGCAGGACAATTGAGACCTGTTGGTTGGCTCCAGGCCAACGATTCCGAGCAGGGTTCTAAGGATGGATGGCTGGGTAGCCCACCTCGCATTCCAATGGTCTCCAAGCAACAAGACAGGTTAGATCTGCTGGATGTGGGGGGCAACCGAGGAGGCTGAGTTGAAATGGACTCTCCTGTGGATGTGTCCTAATATGTTTTTGTGTCTATGGAGACCTTGGAATGAAGCGGTGGCCCTGGGGCCCTGAAGGGTTCTCCTAAACAGAGGCTTTGACACAGCTCCAACGTGCATGTTTCCCATGTGTAGATGAGATTTGTTCTGATGGGTGAGTCAAGAAACAGCCATATGCTGGTATTGAAATCCAGGCCTCTGAGGAGAGATGCCTGGAAACCAAAGCAATGGATCCGATTAGTGCCTAGGGGCCTGTTCGTTCCTTTTTACCTCTGGGGACATCAGTCTACGGGTCTGAGTGCAGGTAGGTGCTCAGATGGGCTCAGATTGCCCCTGTTTGTCCTGGGAAGCCACAACTATTGGGATGGCCTCAGGGACTTTGGAGTTTATCCTACTAGTAGGGTTGTGGCCATTGGAATGGGCACATACAATTCCCTTGGAGAGGGCAAGTACAGTCCTCAGGTTTGGCTCCAGGGCCCTGAGCCTGTAGGGTGTGTAGGCCAGAGCTGTTTGGACAGTTGTCTGAAAACACAAACTCGGCTTATGTTTTGGGTCATAGGTATGGCAGGACTGATCTACAGACCATGAGGAGAACACTTCGGGATATGAAAAAAGGGCGAGTGTGAGGCTCTTGCTCAAGGTTTTGTCTCTGGTTATCGTGTCACTCATGGTCGTGAAATTGCCGGGTGACTTCATGGGAAATGGACGAGTCTTACTCTCTGGGGGTTCGGTCCCGTCCAAAGAGTTTGCGGTCATTCTGGGGATGGAAGAAGTCCGTTTTTTTGTTGTTGTCGATTTGTTTCATTTTGTTTTTCAACCTCAGATGTCGCACCAAATGAGGGATTCCATAGTAGAGCCCTGGGGTGGGGCGACTGGACAACAAGAAATCTGGTTAAAAATTGGGGACTAGGGACATGTCAAGCCCATTATGACATCTAATGGTCCAGCCACTGAGAGGACTTACTAGAGGACAGGACTCACGCTGAGGTCACAATGCGTGTTTATGCTCTCGTCGCACTCAAGAATGGGCGGGGCCTCAGGGTGAATGCTGGTTTCTCCTACACTGAACGTTGGACAACATGCCAACCACAAGGTTTCTTACCATGGGTCAGGAAGAGTTCTGATTTCTGCATCACAGTCACCCGTGGGCAGTGTTTGGAGATAAGGTCTAGGTTCTGAAGCCTGAAAACTGAGGTAGGGAAGAGATGATGACCTAAGGCCATGGCGGGTCTGATGTGCTCAGCGTGCGGTCAGCTGTCTGGGTGTTGGTCAGCAGGTCCGGGCTCAGGTTGTGTCAGACAGTGCATTAGTGCCCAGGTTAGACTATATAATTTGGGTACATTCGAGTGCCGTGTAGGTTTATCCTCATTTAAGCTGCCTGGGCTGCTCATTAGGCAATATATTTTTTCTAGAGGGCAGGCAGAGTGCCTCATTGTCGGTCCGGAATTGCCAATCTTGAGGGCATCGGGGCCAGGAGAGTGAGGACGGAAGTCTGAGAACACAAGCTAGACTTCGGATTCAGGGTGAGGGCACGGCAGGTACCCCCTGCAGATCTGAACCAATATCTCATGCATCTGAAGTCAGGGCGAGGATCCGACGTTGGCTCAGGTTGGAGTTTCTGTGCATGACGGCCCCTTCATGAAGGGAGCGGAATCTCGAGGCCATGGAGGTTTTCCACGTTGGGAGATGTGGGATGCCCCCTTCAAGGATTCCTTCTGCGGGACAATTGAGACCTGTTGGACAGCTCCAGGACATCCCATATGGAATGACTCCAGAGCACCGTTCGAGGATGGATGCCTGGGAAGTCCGCCTCACCTTCCAATTGTCTCCTAGCAACAAGACAGTTTAGATCTAATGGATCTGCGTGAGCAACCGGGGTGGCTGAGTTGAAATGCACTTTCCAGAGGATGGGTCCTAACGTGTGTTTGTGTCCATGAGGGCCTTGGAATGGGGAGGTGGCACCGGGACTCTGAAGTATTCTCCTAAGCTTTGGCTTAGCTCCCATGCACAAGTTTCCTTGTGGAGACGAGATTTGTTCTGATGGGTGCCTCAGGAAATCCCCTCTGCTGGTATTGGAATCCAGGCTTTTGAGGAGACATGCCTGTAAACCAAAGCAATGTATCCGATAATGGCCTCGGGTCCTTTCTGGTTCAATCTTCTTGGTATGAGTGGAGGTAGATGAGTGGAGGTAGATGCTCAGCCGGTATCAACCGCCCTTTTTTGTCCCGGGCGACCTACACTATTGGGATGGCCTCAGGGACTTTGGAGGGTTCTCCTAATTTGTACGATTTTTGACAATGGAACGGGCAGAATTCCCATGGATTGGGTGGGGGCAGTCGTAATGTGTGACTCCAGGGGCCCCAGCCTGGAGGGAGTGTGGCCCAGGACTTTGAGGACAGAAGACTGAAAACACAAACTCAGCTTAAGTTTGGGGACGTAGGTATGGCACGCCCGATCTACAAACCATGAGAAGAACTCTTCAGGATATGAAGAATGAGCGAGTCTGAGGCGCTTGCTCAGGCTTTTGTCTCTGACTTTTGTTTCAGCCATGGCCGTTGAATGTTGGGGAGGTCTCATGGGCCATGGACGAATCTTCCTCTCTGTGGATTTGGCCCGATCCCAATTGTTTTTCGTCCATCTGTGGGATGGGAGGACTCCTTTCAGGTTTGTTACCTCAGGTGTCCCACCAAAAGAGGAATTCCAAAGCAGAGCCTTGGGGAAGAGTGAAGGGACAACCCGAACTATGGTTAAAAATTGGGGCCTAGGGGCATGGCAAGCCCAATATGCTGTCTCTTCATATAGGCCCTGAGAGGCCTTACCTGAGGACTGGGCTCAGGCTGAGGTTCACAATTTTTGTTTGTGACCAATGTGGCCTGCAAGCATGGGCTGGGCCTCATGGGCCACGCTTGTTTCAACTACACTGAACGTTGGACAACATGCCAACCACAAGGTTTCTTGCCATGGGTATAGAGTTCTGATTCCTGCATCATTTTCAACCCTGGGCAGTGGTTGGAGATAAGGTCTAGGTTCTGGAGCCTGAAAACCGCAGTTGGGAAGAGATGACGACCTAAGGCCATGGCGGGTGATGTGCTCAGTGTGCGGCCAGCTGTCTGGGTGGGACCAGGAGGTCCAGGCTCAGGCTGGGTCAGAAGGGGAAATAGTGCCCAGGTCAGCCTATATGTTTGGGGTACAGCCGAATGGCGTGCAGGTTGATCCTCATTTGCGGTTTCGGGGTAGCCCTGAGGGCAATGTTTTACTTCTGTAGGGCAGGCAGAGTGCGGCATTGTAGTTCTGGATTGCCCAACTGGAGGGCTTGTGGGCCAGTAGTCTGAGGACGGAGTCTGAGAACCCAAGCTAGGCCTAGGTTTCTGGGTGAGGATATGGCAGGCACAATCTACAGACCTCAATCGAGATCTCGTGCATCTGAAGTCAGGGCAAGGATCAGACGATCGCTCAGGTTGGACTTTCTGCCCTGATGGCCCTTTCTTGAAGGGGGTTGGATCACGAGGACATGGGGGTTTTCCCACGATGGGAGTTGTGAGAAGCTCCAAACTGCAAAGATTCTAATGCAGGACAATTGAGACCTGTTGGTTGGCTCCAGGCCAACGATTCCGAGCAGGGTTCTAAGGATGGATGGCTGGGTAGCCCACCTCGCATTCCAATGGTCTCCAAGCAACAAGACAGGTTAGATCTGCTGGATGTGGGGGGCAACCGAGGAGGCTGAGTTGAAATGGACTCTCCTGTGGATGTGTCCTAATATGTTTTTGTGTCTATGGAGACCTTGGAATGAAGCGGTGGCCCTGGGGCCCTGAAGGGTTCTCCTAAACAGAGGCTTTGACACAGCTCCAACGTGCATGTTTCCCATGTGTAGATGAGATTTGTTCTGATGGGTGAGTCAAGAAACAGCCATATGCTGGTATTGAAATCCAGGCCTCTGAGGAGAGATGCCTGGAAACCAAAGCAATGGATCCGATTAGTGCCTAGGGGCCTGTTCGTTCCTTTTTACCTCTGGGGACATCAGTCTACGGGTCTGAGTGCAGGTAGGTGCTCAGATGGGCTCAGATTGCCCCTGTTTGTCCTGGGAAGCCACAACTATTGGGATGGCCTCAGGGACTTTGGAGTTTATCCTACTAGTAGGGTTGTGGCCATTGGAATGGGCACATACAATTCCCTTGGAGAGGGCAAGTACAGTCCTCAGGTTTGGCTCCAGGGCCCTGAGCCTGTAGGGTGTGTAGGCCAGAGCTGTTTGGACAGTTGTCTGAAAACACAAACTCGGCTTATGTTTTGGGTCATAGGTATGGCAGGACTGATCTACAGACCATGAGGAGAACACTTCGGGATATGAAAAAAGGGCGAGTGTGAGGCTCTTGCTCAAGGTTTTGTCTCTGGTTATCGTGTCACTCATGGTCGTGAAATTGCCGGGTGACTTCATGGGAAATGGACGAGTCTTACTCTCTGGGGGTTCGGTCCCGTCCAAAGAGTTTGCGGTCATTCTGGGGATGGAAGAAGTCCGTTTTTTTGTTGTTGTCGATTTGTTTCATTTTGTTTTTCAACCTCAGATGTCGCACCAAATGAGGGATTCCATAGTAGAGCCCTGGGGTGGGGCGACTGGACAACAAGAAATCTGGTTAAAAATTGGGGACTAGGGACATGTCAAGCCCATTATGACATCTAATGGTCCAGCCACTGAGAGGACTTACTAGAGGACAGGACTCACGCTGAGGTCACAATGCGTGTTTATGCTCTCGTCGCACTCAAGAATGGGCGGGGCCTCAGGGTGAATGCTGGTTTCTCCTACACTGAACGTTGGACAACATGCCAACCACAAGGTTTCTTACCATGGGTCAGGAAGAGTTCTGATTTCTGCATCACAGTCACCCGTGGGCAGTGTTTGGAGATAAGGTCTAGGTTCTGAAGCCTGAAAACTGAGGTAGGGAAGAGATGATGACCTAAGGCCATGGCGGGTCTGATGTGCTCAGCGTGCGGTCAGCTGTCTGGGTGTTGGTCAGCAGGTCCGGGCTCAGGTTGTGTCAGACAGTGCATTAGTGCCCAGGTTAGACTATATAATTTGGGTACATTCGAGTGCCGTGTAGGTTTATCCTCATTTAAGCTGCCTGGGCTGCTCATTAGGCAATATATTTTTTCTAGAGGGCAGGCAGAGTGCCTCATTGTCGGTCCGGAATTGCCAATCTTGAGGGCATCGGGGCCAGGAGAGTGAGGACGGAAGTCTGAGAACACAAGCTAGACTTCGGATTCAGGGTGAGGGCACGGCAGGTACCCCCTGCAGATCTGAACCAATATCTCATGCATCTGAAGTCAGGGCGAGGATCCGACGTTGGCTCAGGTTGGAGTTTCTGTGCATGACGGCCCCTTCATGAAGGGAGCGGAATCTCGAGGCCATGGAGGTTTTCCACGTTGGGAGATGTGGGATGCCCCCTTCAAGGATTCCTTCTGCGGGACAATTGAGACCT
The DNA here is from genome assembly GCF_964662115.1 of Mustela nivalis. Lineage (NCBI taxonomy): Eukaryota > Metazoa > Chordata > Mammalia > Carnivora > Mustelidae > Mustela > Mustela nivalis. The sequence goes on along the minus strand of NW_028136116.1, from coordinate 6,120 downwards.
GTTGGACAGCTCCAGGACATCCCATATGGAATGACTCCAGAGCACCGTTCGAGGATGGATGCCTGGGAAGTCCGCCTCACCTTCCAATTGTCTCCTAGCAACAAGACAGTTTAGATCTAATGGATCTGCGTGAGCAACCGGGGTGGCTGAGTTGAAATGCACTTTCCAGAGGATGGGTCCTAACGTGTGTTTGTGTCCATGAGGGCCTTGGAATGGGGAGGTGGCACCGGGACTCTGAAGTATTCTCCTAAGCTTTGGCTTAGCTCCCATGCACAAGTTTCCTTGTGGAGACGAGATTTGTTCTGATGGGTGCCTCAGGAAATCCCCTCTGCTGGTATTGGAATCCAGGCTTTTGAGGAGACATGCCTGTAAACCAAAGCAATGTATCCGATAATGGCCTCGGGTCCTTTCTGGTTCAATCTTCTTGGTATGAGTGGAGGTAGATGAGTGGAGGTAGATGCTCAGCCGGTATCAACCGCCCTTTTTTGTCCCGGGCGACCTACACTATTGGGATGGCCTCAGGGACTTTGGAGGGTTCTCCTAATTTGTACGATTTTTGACAATGGAACGGGCAGAATTCCCATGGATTGGGTGGGGGCAGTCGTAATGTGTGACTCCAGGGGCCCCAGCCTGGAGGGAGTGTGGCCCAGGACTTTGAGGACAGAAGACTGAAAACACAAACTCAGCTTAAGTTTGGGGACGTAGGTATGGCACGCCCGATCTACAAACCATGAGAAGAACTCTTCAGGATATGAAGAATGAGCGAGTCTGAGGCGCTTGCTCAGGCTTTTGTCTCTGACTTTTGTTTCAGCCATGGCCGTTGAATGTTGGGGAGGTCTCATGGGCCATGGACGAATCTTCCTCTCTGTGGATTTGGCCCGATCCCAATTGTTTTTCGTCCATCTGTGGGATGGGAGGACTCCTTTCAGGTTTGTTACCTCAGGTGTCCCACCAAAAGAGGAATTCCAAAGCAGAGCCTTGGGGAAGAGTGAAGGGACAACCCGAACTATGGTTAAAAATTGGGGCCTAGGGGCATGGCAAGCCCAATATGCTGTCTCTTCATATTGGCCCTGAGAGGCCTTACCTGAGGACTGGGCTCAGGCTGAGGGTCACAATGTGTGTTTGTGACCAATGTGGCCTGCAAGCATGGGCTGGGCCTCATGGGCCACGCTTGTTTCAACTACACTGAACGTTGGACAACATGCCAACCACAAGGTTTCTTGCCATGGGTATAGAGTTCTGATTCCTGCATCATTTTCAACCCTGGGCAGTGGTTGGAGATAAGGTCTAGGTTCTGGAGCCTGAAAACCGCAGTTGGGAAGAGATGACGACCTAAGGCCATGGCGGGTGATGTGCTCAGTGTGCGGCCAGCTGTCTGGGTGGGACCAGGAGGTCCAGGCTCAGGCTGGGTCAGAAGGGGAAATAGTGCCCAGGTCAGCCTATATGTTTGGGGTACAGCCGAATGGCGTGCAGGTTGATCCTCATTTGCGGTTTCGGGGTAGCCCTGAGGGCAATGTTTTACTTCTGTAGGGCAGGCAGAGTGCGGCATTGTAGTTCTGGATTGCCCAACTGGAGGGCTTGTGGGCCAGTAGTCTGAGGACGGAGTCTGAGAACCCAAGCTAGGCCTAGGTTTCTGGGTGAGGATATGGCAGGCACAATCTACAGACCTCAATCGAGATCTCGTGCATCTGAAGTCAGGGCAAGGATCAGACGATCGCTCAGGTTGGACTTTCTGCCCTGATGGCCCTTTCTTGAAGGGGGTTGGATCACGAGGACATGGGGGTTTTCCCACGATGGGAGTTGTGAGAAGCTCCAAACTGCAAAGATTCTAATGCAGGACAATTGAGACCTGTTGGTTGGCTCCAGGCCAACGATTCCGAGCAGGGTTCTAAGGATGGATGGCTGGGTAGCCCACCTCGCATTCCAATGGTCTCCAAGCAACAAGACAGGTTAGATCTGCTGGATGTGGGGGGCAACCGAGGAGGCTGAGTTGAAATGGACTCTCCTGTGGATGTGTCCTAATATGTTTTTGTGTCTATGGAGACCTTGGAATGAAGCGGTGGCCCTGGGGCCCTGAAGGGTTCTCCTAAACAGAGGCTTTGACACAGCTCCAACGTGCATGTTTCCCATGTGTAGATGAGATTTGTTCTGATGGGTGAGTCAAGAAACAGCCATATGCTGGTATTGAAATCCAGGCCTCTGAGGAGAGATGCCTGGAAACCAAAGCAATGGATCCGATTAGTGCCTAGGGGCCTGTTCGTTCCTTTTTACCTCTGGGGACATCAGTCTACGGGTCTGAGTGCAGGTAGGTGCTCAGATGGGCTCAGATTGCCCCTGTTTGTCCTGGGAAGCCACAACTATTGGGATGGCCTCAGGGACTTTGGAGTTTATCCTACTAGTAGGGTTGTGGCCATTGGAATGGGCACATACAATTCCCTTGGAGAGGGCAAGTACAGTCCTCAGGTTTGGCTCCAGGGCCCTGAGCCTGTAGGGTGTGTAGGCCAGAGCTGTTTGGACAGTTGTCTGAAAACACAAACTAGGCTTATGTTTTGGGTCATAGGTATGGTAGGACTGATCTACAGACCATGAGGAGAACACTTCGGGATATGAAAAAAGAGCGAGTGTGAGGCTCTTGCTCAAGGTTTTGTCTCTGGATATCGTGTCACTCATGGTCGTGAAATTGCCGGGTGACTTCATGGGAAATGGACGAGTCTTACTCTCTGGGGGTTCGGTCCCGTCCAAAGAGTTTGGGGTCATTCTGGGGATGGAAGAAGTCCGTTTTTTTGTTGTTGTCGATTTGTTTCATTTTGTTTTTCAACCTCAGATGTCGCACCAAATGAGGGATTCCATAGTAGAGCCCTGGGGTGGGGCGACTGGACAACAAGAAATCTGGTTAAAAATTGGGGACTAGGGACATGTCAAGCCCATTATGACATCTAATGGTCCAGCCACTGAGAGGACTTACTAGAGGACAGGACTCACGCTGAGGTCACAATGCGTGTTTATGCTCTCGTCGCACTCAAGAATGGGCGGGGCCTCAGGGTGAATGCTGGTTTCTCCTACACTGAACGTTGGACAACATGCCAACCACAAGGTTTCTTACCATGGGTCAGGAAGAGTTCTGATTTCTGCATCACAGTCACCCGTGGGCAGTGTTTGGAGATAAGGTCTAGGTTCTGAAGCCTGAAAACTGAGGTAGGGAAGAGATGATGACCTAAGGCCATGGCGGGTCTGATGTGCTCAGCGTGCGGTCAGCTGTCTGGGTGTTGGTCAGCAGGTCCGGGCTCAGGTTGTGTCAGACAGTGCATTAGTGCCCAGGTTAGACTATATAATTTGGGTACATTCGAGTGCCGTGTAGGTTTATCCTCATTTAAGCTGCCTGGGCTGCTCATTAGGCAATATATTTTTTCTAGAGGGCAGGCAGAGTGCCTCATTGTCGGTCCGGAATTGCCAATCTTGAGGGCATCGGGGCCAGGAGAGTGAGGACGGAAGTCTGAGAACACAAGCTAGACTTCGGATTCAGGGTGAGGGCACGGCAGGTACCCCCTGCAGATCTGAACCAATATCTCATGCATCTGAAGTCAGGGCGAGGATCCGACGTTGGCTCAGGTTGGAGTTTCTGTGCATGACGGCCCCTTCATGAAGGGAGCGGAATCTCGAGGCCATGGAGGTTTTCCACGTTGGGAGATGTGGGATGCCCCCTTCAAGGATTCCTTCTGCGGGACAATTGAGACCTGTTGGACAGCTCCAGGACATCCCATATGGAATGACTCCAGAGCACCGTTCGAGGATGGATGCCTGGGAAGTCCGCCTCACCTTCCAATTGTCTCCTAGCAACAAGACAGTTTAGATCTAATGGATCTGCGTGAGCAACCGGGGTGGCTGAGTTGAAATGCACTTTCCAGAGGATGGGTCCTAACGTGTGTTTGTGTCCATGAGGGCCTTGGAATGGGGAGGTGGCACCGGGACTCTGAAGTATTCTCCTAAGCTTTGGCTTAGCTCCCATGCACAAGTTTCCTTGTGGAGACGAGATTTGTTCTGATGGGTGCCTCAGGAAATCCCCTCTGCTGGTATTGGAATCCAGGCTTTTGAGGAGACATGCCTGTAAACCAAAGCAATGTATCCGATAATGGCCTCGGGTCCTTTCTGGTTCAATCTTCTTGGTATGAGTGGAGGTAGATGAGTGGAGGTAGATGCTCAGCCGGTATCAACCGCCCTTTTTTGTCCCGGGCGACCTACACTATTGGGATGGCCTCAGGGACTTTGGAGGGTTCTCCTAATTTGTACGATTTTTGACAATGGAACGGGCAGAATTCCCATGGATTGGGTGGGGGCAGTCGTAATGTGTGACTCCAGGGGCCCCAGCCTGGAGGGAGTGTGGCCCAGGACTTTGAGGACAGAAGACTGAAAACACAAACTCAGCTTAAGTTTGGGGACGTAGGTATGGCACGCCCGATCTACAAACCATGAGAAGAACTCTTCAGGATATGAAGAATGAGCGAGTCTGAGGCGCTTGCTCAGGCTTTTGTCTCTGACTTTTGTTTCAGCCATGGCCGTTGAATGTTGGGGAGGTCTCATGGGCCATGGACGAATCTTCCTCTCTGTGGATTTGGCCCGATCCCAATTGTTTTTCGTCCATCTGTGGGATGGGAGGACTCCTTTCAGGTTTGTTACCTCAGGTGTCCCACCAAAAGAGGAATTCCAAAGCAGAGCCTTGGGGAAGAGTGAAGGGACAACCCGAACTATGGTTAAAAATTGGGGCCTAGGGGCATGGCAAGCCCAATATGCTGTCTCTTCATATAGGCCCTGAGAGGCCTTACCTGAGGACTGGGCTCAGGCTGAGGTTCACAATTTTTGTTTGTGACCAATGTGGCCTGCAAGCATGGGCTGGGCCTCATGGGCCACGCTTGTTTCAACTACACTGAACGTTGGACAACATGCCAACCACAAGGTTTCTTGCCATGGGTATAGAGTTCTGATTCCTGCATCATTTTCAACCCTGGGCAGTGGTTGGAGATAAGGTCTAGGTTCTGGAGCCTGAAAACCGCAGTTGGGAAGAGATGACGACCTAAGGCCATGGCGGGTGATGTGCTCAGTGTGCGGCCAGCTGTCTGGGTGGGACCAGGAGGTCCAGGCTCAGGCTGGGTCAGAAGGGGAAATAGTGCCCAGGTCAGCCTATATGTTTGGGGTACAGCCGAATGGCGTGCAGGTTGATCCTCATTTGCGGTTTCGGGGTAGCCCTGAGGGCAATGTTTTACTTCTGTAGGGCAGGCAGAGTGCGGCATTGTAGTTCTGGATTGCCCAACTGGAGGGCTTGTGGGCCAGTAGTCTGAGGACGGAGTCTGAGAACCCAAGCTAGGCCTAGGTTTCTGGGTGAGGATATGGCAGGCACAATCTACAGACCTCAATCGAGATCTCGTGCATCTGAAGTCAGGGCAAGGATCAGACGATCGCTCAGGTTGGACTTTCTGCCCTGATGGCCCTTTCTTGAAGGGGGTTGGATCACGAGGACATGGGGGTTTTCCCACGATGGGAGTTGTGAGAAGCTCCAAACTGCAAAGATTCTAATGCAGGACAATTGAGACCTGTTGGTTGGCTCCAGGCCAACGATTCCGAGCAGGGTTCTAAGGATGGATGGCTGGGTAGCCCACCTCGCATTCCAATGGTCTCCAAGCAACAAGACAGGTTAGATCTGCTGGATGTGGGGGGCAACCGAGGAGGCTGAGTTGAAATGGACTCTCCTGTGGATGTGTCCTAATATGTTTTTGTGTCTATGGAGACCTTGGAATGAAGCGGTGGCCCTGGGGCCCTGAAGGGTTCTCCTAAACAGAGGCTTTGACACAGCTCCAACGTGCATGTTTCCCATGTGTAGATGAGATTTGTTCTGATGGGTGAGTCAAGAAACAGCCATATGCTGGTATTGAAATCCAGGCCTCTGAGGAGAGATGCCTGGAAACCAAAGCAATGGATCCGATTAGTGCCTAGGGGCCTGTTCGTTCCTTTTTACCTCTGGGGACATCAGTCTACGGGTCTGAGTGCAGGTAGGTGCTCAGATGGGCTCAGATTGCCCCTGTTTGTCCTGGGAAGCCACAACTATTGGGATGGCCTCAGGGACTTTGG